>NC_054500.1:27578312-28178312 GCF_017639515.1 Carcharodon carcharias
TAACCTCTTGTGTGGAACCTTATTGAAAGGCTTCTGAAAATCCAAATACACCACATCCCCTGGTTCTCCCTTATCTATTCTGCCAGTTACCACCTCAAAAAACTCGAACAAGTTTATCAAACATGATTCCTCCTTTCATAAATCCACATTGACTCAGCCCAATCCTACTAATATTTTCTAAGTATCCAGTTATAACATCCTTTATAATACATTCCAGAATTTTCCCTACTACTGATGTCAGGCTAATGGGCCTGTCATTCCCTGTTTTCTCTCTCCCTCCTTTCCTAAATACAGGGGTTACATTTGCTACCTCCCAATCTACAGGAACCATCCTGTTAATTGATGGAAATCATATGAAAACTCCAGGCCTATGGATGACACTGGGCATTCCATCACTCCATCACAAAGTGTAATTGCATTGCTTTTCTGGGTCAGTTAGAAGTTAAACTGGCTTTGTAAAATCATACTCATTTTTTAACAAATGTGACAGATCAATTTGCACATCTCCGATTTTGTAGAAAGATATTTCTGTTTAAGCTTTGAATACTGGTGATAGTATTGGGAGAATTGGATGGCGTGTTACTGAACTCAGTAGTGCGAAGATGCTGAATTGATACACTGGTTTGGAATGTCACAGTCACTGAACAATCCTTGATTAGTTAGTTTCCTTTCCATGGACCAATTTCACTCTCACACTGTTGTGATAAACTGGCTAGAAATTCATGTAGACACTTTTACACTAACACTGTGTCATTGGCAATAAACACAATACAAAATAAACTGTTGGGTTTAGGCAGCCTCAGCAACTCAGGGAAGGAAGGCCTAAGAAAGGGGATCAGAAACACGGCAATGGGTGACTGTTTTCATTGGTTGTCCAGTGGGGACTGAGCTTACAATGATGCACTGAAAGTTTATAAAGGTCTCCACTCAATCATCATTTTGCCATGGCCTGAATGTGAATGTGTCTTCTGTTGTGGAACTGAACTAGCTAATACTTCCCCTCTAATTCCCCAAATTCCTTTAGGTCAACCCCCAGTAACGTTGTCGAAGGAATTGGGTGGTGCACTGAGTTAGACGTTTAAATGGAGCACCAAGGGGTGCTGCATTCTCACAGGCTGCCTTTGGATGAGACATTAAACCAAAGGTGTTTTAGCCTCCTATCTAATAGGAAAATGGTAAGGTTTGTACTTTAAAGATGAGAACAAATCAGTTGAAGAACTAGTTATCAGAGTTTATAATATGTAAATATAATAAACTTGTGTAAGAGTAGATACTGTCATGCTAATGAAGGAAAAACACAGAATTATGTGCGGAAATATTGGACTTTATAAATAAGACCAGAGTTTCTAAAACTGCACACAAGCCACTGGCTGGAATGCTGCAGGGAGGCTCCCTAAGAGGTAATGAAACCCCACCCTGTTGCCAGACAAGGTACTTCTAGAGACATCCAGAAAGAATTGCTCCCTCCATGACAGACAATAGGACATAATGGAAGATGAGCATCATCTCATCATTAAATCCTACAAGCAATACCCAGACAGGTTTGTGAATTCGCTTCCCAATTGGAATATACAATGAAGGGGTTAAAAGTGAGCTGAGAAGCTGTCCTGGTGTCTGTCTATTGGTGGGCGTTCTGAGAGAGAAAGTGCTGGAAGTTTGTTTCAGGAGGAACAGCCACACACCATACCCTGCAAATCGTCATTTTGCAGGTATCCTGATCTCTGTCTCTCTACTGAAGTCAACACTATTAGAACATTGAAACCGAATTTCCATCTACCGAAGTCAACTCTACTGAAACCTCGAAAGTGACTATTCACCTACTGAAGTCAACTCTACTGGAACCTCCAAACCGGCTATTCATCTACTGAAGTCAACTCTACTGGAACCTCTAAACTGGCTATTCATCTACTGAAGTCAACTCTACTGGAACCTCCAAACCGGCTATTCATCTACTGAAGTCAACTCTACTGGAACCTCCAAACCGGCTATTCATCTACTGAAGTCAACTCTACTGGAACCTCCAAACCGGCTATTTGCTGACTGAAGTCAATTCTACTGGAATCTCAAATCGCAACAGCCACAATGCTCAATCACCCAGTCCCGAGTCAAGGACTGTTCCGTTTACAATATATCTATATATATAAAATATATGTATATATATTCACTTACTTCAAGCTAAGTTCTTACTTTTAACCTGTAAGACTGTAAATGCATGTGTTTTATCCTTTCTTGTCTTTAGTAGTTAATAAACTTACTCTTGCCTTTAACTCAAGAAAGTCTGATCAATTTTGGTTCATTCCAAACCAGACCAATTGGGTCTAAGGAAAAGGTATCTGTGAAAGGGATCCTTTTTAGATTAAATCTTGTTGTGGCCAACAGAAGGGGGGATGGGTGGTGGGGGGGTTGCTGAATAAAGACAGGGAGCCAGCTCATCCCTCCTCACCTGTGGAATAACAATTTTGGGGGTGTCCCAGCCAGATGGTGAGAAATTGAGGGGTCTTGTCTGGATCAACAGCTTTGGGGAACCTCACATGGTGGAGAGAGTCAGAGCAATACAATAAGATTGTAACCATATATTGAATTCTGGAAGATTGAGGGTGATGATGGCAAACTCAAAGCCAACAAGATAAAACCACCAATTGCAATCCTCAGTGTAGGTGGATTTCAATAATCCTCCATGAAGGAGAGGGTCTGTTTTCTAAATGTGTCACAGTGAGGGCCCAGTGGATTATCAGTTGTAGACCTGCACTGTCAACCAATTTAATTGTCAGAACAATGATTAGAGCTGTGTAGGTCTCAATAGTAGGGCTATGTTCTGATCGTTTTAGGTTTTAGATTTGTTTTTAAATAGCTAGCACTTAACAGCTTACATTTGTAAAGATGTTTTTGGGATTGTGGGTGTTCAGAATCAGGTTTGATGTTGCCATAATAACGAGCTATACAATCAGATCCTGCTGGACCCCAGGAAGAATAAGTTCAATGCTCGAGTGTAATGATTTCTAGACTGAGATAATGAAAACTAAAACTACAGAGAAATCAAAGCATTTTGAAAGCTTAAGCATTGATTGGTTCTCTTTTCTGCCAAGTACTTTGTGTGGCTGAAAATAAATCCTGCAGAGGAAATTGGTGATTTCTGACTAGGAGAGTCATGTTCAGCTGAATAACTGTGGACTTTGTCCATTTGTTCAGTGGACACATTGACCACATTGTGTAGTACTGAGATACTGAAGTCTTGGCAATCTTGTATGGAATGCCCCACCCTGCACCTCGGCCTCTGGTTCAAGTCCCACACCATGAGTTGTTGGGCTCAGAAGGAGCGTTCATGATGCAGTTCAAACAGATTGATAATCAGTCTGCTAATCCTCCTTACCATTCCCAAAGGGAAAAAGAAACTGTGTGAGAAGATGGCAAACTAAAGTCCTTGGCTGGGATTCTCACAGAGTTCAAATTATTCCAGAGCCATTTAAAAATGGTGGTTGGGACCTAATTTTGGGGTTGCCACCCCCGTTCCTGGTGTCCAGCATAGGATAAGGGTGCAGATAGTGAGCCTGAACCCTGCGCTGCTGACCTGGCTGGTTCCATTGCAGGGGTAGGCATCTCCTAGGCCTCTTCAATTTTCATGGGGTTGGACCAGCTTCTCCATGACTTGTAGTTCACAACCCCTCGGACGATTCATGAAGCATAGTGTGGATTCGGGAAACTTTTAAAAGGTAATTTCAAAAGGTCTTATCCATGTTCTCCATGGCCCTTTATGTCCCCCCATGCCAACTCATGGCATTCCATGCCCATTCACAGTATACACTATATACAACAGGCCATATAGTAACAATGGCATGTGTGCAACTGCTCAGAAAAAAACAAATTCATAAATCTTTCTTTGAAAAAACAACCTGCTTTTCCTATAACGCTATAAAGGTGACAATGAAGCAGACCATTAAAGTATCAATCACAGAAGCTTCAAACACTCCACACTTCTCAATCTTGTCCAAATAAGCACTGAGACATTGATAAAAGAGAGCAGAGAAATAACTTCTTATAATCACTTAAAGATGTTAATCAAGCAAAGGCCACAGTTCTCTCCAGTTGTTGAAACAGAACCCCCTACTGAGATAATCAGTTTATGAGTCTAGGCTCTCAGCCAAGTATGCACACTGAGGACAGGTGTAAGAACTCTTTCTGGATGGACTCATAATGTGTGCTTCACTGAGAGCCCAGACTCATTAAATGATTGTCTCAATCAGGGGCTCTATTTTGACAACTGGAGAGAATGACTAAGTTTGCTTGAAGTGGCAAAAGTAAGTTGTTATTTTGGTGGTCTTTGTTTATTTAGACAAGACTAAGAGGTGTGAAGGGTTTGAAGCCTCTGGTGTTGATACTTTGATGATCTGTCTGATTGACACTTTGTTTTCCATTATTCTTTCATGAGATGTGGCTGTCACTGGCCAGCATTTGATGCCGATCCCTAATTGCCCTTGAACTGAATGGCTTGCCAGACCATGTCAGAGGGCAGTTAAGAGTCAACCACATTGCTGTGGGTCTGGAGTCACATGTAGGCCAGACCAGGTGAGGAGGACAGATTTTCTTCCCAAAAGAGCATCAGTGAACCAGATGGACTTTTACAACAATCGATGATAGTGTCATAGTCACATTACTCAGACAAGCTTTATATTTCAGATTTATTAATTCCACCAGTTGCCACGGTGGGATCTGAACCTATGTCTCCAGAGTATTAGCCTGGGCCTGCGGATTACTAGCCCAGTGACATTGCTACTACACCACCATCTCTGTCTCCCCCATCCCCTGTCTCTTATAGGGTTGTAGGAACAGCAGCTTTTTTTCAAAAGACGATTTGTGAATTAGTGTTTCTTTTCTGAGCAGTTCTACACACACCGCTGTTACCAGATGGCTCATTGGGTCTGTACATAATCTATACCAGGTGAATGGGCATGGAAGGGCCATGAGTTGGCATGGAGAGTGGGTAGGGGGTGAGAGTGTGTGAGTGGTTAGATCTAGATGGCCTAACAGCCTTTAATACAACTTGGGTTAAGTCCCAGGGAACCATGATGGGCCTTCTAAACAACCCGCCTCAGCTCTTGACTGTCCCCATGGCCACCTATGCTCTGCTCCTATGGTTGGCACCCATGGCCCTAGAGCCTAAATGTGACATGTGGAGACCTTTCTCTGATGAGTCAGGGAATCCAGGGCTTGGTGTCATTCTGATCTGCACTGAGTTTGTTGATTTGATCTAGAGGAGGAGTCTACAGTGTGCTTCAAGTGTCCCGGCCCAGATGGACTTCATCCTAAGGTCTTAAAAGAGGTGTCTAATTTCCTAGACTCTGGAAACATTCCATCACTCTGTAAAGTAGCAAATATAACCCCTCTGTTAAAGAAGGGAGAGAGGCAGAAAACAGTAAACTATAGACCAGTTAGCCTGACTTCTGTCGTGGAGAAGGTGTTAGAGTCGATCATTAAAGAGGCTATAGCTGGGCATTTAGAAAAGCTCAGAAAAAGTCAGCATGGTTTTAGGAAAGGGAAATCATGTTTAACCAATTTATGAGAGTTTGTTGAAGGCGTGACATGTGCAATGGATGGAGGGGAGCCTGCATTTCCAGAAGGCATTTGATAAGGTGCCACATCAAAGGTTATTGTGGAAAATAAAAGCTCATGGAGTAGGGGGTAACATATTAGCCTGGATAGAAGATTGACTGGCTGGCAGAAAGCAGAAAGTATGCATAAATGGGTCATTGTCTGATTGACAGGATGTGACAAGTGGAGTCCCACAGGGGTCTGTGCTGGGGCCTCAACTTTTTACAATTAACGTCAATGACTTAGATAAGGGGAGTGAAGACATGGGAGCTAAATTTGCACAAAACACAAAGATAGGTAGGGAAGTATGTTGTGAAGGAGTTTGCAAACGGCTATAGATAAGTTGAGTGAGTGGGCAAAAATCTGGCAGATGGAATATAATGTGGGACAATGTGAAGTTGTTCTCTTTGGCAGGAAGAATAAAAAAACAGAGTATTACTTAAGTGGAGAATGAAGAATTCCAAAGTGCAGAGGGATCTAGGTGTTCTCATCCACGAGTCACAAAAAGTTAGTATGCAGGTACAGCGGTAATCAAGAAGGCTAATGGAATGTTATCCTTTATTACAAGAGGAAATGAACATAAAAGTAAGAATGTTATGCCTTAATTATACAGCACATTGGTGAGACCGCATCTCGAATACTGTGTGCAGTTTTGGTCTCCTTATTTAAAGAGGATGTAGATGTGTTGGAGATAGTTCAGAGGAGGTTTACTAGATTGTACCTGGAATGAGTGGGTTGTCTTATGACGAAAGGTTGGACAGACTGGGCTTGTTTCCACTGGAGTTTAGAAGAGTGAGGGGTGAATTGATTGAAGCATATGAGATCCTGAACGGTCTCAACAAGGTGGATGTGGAAAGGATGTTTCCTCTTGTGGGTGAGTCCAGAACTAGGGGGCACTGTTTTAAAATGAGGGGTCACCCTTTTAGGACAGAGATGAGGAGAATCTTTTTCTCTCTGAGGGTTGTGTGACTTTGGAATTCTCTGCCTCAGAAAGCAGTGGAGATGGGGTCATTGAATATTTTTAAGGCAAGATTCTTGTTAGGCAACGGAATCAAAGGTTATCGGGGTTAGATGGGAATGTTGAAATTGAAACACAAGAAGATCAGCCATATCATATTGAATGGCAGAGCAGGCTTGAGGGGCTGAATGGACTACTTCAGCTCCTATTTCGTACCTTTCCAGAGTTGGGGGCGGGGGAGGAAAATCCACTGGGATCCTGTATTCAGCGATCCTACCACAGAATAGTGTCAAATTTATTAGTTGTCCTAATTTTGGTGAAAGGCGGGTAGATCAGCCAATGGCAGGCCTGGAATTCTTCAGGAATTCCTGCCCCCAACAAGCCCAGCTCCTTGAGTTCTGGGTTCTGGGGGTGGGGAGGGGGTGGTTGGGGTGGGGGAGAATAGTCTAATATCTGGGATGGGGTTGGGGAGGGGAGAATTTAGTGAGACCACAATTCTGGCACCGAGCATGTGAAGGGGGAGGGGGTGGGGGGTGGGGTACATCCAGTTTAATTCAGTGCTCTAGTGTCCCAGCAGGGAAAGTGGATAGAGTTAGGGTCCAACACTGTAAACCTGATTCCAGAGCTCCTGATCCCTTTGGTAGAGTTTCCACTGGGAGTGAGTTTATTGAGTGAAAACAAATGGGTGTCATTTCTATGGTTGATCTTGAATTTGTTTTCCAAGTACAAAACTCCATGATGATGTGTGCATGGGAGACTGTTCCACTGTCACTCCTCAAACCATCCATGTCACTGATATTTGTTCTGGAATGCAGGTCCTGTTCTGTGAGTTTATTCTAACCCATTTGCGAGGGTAGGTGAAGAAAGCTGCTGAACATCTGGTTTGTTTTCTGTGTTCCAATCGCACTGAGCAACAGTTGGAGTTCCTAATTATCTGCAAGAGCCTGAGCCCCCCCCCACCAGATAGAGGTAAGAAGTTGCTCAATCCATCTGCAAGCTGTCATCAGAGCAACAGTGCAGCACTGTGCTGCATTGAGTTCAGGAGCTGAATTACTAATATTGATCACACAGCTTTTGTGGTTCTGCTAGTCATTGCAAAGAGTGGTTATACTTTATAAAACAGGATAGTCAGAGGTTTGAAACCTGGTCTATAATGAGTTGGGTGATCTCTGCCATGCTGGTAATAAGTGCACCGTAATAGGCAAACTCAGGGTGAGGAAGATTCTGCTCAGGTTCCCAACTCAGTAGAAAGTGAAAGATTCCCATTAGCTTGTCTCCAGTAAAGGCTTTGCACCAGCTACATTCTCAGTAAAAGTGTTTGTGACAGAAACTCGTCGAGTCATTTGATTGGTTGAAGTATGATGAAATAGATCCCGTGTCCAGCAATAGAGAGAGATTATGCAGGGATGTTACTGCGGGGGGAGGCAGGTTGGGGAGTGGGTTGACCACTCCTGATCCCTCAAGACCATTCTCTCAATAAGGCTGGAGTATGGACTCAGGAAGAACCCAAACAAAATGGTGGATTTGGTTAATCACAATGGGACCTATTAAAACTTTAAGGCCATTAATTCACTCAGGTTCCCCTGTCTTGTAGAATTCACTTTCTAAACAGCTCCAGCAAATTAACTCGCTCCTTTGTGCTCTCTTTAGTTGGCCTTTCACCCTTTGAAACCACTATTTTTCCTGCTCATTCCTTGTTGCCCATTTTTACCTTGAAGCTGTTCAGTCACTCAGAGATTTCACTTGCTGCTGACAAGGCGAGGAGACTTTCTGACTTTGAAAAAAACAGAAGAAACTTGTCAACTGAAAGTACAGCAATGTCGGCGCCTTTAATTGGTTGTTTTCCTTTAATTAGCATGCTTACATGAGATCAGTTAATCTCATTTGTGCTTTGAGAGGGAGGGGATAATAACCGTCTGTGCCAGCCAATTATTGATTTGGTGCAAGAACCATGTACTGAAAATCAGAACAGATCATTATTATGGAATGTGTTTCCTTTGATTGCTTTCAGATGAAACATTAAACAAAGGTCCTGTTTGTCAACTTAGGGTGCATGAGAAACATCCCAATTTGGATTTGAAGGTCTCAGGTGACCAGGCCAATGTTTATATGTAGTTCAACATCATCAAAACTGTTTAGAAGCTCATCTACCTCATTGCTGTATGTGGGAGCTTGCTGTGCACAATTTGGCCTCTGTGCTTCCTACATTACAGCAGTAACTACCCTTCAAAAGCAGGTTTCTGATAGTGAAGGGGTTCAGGAAATTGAGAAGATGTGAAAAGTACTTCTGGGCAATCTCGGCCAGCAATCTGATCAAGTTGAGTTTGTAGTGATTCTGAGAATGGCTAATGGATCAGTTCAAGATGAAGCTAATCCAGAGCTGAACTAATACAGCTGATAGCAGCTGAGAAAGCTGTTCAAGGTCCCATTACAAAGAGCCTCATAAACATGGGCTTAATCTTCAAAATAACTACAGCAAGAGCAAAATCCCAGAGTTACTATCTTAGAGACAGAGCGCCAGAGTTACGATGTTAGAGACAGAGTGCCAGAGTTACTATGTTAGAGACAGAGTGCCAGAGTTACTATGTTAGAGACAGAGTGCCAGAGTTACTATGTTAGAGACAGAGTGCCAGAGTTACGATGTTAGAGACAGACTGCCAGAGTTACTATGTTAGAGACAGAGTGCCAGAGTTACTATGTTAGAGACAGAGTCCCAGAGTTACGATGTTAGAGACAGAGTGCCAGAGTTACGATGTTAGAGACAGAGTGCCAGAGTTACGATGTTAGAGACAGAGTGCCAGAGTTACGATGTTAGAGACAGAGTCCCAGAGTTACTATGTTAGAGACAGAGTGCCAGAGTTACTATGTTAGAGACAGAGTCCCCAGAGTTACTATGTTAGAGACAGACTGCCAGAGTTACGATGTTAGAGACAGAGACCCAGAGTTACTATGTTAGAGACAGAGTCCCAGAGTTACTATGTTAGAGACAGAGTGCCAGAGTTACTATGTTAGAGACAGAGTCCCAGAGTTACTATGTTAGAGACAGAGTGCCAGAGTTACTATGTTAGAGATGTATTTGAGCTGCTTCGTGGTTATTGATTGTTGTTGGAGATGAAATGTTTGAGGTAAGTAGGTTCCTCACAACCTGACTTGTGCCTTGTAGATGGTTGAAAGGCTTTTGAGAGACAGAAGGTAAAGTTACTCTCTGCTGGATTCCCAACTTCTGGTCTGTTATCTTAACCACAGTTTTTATACGCTCGTCCAGTTTATTTCTGGTGATTGATTGACAGATGATTGCCCTCCAACAACTGTAAGCATTTTATTTTGTGCTAGGTATGACTCTGACCAATGGAGGGTTTTCCCGCTGATTCCTATTAGCCTGATCTTAATGGGGCTCCTTGAAGTCATAAAATAAAACCAAAAGACTGGATGCTGGAGATGTGAAATAAAAACAGAAAATTCTGGAAAATCTCAGCATCTGTGGAGGGCGAAACAGAGTTAAGGTTTCAAGTCAAATATGACTCTTCTTCCGAGCTCTTTGATATCCTACTTGGTCAAATGATCCCTTGATGTCAAAGGCAGTCATATTCACCTTACTCTGGAATTCAGGTCTTTCATCTATGTTTGGGCCAAGGCTGTAACAAAATCTGGAGCCTAGTGACCCTGGTGGAACCGAAACTGAGCAGGTTATTGCTGGGTAAGTGCCATTTAATTGCACTGTCAATGATACCCTCCATCACTTTGCTGATGATCGAGAGTAGACTGATGGGGCAGTAATTGGCTGGGTTGGATGTATTCTGATTTTTGTGGACAGGACATACCTGGGCAGTTTCCACATTGCCGGGTAGGTGCCACTATTGTAGCTGTACTGGAACAGCTTGGCTAGGCGCATGGCTACTTCCGGAGCACAGGTCTTCAGAACTACAGCCAGAATGCTTTCAGGGCCTATATGCTTTGCTGTATTCAATGTGTTCAGTCATTTCTTGATATCACATGGGATGAATTGAGTTGGCTGAAGACCGGCATCTGTGATAATCTTTTAAATCTTTTAAATCCGGCATCTGTGATGGTGCAGTCCTCAGGAGGAGGCTGAGATGGATCATCTGCTCAGCACTTCTGGCTGAATATGGTTGCAAATTCTTCAGCCTTTTACACTGAAATGCTGGCCTCCACCATCATTGAAGATTGGGGTGTTCATGAAGCTTCCTCTTGCTGTCAGTTTAATTATCCACCACCATTCGTGACTATGTGTGACAGGAGTTTGGCATTCCGACAGCCTGTATGATGGCCATGTGGGCTATTTATGTGACAACCTGTAATCTAAAATGTATTTTGTCCTGAGTTCTTGAAAGGGCCCTCCTATTTAACTTTCTCAATGTGACATTCACTGAACTTGGAACAGACTTCCTCATTTTTCATACATTGCTAATGCTTACAGTGTACAGATATGCTATCCTTACAGTGTACAGATATGCTATCCTTACAGTGTACAGATATGCTATCCTTACAGTGTACAGATATGCTATCCTTACAGTGTAGAGCTATGCTATCCTTACAGTGTACAGATATGCTATCCTTACAGTGTAGAGCTATGCTATCCTTACAGTGTACAGGTATGCTATCCTTACAGTGTACAGATATGCTATCCTTACAGTGTACAGATATGCTATCCTTACAGTGTACAGGAATGCTATCCTTACAGTGTACAGATATGCTATCCTTACACTGTACAGAAATGCCATCCTTACAGTGTACAGGTATGCTATCCTTACAGTGTACAGATATGCTATCCTTACACTGTACAGATATGCTATCCTTACAGTGTAGAGCTATGCTATCCTTACAGTGTACAGATATGCTATCCTTACAGTGTACAGCTATGCTATCCTTACACTGTACAGATATGCTATCCTTACAGTGTACAGGTATGCTATCCTTACAGTGTACAGATATGCTATCCTTACACTGTACAGATATGCTATCCTTACAGTGTAGAGCTATGCTATCCTTACAGTGTACAGATATGCTATCCTTACAGTGTACAGATATGCTATCCTTACAGTGTAGAGCTATGCTATCCTTACAGTGTACAGATATGCTATCCTTACAGTGTACAGATATGCTATCCTTACAGTGTACAGATATGCTATCCTTACAGTGTACAGGTATGCTATCCTTACAGTGTACAGATATGCTATCCTTACAGTGTAGAGCTATGCTATCCTTACAGTGTACAGATATGCTATCCTTACAGTGTACAGATATGCTATCCTTACAGTGTAGTGCTATGCTATCCTTACAGTGTAGAGCTATGCTATCCTTACAGTGTACAGGTATGCTATCCTTACAGTGTAGAGCTATGCTATCCTTACAGTGTAGAGCTATGCTATCCTTACAGTGTACAGATATGCTATCCTTACAGTGTAGAGCTATGCTATCCTTACAGTGTACAGATATGCTATCCTTACAGTGTACAGATATGCTATCCTTACAGTGTACAGATATGCTATCCTTACAGTGTAGAGCTATGCTATCCTTACAGTGTACAGATATGCTATCCTTACAGTGTAGAGCTATGCTATCCTTACAGTGTACAGATATGCTATCCTTACAGTGTACAGATATGCTATCCTTACAGTGTAGAGCTATGCTATCCTTACAGTGTACAGATATGCTATCCTTACAGTGTAGAGCTATGCTATCCTTACACTGTACAGATATGCTATCCTTACAGTGTAGAGCTATGCTATCCTTACAGTGTACAGATATGCTATCCTTACAGTGTACAGCTATGCTATCCTTACACTGTACAGATATGCTATCCTTACAGTGTACAGGTATGCTATCCTTACAGTGTACAGATATGCTATCCTTACACTGTACAGATATGCTATCCTTACAGTGTAGAGCTATGCTATCCTTACAGTGTACAGATATGCTATCCTTACAGTGTACAGATATGCTATCCTTACAGTGTAGAGCTATGCTATCCTTACAGTGTACAGATATGCTATCCTTACAGTGTACAGATATGCTATCCTTACAGTGTACAGGTATGCTATCCTTACAGTGTACAGATATGCTATCCTTACAGTGTAGAGCTATGCTATCCTTACAGTGTACAGATATGCTATCCTTACAGTGTACAGATATGCTATCCTTACAGTGTAGAGCTATGCTATCCTTACAGTGTAGAGCTATGCTATCCTTACAGTGTACAGGTATGCTATCCTTACAGTGTAGAGCTATGCTATCCTTACAGTGTACAGATATGCTATCCTTACAGTGTACAGATATGCTATCCTTACAGTGTACAGATATGCTATCCTTACAGTGTACAGATATGCTATCCTTACAGTGTACAGATATGCTATCCTTACAGTGTACAGATATGCTATCCTTACAGTGTAGAGCTATGCTATCCTTACAGTGTACAGATATGCTATCCTTACAGTGTAGAGCTATGCTATCCTTACAGTGTACAGATATGCTATCCTTACAGTGTACAGATATGCTATCCTTACAGTGTAGAGCTATGCTATCCTTACAGTGTACAGATATGCTATCCTTACAGTGTACAGATATGCTATCCTTACAGTGTACAGATATGCTATCCTTACAGTGTACAGATATGCTATCCTTACAGTGTAGAGCTATGCTATCCTTACAGTGTACAGATATGCTATCCTTACAGTGTAGAGCTATGCTATCCTTACAGTGTACAGATATGCTATCCTTACAGTGTACAGATATGCTATCCTTACAGTGTAGAGCTATGCTATCCTTACAGTGTACAGATATGCTATCCTTACAGTGTAGAGCTATGCTATCCTTACAGTGTACAGATATGCTATCCTTACAGTGTACAGATATGCTATCCTTACAGTGTAGAGCTATGCTATCCTTACAGTGTACAGATATGCTATCCTTACAGTGCAGAGCTATGCTATCCTTACAGTGTACAGATATGCTATCCTTACAGTGTACAGATATGCTATCCTTACAGTGTAGAGCTATGCTATCCTTACAGTGTAGAGCTATGCTATCCTTACAGTGTACAGATATGCTATCCTTACACTGTACAGATATGCTATCCTTACAGTGTACAGATATGCTATCCTTACACTGTACAGATATGCTATCCTTACAGTGTACAGATATGCTATCCTTTCTGTAAATCCAGAGGTGGCTGCAAAAAGAAAAATTCTAAGAAGCTTCCCTCCAGTTTTCTCATCTCCGTCCAGAGGGGTTAGTGAATTGAAAGTTGTTTTTTCTCTCCAGCCAATTATCTTTTCCATAATGTGAATGAAAGGCTGTAAGTAGCCAGCAATTCCTTAGCAGCCATTTTGTGAGTTCCTACCTCACAGCCTTTCACTAGATTGATCTGGCTATAGTACTCAACACCCACCAGTTCTCTCCCAGGGTCACTCTTCGTCTGTGAGCCTTGTCAGTGAATATCAGGAGGAAATTTGATGGCGGACGCTTCAGAAACAAACTTCCATTCCTCCTCATCCAATCCCCATACAGGCCCCTATCAGAAGCAGTCACCTGATGGAGAGCAGGTGGATGAATTTGCCATGCGCTTTCTGATCACCCTCTGTAGCTGGTGTAATACCACACAGCAAAGAGATGTAACCTGGTCATTAGTGCACTTCCCAAAATCAAACAGCTTGGGGAGTGTGAACCCCTCATTACTCTAACAGCCCGTTCACGTTAACTGCTGAACGGACTAAGTGCAGCCTGGTAACTTGAGGAACTAGCATCTGTCAAATGTACAGGAATGGATGAAAGAAGAAATTTATTGAAGCATTGAATGATTTATAAATGAATCTTGTCTATTTCGTGAAGTATGATTTATAATAGCATCAGGATTCAGTCACTAATTTTTTAAAAGTGAGATATCGAAATAAATACAAGCAGTATCTTATCTTTTATAAATGAAATTTCTCATACGCTAGAATAATTTTCAGTTTGATTGTTTTGGGAGCAAAGCTCACTCTTCTCCCACTGCCCCTACTTCTCCTCTCCTCCTCCTCCATTTGAACCTCCACACATTGACACCCCCACCTGCTCGCACCCCTCCCCACTCCCAGTGCCTCTGGAGCCTGCCAAAGACACATTCACAGAATAACAGAATTGTTGCAGTGTAGAAGAGGCCATTCAGCCCTTTGTGTCTGCAATGGCTCACTAAATGAGCAATTGACCTTGTGCCATAGCCCTGCACATTCTTCCTTGTCCATATAACAGTCTAATTCCCTTTTAAATGCCTCGATTGACCCTGTCTCCACCATACTCTCAGGCAGTGCATTCCAGACCTTAACCACTCACTACATGAAAATGTTTTTTTCACATATCACTTTTCCTCCTTTTGCCAATTATTTTAAATCTGTGCCCTTCTGTTCTCGATCCTTTCTCAAGTGGGACCAGTTTCCCCCTATCTACTCTGTCTGGGCCTCTCATGATTTTTCAATAACTCTATCAAATCTCCACTCAGCCTTCTTTCTCTAACTTCTCCAATCTATTTTCATAACTGAAGTTTCCTATCCTTGGAACATTCTCATGAATCTTTTCTGCACTCTCTCCAATGCCTTCACATCCTTCCTAAAGTGCAATACTCCAGCTGAGGCTGATCTAGTTCTTAAATAAGTTCAACATAAACTCCGTGCTCTTGTACTGTATGCCCCTATTAGTAAAGCCTAGGATACTTTATACTTTTATGGGGTGTGGGTGTGACTGGCAAGACCAGCATTTGTTGCCCATCCCTAACTGCCCTGAAACTGAGTGGCTTGCTGGGCCATTTCAGAGGGCAGTCAAGAGTCAAGCACATTTCTAGTGCTGTATGCTCCATTAACCACACTCTCAACCTGATCTGCCGTCTTCAATATCTTATGTGCATTTATGCACCCCCTTTAGAGTTGGACCCTTTATTTTACATTGGCTCTCCATGTTCTTTCTACCAAAATGAATCACTTCACATTTCTCCCCATTGAACTTCATCTGCCACCTCTCCACCTACTCCACCAACTTGTGATGCCCTTTTGAAGTTCTACACTATCCTCCTCACAGTTTACAATGCTTCCAAGTTTCATAACATCCACAAATTTTGGAACTGTTCCCTGTACACCAAGGTCTAGGTCATTAATATATATCAAGAAAAGCAAGGCTCCCAAAATTGACCCCTGGGGAACTCTACTAAAAACCTTCCTCCAACCTAAAAAACATCCATTAACCACTGCTCTCTGTTTCCTGTCACTCAGCCAATTTCATATCCATGTTGCTACTGGCCCTTTCATTCCAGGAACTATACATTTTCTCACAAACCGGTTGTACAGCACTCTTGGCCCTTCCTCTTCCTGATCTACATGCAGCCCCTTGTCAACATTATCCAAATATATCAGATCAGGTGCTGCACATTTCTGTAACTTCCTCCAATGCTACAATCCTCCAAGAGCTCTGTGTTCCTTTAATTCTGGCCTCTTGTGCATTCCCAATTTCTTTTTCCCCACGATAATTTAAAAGCAAAATACAGCAGATGCTGGAAATCTGAAATAAAAACAGAAAATGCTGGAAAAACTCAGCAGGTCTGGTAGCATCGTGGAGACAGAGATTGAGTCAACATTTCAAGTCAGGGTTTTTGTGATGACTTGACAGAGCGGACAAGTGTTAACAAGAAACAGATGACCTTTATTACCAAGAGGTCTTCCGATACTACATGCTCAATTAGGATTTGTATCGGGTAGCCCCACACCACCACACCCCACAGTTTCCCAACACTTTGCAGTCATTGGTCGGAGCCTCCAAGAACATCACATGACCCCTGATAGACAGCAGGAAAGGCTATATTTCAGTTACTACATTTCCTCCCCCTTTAGTTTTTTACCGTTCCTGTTTACATTTATGGACATCTAAATATCCAACAGCATATACATACACACAACTTCAGGTGATTAAAGATTAGAAGGTGGCAGTTTGGGGTTTGGCAACTCTACAGAGACATCGAGCACGTCTATTCTATGTTGATCTACCACCTCAGGGATTTATTGTTTGACGTTAGGCACAGGCAGAATACTAGGTCACAAATATGTCTCTGTGTCACAAATATGATCCACGTGTTTTCCAAAAATTCTTTCTTCCACTTCCACCTGGAATGATAAGGGACTAGTGTCTGAGCCAATGGTTCCAGGAATCCAGCAGGGTCCACTCCCAAAATTCCGCATGAATACTGTGTCGCTTACACTGAATGTGTGAGCTTTGCTGTGAATATCATAATTCAATTTTTGATTACTCCGATTCCTCTCTACCTTCCCCTCTAAACTTGGAAACACCAGACTGAACCTTGTACATAGGCAGCGTTTCATCAATAATTCAAACGGTGTTGAGCTCGTAGTTGAAGAGGCGCTGTATGAATACTGAGAAGAAAGCGGGAAAGTCGATTTCTAGAGTATCTTCTGATAACCTCTTTATACCAGGATTGAAAGTTTGCACAGCTTTCTCAGCTAAACCATTTGATGAGGGATGGTATGGGGCTGTTTTAGTATTTAATCTGATCCCATCTCTGAAACTCTGTACCCTGAGCAGAAACGACAATTTCCAGTGGGCCATGTAGGTTAAACAATGATGCAGCTTCTCTATAGTTACACTCGATGTTGGTGATTGACTTTGTATCCATTTAGAATGTGCATCTCCGATCAACAAAAACATGGCACCTAAGAATGGTCCTACATAACCAGTATGTAGTCTAACCCAGGGTCGACCAGGCCACTCCCATGGATGCAGTGGAGCTGAAACAGGCAACTTCTGTTGTTGCTGACAATGGGGACAGTACTTGACCATGCTTTCAATGTCACTGTCAATGCCTGGCCACCAGACATAGCTTCGCACAAGTATTTTCATCTTTGATATGCCTGGATGTGCACTGTGAAGCTGTGTCAAGTGCGGTTCTCTTCCTCGTAAAGAGACAACAACTCGTGATCCCCACAACAAGATTCCATCTTGACAACTTAACTCTGTTTTTTGGGCAGCTTCAGATGCTACATGCTCGATCAGGACTCACCTCAGAAAGCCCGAGCCCCCGGATTGCCCATGCTTAGGGATCATTGGTCAGAGCCTCCAAGAGCATAACGTGACCCCCAATAGACAGTAGGGAAGGCTATACCTTCAGTTATTATAGTTCTGAAGAAGAATCATATGGACCTGAAACATTAACTCTGTTTCTCTCTTCACAGATGCTGCTAGACCTGCTGAGGTTTTCCAGCAGTTTCTGTTTTTTCTTCCCCACCATTGGCCGCCTTGTCTTCAACTGACTGGGCCCTAAGCTCAGAAATAGCTTCCCTAAACCAATTCACTTCTTTACCTCTTATCCTTGGAGACATTCCTTAAAATCTACCTCCTTGAACAAGCTATCCATTATTTGCAATGATATCTCCTTATTTGTCCAAGTCTCACACCGATAAACGAGTGATGTAAGAACCACTGCCTTTGATCTTTATTCTGAGACAAATAACTCCATGCTCTTTGCAAAGTCTGGGAGAAGCTACAATAATTAGAAGCATTCCATCTTCAGTGACTGAGTTTTATTTGCAACATCGGGTCGCAGGACAAAATCCCCAACACTGAGGTCTTGCTGCATACCTGGCACCGAGAACATGCTCATCAGAGCTCAGCTTCACTGGGTCAGTCATGTGCTTCACATGGACGATTCCTGCATACCAAAGGCAGTACACCACAGCCAGCTGAACACAGGAACCCACAC
Organism: Carcharodon carcharias; assembly: GCF_017639515.1. Taxonomy (NCBI): domain Eukaryota; kingdom Metazoa; phylum Chordata; class Chondrichthyes; order Lamniformes; family Lamnidae; genus Carcharodon; species Carcharodon carcharias. The sequence continues at coordinate 27,596,609 of NC_054500.1, forward strand.
CACCCAATGTCCCAAAATCAGGTAGAAAGGCAATCAGGGCCTGTAAGCTGGATCCCAATACCTGAGAAAAAACAACCTTGGACAGTCTCATGTGGGGAAGCCTTCATAATCAAGCGATTCTGACATTTGAGGAGAACAGAGCTAAGAGCCTTCAGGACAAGTGAGCACGGCACAAAGTGAATGCCTCTTTCCATCCCTCTAATGCTGACTTCATACGCAGTATTTGTAATCGGTTATGCAAGTTGAGACTTGGCCTAATGTCACACATGAGATGACATCAATCTAGGCTGTAAACCAGTCTTGCTTGCTGAGCAGTTATCCATCGAAGCAATGGGAAAATCCGTCTACTCCCGATTTGATTTGGTGTCAATTTTTGTCTGATAATGTTTCTATCAAGTGCCTTGGGACACTTTAATACATTCCAAGGTGCTATATAAATACAAGTTGGTGTTTTCAAAACATTATAAAAATAATTAATTACTACATTAGGAGCTGTCAATTAAGTACTTGCGTTACCAGAAAGTACTTGTCTGTTGAAAATGTCAGTTTTGTATTGTAGCTATTTCAATGGCCCCACACTCCCAGTTCAGTCCTACCCTATATTATTCCTCTGCTGATTATCGAGCCGACTGCTCCAATCCTAAAAGCTGAAACACCCCTAGAAACTTGTTGTCTTCTCTTTTGGATCAATTTAACACTGCTCTGAATATTCTTCCTAAACTCGAAATACACTGGCAAAGACTTTCCCTCTGGGAATGGGAAACAGAGGTCTGGATTGGTCACAAATCCAACCCCAGGTGCAAAGTCACTTTTTTGTGATGTTCATGGGAGTGCCCCATTTGCCTGGAGGAAGGTGAGCTGTCCAACTGAGGATGGTGGGTGAGCTCTCAATACTGGAGGGCCAATCAGAGACCTTTCAGCTTGAAAAGAGCAGCTAGCTGCAATAGAGGGTAAGTAAGGGAGAGGGTGCTTCAAGATGATGGCGTTCTCTCTACAATATTTTTGAATTTAAATTAAATATGTACCTTGCAACCGGATCATCATTGAGAGGGGTGATGGGGAAGGGGGAGCCCCTTTACAGGACGGCCTGTGGCTGCTCTTGTACCCAGACAGGCAGTGAGGACCTCTAGGCCTCCAGCTGCTTGAAGGAAACTGGAGACCAACTAGAAAATCCCAGTCAGCCTCCATTAACAAGCCTTTATAGACCTAATAGGCCACCCCACTACTTGCAGGCCAACAGCCCTGCTGCTACCACCCCTACCCACCACACCCCCACCACCACTCCGATTCCTCCACTGCAAAAATTGGTCCGGAGGTGGGATGGAGTTGGGGAACTAACACACAGGCTAACCAGGCTGTGTTTACTTCCCATCAGCCCCTAATCCCAGCCCCAGAGGAGACTGAAAAACCAGCCCACTGTTTCACATCTTCATCACTCTCCTTGCTCCATCACAGTCCTGATATTCGAACTCATTCCACTGTCGGCTGCACTCACTCATTCATTCCCAGCATCATTCCCTTCCTCAGTTTTCCTTTTCTTTTACAATCTCCAGGCTCCCACTCTGACCTCTCTGTCCTTGGCCTGCTACAGTGTTCTAGTGAAGCTCAATGCAAGCTCGAGGAATATCATCTTATCTTTTAACTTGGCCCTCTACAGCCTTCTGAACTCAATGCTGAGTTCAGCAATTTGAGATCATAACCTCTGCCTCCATTTTGTTTCTTTTTTTGCTGTTTTTTTTTCTTGTTTCTCTCTTTATCTCTTCATGTTACATTCAGACAACTGCTGTGTAGCCATTCACGCCTCATTGGACACATCTTTTGTTTCTTTACTGTACTCATTACTACTCTCCTTGGTTTGTGCACCATGAAACCTTTGTTATTTAATCTCCCCTGCCCTCCACCCTACCACAGCCCTTCCCTTCTGTTCTTCCTCCCTCCTTCCACTTGTCAGTTCATTTCTATCTTTCCTCACTTCTGATGAAATGTCATCAACGTGAACTGTTGGGTTGGATTTTCATGGAGTTGGGCAGACACCATTGAGGGTGAAAATGGCAGCTGGACCCCGATTCCAGGATTCCTGACCACATTCCCACTGGTTCAGATTTTTAGTAGAGCCCTCACCCTGCAATCCCGACCGGCCTGGCTCCATAGGCATCTCTTAGTCCTCCACAATTTTCATGGAGTTGGGCCTGCTTGACAAAGAGTCATGGTGCATGGCCCCTTGGAGATGCCGTGAACTCTAATCTGCATGAGAGAACCTTTTGAAAGATAAATAAAAGTTCCATTATCCAGCCCCTTTAAATTATCAATAACAGAAACTGCAAGCACTTGAAACCTCTTTATCTTGTGTAACCACCACCAGAGCTGTCAATCAAGCAACGTTTCCCCTAGAGCTCAGGTGTTTCAACAGGCTAATGGATTTCTGGGCTGTCAGCCAAGAAAGCACAATGGGTCTGGATGATTGGTACTTTCACTGGTCTGTAGTAAAAATTAGTTTTATTTTAAGGAAGTGGAATGTTATCAGAGAATGACTGTACATTTTAAAGCCTTTTTTAAACATATTTTATTGTCACTTTAGGATTCATTGGTTCTCATGGGTGAATAGGCATGCAGGTGCCATGCCTTGGCATGGAGAGTGTGTAGGGGGTGTGAGAGGTGAGGAATAAAGGGTCTTAGTTTTTCATTATAATGGGGATGAAGTGCCTTTTAAACAGCCCGGCTCAGCACCCGGAAGCCCCTGTGGCTGTCCCAGGTCGGCGGCCTGCACACCTGCCCCCCATCCCCCAGCCCCCCATCCCAGAATGAAAATTCCATTTCTCCTGGCACTTTCTCCTGAGGTGGATGGGTCGAGCAGGGAGATTTTATGACTCCTGTTACCCACAGATGAAAAGCCAACGCGTTAACTCTATTTCTCTCTCTCTCCTGCTGAGCATTTCCAGCACTTTCTGTTTTTATTTCAGATTTCCAGCACCTGCAGTATTTTGCTTTTGTCTTGTGACAGAGATCTTCACAGCCACTGGCATTGCCAACCTCAGCCTGCTGTGCAGCTGTAGGTCCACTTACAGAAGGTGGTACAGTTCAGTGACCACCTCCTTAATGAAACACAGGCACCTCAGACACTGGTCCTTACTCAGGCAGAGATGGAAATACCTTTGATAGATAGGGGTCTTAAATTGACAGCACTCTTCCTCCCTCTCCCCCTCCCTCCACCTCTGCTGCCTTCATTTCAAATCATTCCCATGTTTCAGCACCTCAATTAAAAAGCTGTTGACGGTACCAAGAAATTGCATCAGTGAGGGACCGGGAATGTGCAGTGGAGATGGGGGGAGGGGGTGTGGGGGGTTTGGGTCCTCAAGCATTAGATCACGTATTCCATTATGAATGTTTGAAAGGTGACATTTGAAAGGTGCAATGTCCAAAGTGACAGATTGTGTGTCAAATCAGCGTTAGATGCTGTTGATCTAACTATCTTGCCTACTTCTTGTGCATGCATGGCACCCTTGCACTAGAACCCTTACAAACATGGTGTGCTGTGCCAGAAGTGACTGGAGGTGGTGCAGCTGCTATTTTTAAAGCTCCGAGCTTTGTAGCACCAGCACCAGCAGTGCAACAGAGCTGAATTCAAAGGCCAGGGACTCTGTAGTGAACTCAGTCTTGTTGCTTCTCTCAATGTTTCTGTTGGTGTCTCTAGTCTGACGTTTGAATATTGGTCATTGACACGTGCTGATTATGGATGGATTTCAGGTGAGAACATCAGCAACTTTCAATTTCACACAGACTTTAATTAGGTGCTTCACAAGGGAAGAAAGTTGACATTAAAATACAGGTGACAAGGGAAGTGACTGAAGGCAAGGTCAAACGGATAGATTTTGAGGAGGCTTGTGAATACAGGGAGAGGAGAGTATTGCAGAGTTCAGAGGGAGTACTGACTGAAAGATCTGTCCTTAGGGATGGAGGAAGCCAAATGGAGAATGAAGTGTGGATTTCAGCAGTAACAGGAACCAATGCAGGTGATACTATGGAGGAGGAGAAGGCAGGTATAAGGGTCAGAAAAGGATCAAATAGGTTGGGTTTAACCTAAAAAAATTCAAATATGCATTCTTTGAAGTGCTGTCTATTTATGAGCAAATGCAGCAGCCAATTAATACTGACACTTGTCACACAATTACTACAAATGACTGTGGTACAATTAATATTGGTAACTGACACCTAACACTGATATATGTAGCATGATTCTGACTAACTAACCTGATGTATAATCACCATTAATACCACTAGAATGATGATTAATCTGGAATGTGGAAGTTTGGACAACTTTTCCCTTTTGGATGTGTTGCTGAAGATCCTCAGGGACCTTTGAACAGTCTCAGATCCTCAGGTGCTCTGTTCTACACTAACTGTTCCTGCTGTCCAGCAGACTGCTATTGGAGATTCCGTTTCTCCACTAAGCAATCGTTCACATATCGGAATCCAAAGCTTGCAGAGGGACAAAAGACTGGTGGGTAATGCAGCGTGCACACGAATCAGAATCATTGAAATCACACTGAGAGAGGATGTCTTCCCAGTTGATTATGTTTGTGTGATTACTAACTCAAAGTACTGATCTATCCTAATCCTATTTCAGTGCCCGTTGCCATTTCTCAGGAGTTCTGTAATGTACAAACAAAGCTCCATGTCACACCAATATTCTTCAAAAGTGGAATATCCATTCTCCTTTCTTTCCCAACAAGCAATCCCTCTCCTTCAGACTGGAAGGAGCCACTTAGTGAGGCACCAGCCAACCAATTAATAACTTCCTTTCCTTTGATCCTTTGCAGACAAATACATCACAGCTCATTACTTCAAATCCTACAAAGGCAATAAATGAAAACTAATCTTGCAGAGCTTCCCATTTAAAAAGAATGCTGAACTTTCACTTTTTCCACAATTATAATAAGGCTTCAGTTCTTATTTAAAGGACACTCTAGTGAATATGTTCAATCTGCCAGGGTAAATATCTCCACTGATGCAATGAGCTGTGTTTTAGTTGGGAGACTTGCTTGAACTCAGCCCCTGACACGGATGTTTTGTACCTCAGTCATTAGGTTTTGTCACGATGCCCAAGACCACTCAAAGTTGTGGCAAGATTCCATGTCCCAAGAACAATCTAGGCTGAAGTCAAACTCTTACATGGTCTCAAAAATAAATACTGGCCCGAATTTTTGGATGGTGGGGGTTTATCTTTCTGCCATCCTAAGATTTGAGCGCCCCGCAGACATTTCACACTTGAATGAGTGTCAGTTGGCTGCAGGCAGGACTTCTGCCCCTCACTTGGGAGGAAATTCCACTTTAGAAAGCTGTTGGCCAATCTGATTGGCTGGCAGCTCTCCAGTCCCTGCAACAAAAGGAAGATGCCTTAGCCTAAGTCCTAGGATCGGACAGCGAGGTAAGTTCAAGGGGTCTTAGGACAGGGAGGTTAGGGAAAGGCCTGGGGGTTGCAAAGTGAGCGTTTGAGGTGCTGGGGGAGAGGTCAGGGGATGGGAGGAGGGAGGTCCAGCGGCTACCAGACCGACAGGGAGGGAAGCTCAAAGTCAAAAGGGGGCTTCTGATGGAGACGCCCCTCCCACTTCATGCCTGAGGCCTTGCCCACCCCAGCGTAAAATCGCTGCCAAGTCTGGGTGGGTGGGAACCCAGAGGGAATCACTTTCCTTCAATTTCATGCTCCCCCCGCCTAAAAACCCACCAATGGGCGTGTGTGAAATTCAGGCTGCTGTCTGTTATATTGAGAAGTACCTTGAGATCTTAAGAAACAGCATCTAACTGATAAATGTACACTTCCTGCTCCTGGGGCAAAATGATACAGCATGTAGGTTCGGGAGTGTCTATCTTACATAGATGCTGGGAATCATTCTTCTTACCAAATGTCTATTCAGGATTTTCCGCTTCCCTCAATATGTCCTCCGTAAAGCACTCACAAAGAGGGGTGAAAACCATTTCGCTAAAACTGGCTTCAGTTAGAAAGTGTTCAGGAGTGGCACAGTATGGAAATGCTTTTTTATAAAATGACTGTGTTACCAAAGAATTAGTCATTGAGAGACTGTATTCCAGATGATGACCTTGCATGGAGAACAGAACCGAACTGTTTACTGAATCAGTGGTTACTTGCCATCTTTATTTAAATGCTTAGTAGCCCTTTTGTGCTTTCTGACTCCTGCTCAATGCAATGCAATTGTAGTGAATGACCTTGGCTAATCCTGTTGGAGTTCATCTTGGCGAATGGGCTGTACAATCTAGATGTCCTGCTTCTTGGTCCTACCAATTTGACTTGAAGAGATATGTGATGGTATCCCAGGAATGATACTTTCCATTTCCCATCACCTTGATATCATATTTAACCCCAACATGAGTTTCTAACCACATATCTGCACCATTTCTAAGACCACCTGTTTCGACTTCTGTAACATTTCCCAACTCTGCCTCAGCTCATCTGCTACTGAAATCCTTGTCCAAGTCTTTATTACCTCCAGACACGATGTTCCAATGCACCCCTCACTGGCCCTCCACGTTTTACCCTCTATAATCTAAAACTCTGCTCCAGCTCCCATTCCCCCTCAATCCCAGGCTTAATGAGCTATATTGGCTTCTGGTTAAGCAGAGCCTCAATTTTAAAATTCTCATCCTTGTTTTCAAATCCCTCTATCATCTCACCCCTCCCTATTTCTGTAATCTCCTTCAGCTCCACAACCCTCCAAGATACCTGCATTCCTCTAATTCTGGCCACTTAGGCATCCTTGATTTTAATCGGTCTACCACTGGCAGTCGTGTCTTCAGTTGCCTCGGCCCCAAGCTTTGGAATTCTCTTTCTAAACCTCTCTGCCTCTCTCTCGCTTCCTTTAAGACACTCCTTAAAACCTGGCTCTTTGGCCAAGATTTTAGTCACCTGCCTTAATATTACCTTAGGTAGCTTTATAATTCTCTTGGGAAACACTTTGCAACATTTTATTACGTAAAAGGCACTATATAAATACAAGTTGTTGTTGATGGTTGTTTCTCCTTCACCTCCCAGGGAAAGCAGTGAGACTGTGTTCCATATGTCCTTCCAGCCTCATGACTAAGGGCAGAAACTGGTGCCACATGTCTGAACCAAATCCACAAATCACAATGTTGTCTGGTTCATTGCATTGCAAAACTCAAAAGTAAAATGCCTTGAGGCTCACTATACAGCTGGAATCAGTCTCACACTGATATCCAAATGACAAGAGTTATACTGCTCACTGCACATCATACTCTGTTTAGCATCAATGGAATTTTGCATAAGCATCAAAAGTGAGCAGCTAGTTAAACTTCATTGCTAAAAGAGAGCTAACATTAAGAAATAACATTTACATCACCAACATTGGATGTATGAAACTGCCTCATGTTGGCCTGTAGCAGCTGTATGAGAGACTTATTAAATTATAAAATACTTTCATTAAATCTGTGCAATTAAAAAACTTGTAATGAAAAATCTGCAATTTCCAACAGCTGGTCATTTTCTCCAAGTATTTGGCACAGTTTTTCAGATTACAGCCTCCAAATAGTCCCTTTGTAAGTTTGTCTTGAATTCTGTTAGGTGTTTTGTTACATTTTCTTTCTGGACAAATAAAAAGTTATCTATTTACCTGTAAACAAGTACATCATCAGAGGAGCTGTTATACTGGACTTGATACATGCGGATTCCAGGGATGTTTCGCTGTGAGGGCCAACGGATCTGTACTGAAGATGATGTGAGGTCAGTTGCTATGACCTTCTTATCCTGCACAATTTTTGTGTCGTTGGCAACAGGTGGAGAACCAGACTTGGCAGAAGTGGTGATGTCGGACGAACCAGGATCTGGTTCTTTGATGTTATTTGTACCATTAGCAAAATGGGGGAGAGGGTTGACAATCAACTCCACTTCTACCATGGCATCCCCAGCAGCATTAGAGGCAAAGCAAGTGAAAGTTCCGCTGTCTTTAGGGGTGGCGATTAGGATGTGCAATGTACCATTTTCATTGGTGATGGCCCTGGTTGAATTAGAGATCAGTCGTCCTTCTGGTGAAGTCCAATGAATGGATGGATCTGGGTCCCCAACTGCTTTGCATTTCAAAGTCGCTCTTTGACCTTCCATGACAAAAGTCTTGGAGGTGTGTCGTGTGATGAGTGGGGGATCACAGGTGAAGTCTTCCTCAGATATGAACCAGAAATATTTACCCATTAAATGAGGTGGTGAGGCACAAGTCTCCAGGTCATCTTCCCTTGTAAGGCGTCTCAACCAGAGTAGTTCACAGTTGCAGTGCAATGGGTTCCCACCAAAGCTAAGCACAAGAGACGATGGTGGGGTTCCTTTTGTCTTTGCATACACTTTGTCTCTTTGAAACAAGGGATCAGGGGGCAACTTATGAAGTTTATTGGATGTCATGTCCAATCGAACCAGCTTGTGAAGGTTGGAAAACGTCCCTTTTGGAACAAAGTCAATCAAGTTATGGTCCAGACTGAGAGAGTTGACATTTGTCATTTTGCCAATAGTTTCCCAAGGCAGATTCTCTAGGTTGTTATAAGAGAGATCCAGATCTTCAAGAGATGTCATAAAGTCATCAAAAGAGCTGGCAGCAATGTAATGTAGCTGATTGTTGCTAAGGATCAGGTGTCGGAGATTCATTAGACCGTTGAAGTGCTCATGGCTGACTATGGTGAGTCTATTACTGTCCAGGTGTAAAGCACGAAGACCTCTCAGGTCGGCAAATGTGTGAGGCATGATCTGGCTGATTGTATTCCTTGACAACGTGAGGTGGACAAGCTTTGTCATGTTGGCAAAGTCTTTCTTCCTGACCGTGGTAATGAAGTTGTCGGTTAGACGCAGCTCCACAGTCTTCCTGTCAATAAATGGAGGCACGAAGAGAAGCCCAGTTTTGGCACAGAGGATCGCGAGGGAAGGGGACAGGTTTTGGCAGATGCAGCGCTTTGGGCAAATCTGAGCCTTGACAGCCATGCTGAGCAGGAGCAGAGAGAAGAGGAGCCTCTCCATCGTCAGTCAGACTAGCAAACTAGAAAAAGAGAATAACAAACAATTAGCAGCACCTGAAGGATGTCTTTTTTAAAAAAGCCAATAAATTTCTGACATTATAATTATTACTTTCAACCTAAAATAAAATTCTTTCATAACACTTTTGTTCTTTGTTTAATGTATATTCATGGGACTCCCCAGTGGATCAGCAAGTTTGTGCAGTGATACCAGAGGAACAGGAGCTGGTCATTCAGTCCCTCTAGCCTGCTCTGATATTAGAGAATGGCTGATCTGCTCCTTAACTCCATTTTCCCACCTTTGCTTCATATCCTGGGTTAACATTATGTAGAATTACAATGTTTCATGAAGCCATAAATCCTTTTTTTATAATGAAAGTTTTGATCTTTTTACTGGTTTTAGAGGGAGAAAATATTTCCTTAAATTTCTTCTCAGTTATTTCCATTTTCCACTTCTCATTAGTCCTGAGTTTATAGAATTCCAATTGACCAGACCACTTTCTATTCCTACTCACTAATGGATGAAACTTCCTCTTTTATTTCTAATTATACAAAATATCTCCTTAAAGAAGGACAATTAGACACAACATCCCAGTTGAAGCAGGAATTATTTTCCTGTTATCCATCATTTTTTATTCAGCACATTGAAATTTGGCAAGCCAGCATGTCAATCACTTATAGGAACATTGGAAATAGGAGCAGGAGTAGGCCATTCAGCCCCTCGAGCCTGCTCCACCATTCAACTAGATCATGGCTGATCTTCTACTTCAATGCCATTTTCCCACACTATCCCAGTATCCCTTGATACCTTTAAAATCTAGAAATCTATCAATCTCTGTCTTGAACATACTAAATGTCTGAACCTTCACAGCCCTCTGAGGTCTCTGAGGTAGAAAATTCCAAAGATTCACAACCCTCTGAGTGAAGAAATTGCTCCTCGTTTCAATCCTAAATGGCCTGCCCCTTATTCTGATACCATGTCCCCTGGTTCTAGACGCTCCCAGCCAGAGGGAACATCCTTCCTACATCTACTCTGTCACGTCCTGTAAGAATTTTGTAAGTTTTAATGAGATCACCTCTCATTCCTCAAAACTTTAGAGAATACAGGCCCAGTCTCCTCAATCTCTCCTCATAGGACAATCCCATCATCCCAGGAATCAGTCTGGTGAACCTTCATTGCACTCTCTCTATGGCAAGTATATCCTTCCTTAGGTAAGGAGACCAAAACCGTAAATAATTAGACCAAAACTGTACATAATAAACTAAAACTGTACATAACTGGACCAAAACTGTGCTCAACCTGTCATTCAAAAAGCCTTGGCTTTGGTTCCCTGTCTTTCCATGCTGTTGGAATGTAGTTCACCTGTACCTGAATCATCTCCTCCTTAAAGGTCACCCATTGTTCTGTTACAGTTAATAATTGTCATGGTAAAGTTGTCATAACATGTCTGTATTTTCAGAAATTCTCCTACTCACAATTTATCCATGTCTTCGGCTGGGTATAGACCTTTGATTACTAGCTGCTCTCTCTTAGCTTGGCCAGGGGGTCATTCTGCTTGTGATCTGATTGACTATTTAAGTTATTTGAAGAGGTTCAGCTCTGATTTTGTCCTCACATTGATGGTCACACATCCCACACTCTTCAATGGGAGTTGCTGGGTGGTGATCAGGAGCAGGAACCACAGCTGATATGTTCCTCCTAACTGAGCAAATGGTATTGAAGTCTGCTTCAGAACAACTTAATTCACCAGACTGGGTCATCATTTATTTTACTGTTACTTTATCTCTGTCTCCCTCTAGTAATCTGCCACAGATGCTACACTATATCATGAATACAGAGGCATACATTATGACTCCTACATTGCAACACATCTATCAGTTAACTTCTGGTATAATTTTACCTGCAGTGCATTAAATCATGAATATTTAACATACGTCTTTACCCATGTCCTGTTCACCCATCACTTCTGTACTCTCTGATCTACACTGGCTCCCAGTTAAACAGCACATCAATTTTTAAATTCTCATCCTTCTCTTCAAATCCTTCCATGGCCCTGCTACTAACTATCTCTGTAATCTCCTCCTGTCCCATGTCCGAGATATCTGCACTCTTCTAATTCTGGCCATTTGAGCATCCCTGATTATTTTCACTCCACCAATGGCGGCCATGCCTTCAGCTGCCCGGCACCTAAGCTCTGAAATTCCCTCCCTAAACTTCTCCATCTCTATCTCTCCTACTTTAAAATCCTCCTTAAATCTTTGATCAATTCTTTCGGTCATCTGTCCTAATGTCTCCCTATGTGACTCGGTGTCAAATTTTGGTTGCTAACCCTCCGACAATTAAAGGGTCAGAATTGAAGCATTGTAGAAATGTCATGAAAGAGCCAGAGACTTTCCAGATGAAAACTCACGACTGCTCGACACATACTGTCTCCTGTCTGGGTGGACAAGGCACAGGTACAGATGGGACAGTCTTTGGCTCCAAATCCCAGGGGCTGTTGGCAAAGAAGATCTGAGCAGCCAGAGCAGGGGTCAGAATTGCCTGTCTCTAGCTCTGCTGAATATATCTCTCCTCCCTCAAATTAGATGGTGTTCCCCTATATGGTCAAAGCCTTTCAATTGCTTTTAGCAAATGAAAAATTAACATGAATCAGTTTCCCACCCGCCCTCAAAATCACTTGAGCCATGAATCATGAAAAGTGAAATGATGAAAAATAAATGATCTCAGTGTGAGTAGAATTCCTGACTGTATTCCCTGGTTTCCCATGGGTGACGCTGGCATAATGAATTCACTGAAATACAGGAGAAGTTGCTAATGTTGCAACTGAAATTACACTAAATGGTGGAGAGGCACTGGCAGTGGGATTGCAACCTATTCTCGCAAACATGTCATCTTAAAGGAGCTGGGGCCTCCGATCAGTCTGTTTTTCCATCAACAGACAATAAGTGAAACTTGAAGCCATAAACTGATGGATCAGCTTTCTAACTTCTCATTAACATGACAGCGTGAAGCTCCTCATTTACCAAGGCAGAGTCTGTTCCATTCTGTCTTTTTGATACCTGTAAAATTAGCAAGGTCCATGCAAAGATTTCAAAAATCTTCAGTATGGAACTGCGAGCTTTCTGATGTTTCTATAAATCACTTGACACATCTAATCCATGGAAAGGTTCAGCTCCTGTAGTTTTAGTGTTTATTACACATTTATGGAGTGAGATAGTAGACCCGCTAGTACAGCACTTATATTTGATCCATTCCACTATTTTTCATGAGTTTTCAACTGTTGAGAGTTATAATCACATTAAAGCTGTAAGATAGACCCCAAACCGTTTCTTGCCTCAATGGCCTGGTGCTGGATATTGAAACTAAGATTAATAGGTCGCATGGGGTTCCCCCAGCCCAGAAAATTTGGCCATAGTCTAGGCAGCTCAGCTTGATATACTTTTATCATTCTTACTAGTTTGCCTTGTATGAATTTCATGTGGCTGGAGGTTTGGAAATGGCTATTTATAGTGCAGACATTTCACCGGTGAATGAATCCTAAATCAAATCACAAACATTATTTAATATCTGCAAGTTGAGCTATGTGAGAATTAATGGGAGTGCATCTTTAAATTTTGGCTTAATCCCCAAGATTCCATTGCTCATACAGAGCTACCTGGTTCAGTAAGGAACAAGATGTTAGTGTTTGAATCTTTAAAGCAGAAGGCCAGGTTCAAACTCCAATCAAAGCCGAGTTCATTAATCTCACATTAGAAGAATCATAAGATCTTAACAACAAAGAAGGAGGCCATTTGGCCTATTGTGCCTGTGCTGGCTCTTTGAAAGAGCTATCTAAACAGTCCCATTCCCCTGCTCTTTCTCTATAGGCTATACTTTTTTTCCTTCAAGTCTTTACCAATTCCTTTTTGAAATTTACTATTGAATCTGCTTCCATAGCCCTTTCAGGCAGCACATTCCAGATCATAACAACCTGCTTTCCATATGAGCCTAGACTGGGATTCTTGGTGAGCTGTTTGACTGCGAGGGGCATCACAGCTAAGGCTGATCACCTGCTCATCAGGCAGCCATCTGAACTGAGGACCCTGGTCTCAGACAAGGCCAGCACATGTGGACTTTGGACAGTGGTCAGAAGCAGGGTCGAGGAGGGTGCCTTTTACTTCCCCAGTCCAGAGCCCTCATCGTCTGAGCTTGCAGATAGGAGAGCTGGAGAACCTGTGGAAACAACTCCAGAAAGGGCAAGTAAATGCAAGAGGCATAATTTGAAAAAGAGCAGGATTAAAAAAGGATGGGTAATGATCGTTTTTACCCTCAATTAAGTTTAGTTTACTTTAAACTCATCTGTGCTTCAAAAAACGTGTTTTTTTTCAACTAATTTATAATCAATTATGGAACTGCATCCAAAATCAGGCATTTGTGAAAATTATAATCTTTTATTTTCTTGTATTTACACGCTGTATGGCTGATGACTTCCTGTATGAACAATTCCTCCAATGTGCCAAAAATACACTTAGAATCTCTCACTTTCCCATTGGAATCCAAAATGAATGCTGAGCTATTGATTTTCTTCAATGTGTTCTTAATGAACCCATTAATAGAAATCTGCTGAGCCCCTGACTAGGGCCGCATGGGTTTGATACATCCTGGGATCTGTGAACATTTGTGGCTGCTTCAGATTTGGTCACAATTTCAGCCTCACTTGATGAGCTCACTAAGAAAAGGTTTTGAGGGAGAAAGGGGGTTATCATCAAGGGGGAGAGGTGGTGTATGCACTTATAAACATATTTAAATGTTTTCCAAATGGAATAGATGCCTCATTAAATACTGTTAGCAAAGAATAAGAAACATATCTTGTTGTGGTTTCCCTAACAACAGGAATGAGCTGCTCCATCTAATTACAATCAGCAAAATGGACCTTTGATTGTCACATTTCAGCTTGAGGTAGATAATTAATTTTTAATTTCTTTCTGCTTTATTTTTTCCCTCCGAAATACAATTTCATTTCACATTAACTTAGAAAGTTACATCTGGGAGGCAGCTAGTGTGCAATGAAGCTGGTTAACCTTAGGAACATTCCATTGCCCTGTACCTGAGGAATAGCTATCCCATTCTGCCATGCTGTGCTTTTCTGAGAAACATGCAAACAAACTCTCTCAGCCTCTCTATCACTCTCTCTCTCTCTCAGTCTATCACTCTCTCTCTCTCTCAGCCTCTCGGTCGCTCTCTCTCTCAACCTCTCTATCACTCTCTCAGCATCTTGATCATTCTCTCTCTCAGCCTATCACTCTCACTCAGCCTCTCAATCACTCTCTCCCTCAGCCTCTCAATCAGTCTCGCTGTCTCAACCTCTCAATCACTCTCTCTGTCTCTCTCTCTCAGCCTCTCTATCACTCTGTCTCTCTATCACTCTCTCTCAGCCTTACTATCACTATCCCTTTCTCAGTCTATCACTCTCTCTGAATCTCTCTCAGCCTTTCAATCACTCTCCCTGTCTCTCCCTCTCTCAGCCTCTCTATCACTATTTCTCTATCACTCTCTCTCTCTAAGCCTTTCTATTATTCTGTCTCTCTCTCTCAGCCACTCAATCAGTCTCTCTGATTTTGTCACTCAGCGTCTCTATCATCTCTCTCCCTTTGCCCCTCTATCACTTTCTCTCTCTGTCCCGCTCTCTCAGCCTCTCTATCACTCCCTCTCTCTCTTCCTCTGCCTGTCTATCGCTTTCTCTGTCTCTCTCTCTCTCTCTCTCCCTCTGCCTATCACTTTCTCTCTCTCTCCCTTTGCCTCTCTATCACTTTGTCTGTCTCTCTCCTTTTGCCTCTCTATCACTTTCACTCTCTCTCAGTCTCTCTATCAAATTCTCTCTCTCACACACATTTTCTCTCTCCTTCTGCCTGTGTATCACTTTCTCTGTCTCTCTCTCTCCCTTTGCCTCTCTACCACTTTGTCTCTATCTCTCCTTTTGCCTTTCTATCACTTTCTCTCTCTCTCAGTCTCTCTATCAAATTCTCTCTCTATCATATTTTCTCTCTCCCTCTGCCTATCACTTTCTCTGTCTCTCTCCCTCCATTTGCCTCTCTATCAGTTTGTCCCTCTCTCTCTCTACCACTCCTTTTGCTTCTATCACTTTCACTCTCTCTCAGTCTACCAAATTTTCTCTATCCCTCTCACATTCTCTCTCTCCCTCTGCCTCTCTATCACTTTCTCTGTCTCTGCCTCTCCATCTCTCTCTCACCCTCTGCCACTCTATCTCATTCTCTCTCTCTCTGCCTCTGTCACTCTCTCTCTCTGCCTATTACTTTCACTCTCTCCCTCTTTCTCCCTGCCTCTCTATCTCTTTCTCTCTACCTCTCTATCACTTTCTCTCTCTAGCCCTCTATCACACTCTCTCTTGCCATGGGAGTACTGGCCTTGGAAAGAGCTTGCGCTTGGAGTCTTTGAATGTGGGGAGGCTGTTGCACTGCAGCTACCACACGGTCCTGGCTGATCAGGAAACTCTCAAGCTCTTACCCCCTGCCATAGGTGATTTGGAAGGATTTACAGGTTAACAATGAACCGGATTGACCACGTTGTGGCCAAAGATTTCAGGCACAGTCAAGGTATATTTCCTCAAAAGGGAAAGGTATGGCCAACAAATCCAGGGCTCCCTGGATGAGAAAGGAAATAGAAATTAAGATAAAGAAGAAAAAGTGTGTTTATGACAGGTGTCAGGTAGAAAATACAATGAGAACCAAATGGAATGCAGAAAGTTCAGGGGGAAGTGAAAAAGCAAATAAGAGAAGCAAAGAGGGATTATGAGAAAAGACTGGCAGCCAACATAAGGAGGAATCCCAAAGTCTTCTAACAGCACATAAATAATAAGAGGGTGGTAAAAGGAGGAATAGGGCTGATTAGGGACCAAAAAGGGGATTTACACATGGAGGCAAGGGCCATGGCTGAGTTATTAAATAAATACTTTGCATCTGTCTTTACCAAGGCAGCAGATGTTACCCAGGCCATGGTGATAAGGAGAAAGTGTTGGATAACTGTTGGTACTTAAAGTTGACAAGGCACCGGGACCGGACGATGTACATGCAAGGATCTTGAAGGAAGTATGAGTGGAAATTGCAGGGGCGCTGGCCATAATCTTTCATTATTCCCCAGACTCAATGGAGGTGCCAGAGGACAGAATAATCGCAAACATTACACTCTTGTTCAAAAAAGGTTGTAAGGATAAGCCCAGCAATTACAAACTAGTCAGTTTAAGTTCAGTGGTGGGGAAGCTTCTAGAAATAATTACTTGGGATAGAATTTGTAGTCACATGGAAAAATATGGGTTGATTAGGAGGAGCCAGCATGGATTTCTAAAGGGGAAATTGTGTTTAACTAACTTGCTGGAATTTTTTGAAGAGGTAACAGAGAGGGTTGATGAGGGTAATGCTGTTGATGTGGTGTACATGGACTTTCAAAAGGCGTTTGATACAGTGTCACACAACAGAATTGTGAGCAAAGTTATTGCTCATGGAATAAAAGGGACAGCAGCAATGTGGATACAATATTGACTGAAAAATAGGAAGCAGAAATAGATAAAGGGATATTTTTCAGGTTGGAGGAAGGTTTGCAGTGGAGTTCCCCAGGGGTCGGTATTGGGGCCTTTGCTTTTCCTGATATATATAAATGATCTAGCTCTTGGTGGGCAGGGGACAATTTCAAAGTTTGCTTAACTAAGTAACTTAACTAAGTAACCTTATAAACTAAACTTAATAGCCTTAATTAACCATTGTAATCTTAGAGTTACTATGATTACTTATTAATATTTAACCCTACTAACTATAATCAGTAATTTTAATAACAAATATTTAGTATCCATAAGAACTACCACCACTGGATCATGACACAGAAATTGAAAAAAAGCAGGTTCTTGACTTTTAGTTCCATTTCCCTGTTAGAAACTTCCAGATAGCCCACCTGACAATTGGACCATCCCCCAAAGCCAGACTGATGGAACCCTCAGATGGACATACCCCAAATCCGATGTTTGATTTGGCCTGTTCCCTGTGGTCATATTGCCGGGGAATTTTAGAGTCTGCAGCAGAGAATTCCTTGTGAAAATCTCAGTAAAAATTTGCAATGTTTGTGCTCCAGGCAATTTCAAAATAACAGTAAACTCATGAGTCCCAGATCTGATAAAGTTGATGGAGTGCCTCAATCAAAAGCATTAGGGCTGTCTGTCTGTAATTTCAAACTGGCCCATGCTACACAATTTGGGGACTATTTCTCCAGTTATTTGTTGTTACTAATGGATCCATTTGTTTTCTCCCTGGTCAATGTCAAGGACCAGCTGAGAATGTCTTGAAACATGAAGTGTATGTCCTCACAATGAGTCACTGTCAGAAGCTAGTCTTTTCTTGAGTTAACAAGATACTAAGGAAGCCAATGCTTGCAGAGAGCTGGAAAGAGTATAGACCAGGGCAATTTGTTTTGTCCATCTCTGGTCATTTACTGTCCATTTAGATGGGTTTAAAGAAACAAATAACAAGACAGAGGTTATAGGTGTTGATGTGGGTTGGGTGAGGGAACAGAATGCACATGGGCAACCATAGCAGAGGGTGGAAGCTGGGATGTGTGGCTGAGAAGGAAAGCCTGAGAGAAATTTGTAGATGGGAATTGGGCACAGTGTAGAGGGAGCTTTACTCGGAATTCTGTTGAGTCACATAAAGCCTTGAAAAATGTTACTGCAGAGCTAGTGTCAAGAAGATATAATTTTCATAATGTTATTGGAATTTACTGTAAAATAAAGTAATAGTGGGATATGTCCATATGTCTGTGTTTGTGTGTGTGTGTGTGTGTGTGCACATGAGATTTAATTGAATTAGAGGCAACTAATCTGGGTGTTTTGATCTAAGAAGAGAGGTTAGGTTTGAAATGTTGATTAGATAAACATGGGGAAGTTTAGAAACATGGGTGTCTATTTCAATTAAATTCATTTTCAAATAAACCAGACTAGATTGTTTTCAAAGGAGGGGTGAAATGTGTCACCTAGCCAGGTGATGTTTAGAAACAGTGTGTTTACTTTTCCCAAAGATTACTGGTAGAACTTAGTGCTAGGAGACGGTTTTATTATCAGGGAGATAAAGTCCAAAGACATAATGAAACAATGGGTATTTGTATTCAAAGAGAAATATGTGTATAAAGAAGGAGCAAGGGCTATGTGTAAGGGAAGGCATTTTTAAGTTCTTACAAGTGTGTGAAAAAACCTTCAGCATTTATGCCTCAAGCTGTTCTCTTCAAAGGACTGAAGTTAAGAAAACTCACTTGGAAGCTGACTTATTCAGGGTATCATGTTTTTTGCCTGGGTCTTTTAAAAATCTATGTATCTTACTGTAACCTTAACGAAAATAGAACTGGGAGTTAGATTGATCAGGGGATTTAGAAGTTATCATAGTAGTAATTTGTAGAGTTATGTATGTATTTAAAGTCAATTCTTATATTAATAAATGTTTAATCTAGTTTTGTAAAAAACCTATAATGGTCTTATTACTGCTGAATTCAGAGTGCGCATCTCAAAATTTATGCAAATTACAAAGCAAGTTGTGACAGTTGTTTCCAGTTTCCCTTTGGGATTTGAACAGCTCAGTATTTACCATCAGCTGTCCCATCACACTAGTGTACTTATTACCCCTAATCTAGGGTCCACAGGGCAGCAATAGTATGTGAACACTCGCTCTTGGAGACAGCCTGGGAGCATTTTGTAATTGTTTCATTCGGTATCACTGGGTGGGGGGGGTTTGGTGGTGGTGGTGGTGGGGGGGGGGGTGGGGGGGGGGGTGGCATTGTGTAAGGAAATTGTAACGTGGTTCTTTAGAAATGGGTTCTTGATTTTGTTCCAGGGTTGCACTGAGGAAAGGAATAGTTTCATTTATACAGCATCTTTTCAGTATTTCAGGATGTCCCAAAGTGCTTCTTTGGAGGTACCAGAGGACTGGAGAAATGCAAATGTAGTTCCATTGTTTAAAAAGGGATCAAAGGAAATGCCAAACAATTATGGGCCAGTTATTCTTACATCGGTGGTGAGCAAATTAGTAGAATCAATCCTGAGAGATAGGATTAACTGTCATGTGGAAATGCATGGACTAGTCAGGGATGGTCAGCATGGATTTGTTAAAGGAAGGTCTTGCCTCACAAATTTGATTGAATTCTTTGAGGAAGTGACAAGAAGGGTTGATGAAGGTAGTGCAGTGGATGTTGTGTACATGGATTTTAGCAAGGCCTTTGACAAGGTCCCACATGGCAGATTGGTCAGGAAAGTAAAAGCCCATGGGATTCAGGGTAATGTGGCAAACTGGATAAAAGGTCGGCTTTGTAACAGGAAACAAAGGGTAATGGTTGTTGGATGCCCTTGTGAACGGAAAGTTGTCTCAAGTGGTGTTCCACAGGGCTCGGTGTTGGGACCCTTGCTGTTTGTGTTATATATTAACGACTTGGACGTGAATGTGGGGGGCACGATTGGGAAATTTGCAGATGACACAAAGATTGGCCGAGTAGTGGATAGTGTAGAGGATAGTCATAATCTCCAAAACGATATAGATGGGTTGGTGGAGTGGGCGGTAAAGTGGCAGATGGATTTTAACATAGAAAGGTCATACATTTAGGGAGGTCAAACAGTTACAGGGATTACACAATAAATGGGAATATACTAAGAGGGGTAGGTGAAGTGAGAGATCCGGGCGTACAAGTACACAGTTCCCTGAAGACAGCAGTTCAAGTAGACAAGGTTGTAAAGAAGGCATATGGAATGCTCTCCTTCATTGGCAGAGGTATAGAATATAAAAGTAAGGATATAATGTTGGAATTGTATAAAACACTGGTGAGGCCACAACTGGAGTATTATGTGCAGTTCTGGTCACCACATTACAGGAAGGGTGTAATAACTCTGGAGAGAGTGCAGAGGAGGTTTACAAGAATGTTGCCAGGATTAGAAAAGTGTAGCTACGAGGACAGATTGGATAGGTTGGGGTTATTTTCCTTAGAACAAAGAAGGCTGAGAGGTGACTTGATTGAGGTGTACAAAATTATGAGGGGAATAGATAGAGTGGACAGGATAAAATTGTTTCCCTTGGTGGAGAATTCTAGAACCAGGGGACATAGATTCAAGATAAGTGGCAGAAGGTGTAGGGGGGACATGAGGAAGAACTTTTTTACACAGAGGATAGTGGGTGTCTGGAATTCGCTTCCCAAGTTGGTGGTAGAAGCAGAAACTCTAAACTCTTTTAAAAAGTACCTGGATCTGCACTTTAAGTGCTCTAAGCTGCAGGACTATGAGCCGGATGCGGGTGTCCTCGGGCTGGCATGGACAAGATGGGCCGAATGACCTCCTTCTGTGCTGTAAGTGTTCTATAGTTCTATGGTTCTCAATTACTCACTGAGCATGTCTCAAACCCCTCCCTCCCTGGGGCTCTCTTGACTCTCCTCAGCCACAGGAGAAATGATAATCCTCCACCTTCAAGTTCTCCCCCTCCTCAAAGCCAGACAGGAGATATGAAGCATGGCACAGCCCGGAGGTAAAACAGTTTAAATTTTCAAAGCTGCGTCTCTGAGCTACATGTCTCTATGTTGCTGGTTTTACTGACAAAGACCTCTGCTCGTAATTAAATTGTTGAAATATATTGTTTTTTTAATCTTCTTCCTCCTGCTCATGTTACTCTTTATTACATTCTCTAATATAATTTTTCTTGCTCTCCTATCCTGCTTTACTTGGAATCTCAGAAGCCCTTTCATTGTGCATCTTATCTCCCACACACTAGGAGGTGGACACTGCCTTTGGGGAAGGTAGGAGTTATTAGAACTGTGGCTTATCTGGTTAAGTGCCGGTGTGTCCTCAGAGAGAAATGAAGAGAGAAGAGAGAGAATGAGAGAGAGAGAGAGAAAGAGAGAGAGAGAGTAAAGCCAGAGATGAAATCCCTCCATCATCCCACACACATTTGCAGATGATGCAGGCTTCAGGGATCATCCCCTAAGTTGCACTAGGCACCAATCCTTCATACGCCTCTGGCCTACATGGCTAAATAATGCACCAATACACTGGGCTCACAGTTTGGGCACTGAAGTGTAGTATGGGGGGTGGGGGAGATGTGAAAAGGAGGCTGGAACACATAGGACCAAAGTATCAAAGCAGGCTCGAAACACCAATGAATTCCAGGTCCCAAGCATTTGCCTCAGCTGTGTCACTCTCACGTTATTTTTAAATGTAAGTGGCCTTAATGGGCAGGAGGTGAGATCAGGTTCCAACCTGGAGGCGTTAAGCACTCCAGGAAATGGGAGCTGCCTGCCCAGCATCAGTGGAAAAAGCAGGGAGCAGCCATGATAACGTCTGCTGCTGATGTGCTGAAGAGAGCAGGCGGCTCCCCAGAGGACAGGCCAGTGTCAACATGGGTGAAAGGAGACCTGCTGGCAGATGGCAGAGAGCTGGAATGAGCGCAAGTCAGTCCAGGGAAGGTCAGTTTAAATTACATGGAAAGAAAGTTTCCGATGTGCTGCAACATACCCAGTAACTGAGCATTAACATACCCAGTAACTGAGCATTAACATACCCAGCAGCTGAGCATTAACATACCCAGTAACTGAGCATTAACATACCCAGTAGCTGAGCATTAACGTACCCAGTAACTGAGCATTAACATACCCAGCAGATGAGCATTAACATACCCAGTAACTGAGCATTAACATACCCAGTAGCTGAGCATTAACGTACCCAGTAGCTGAGCATTAACATACACAGCAAGTGAGCATTAACATACCCAGGAACTGAGCATTAACATACTCAGCAGCTGAGCATTAACGTACCCAGTAACTGAGCATTAACATACCCAGTAGCTGAGCATTAACGTACCCAGTAGCTGAGCATTAACATAGCCAGTAACTGAGCATTAACATACCCAGTTGCTGAGCATTAACATACCCAATAACTGAGCATTAACATAGCCAGTAACTGAGCATTAACATACCCAGTAGCTGAGCATTAACATACCCAGTAGCTGAGCATTAACATACCCAGTTGCTGAGCATTAACATACCCAGTAGCTGAGCATTAACATACCCAGTAACTGAGCATTAACATACCCAGTAGCTGAGCATTAACATACCCAGTAACTGAGAATTAACATACCCATCAGCTGAGCATTAACATACCCAGCAGCTGAGCATTAACATACCCAGTAACTGAGCATTAACATACACAGTAGCTGAGCATTAACATACCCAGTAGCTGAGCATTAACATACCCAGTAACTGAGCATTAACATACACAGTAACTGAGCATTAACATACCCAGTAGCTGAGTATTAACATACCCAGTAGCTGAGCATTAACATGTCCAGTAGCTGAGCATTAACATACCCAGTAACTGAGCATTAACATACCCAGTAGCTGAGCATTAACATAGCTAGTAACTGAGGATTAACATACCCAGTAACTGAGCATTAACATACCCAGCAGCTGAGCATTAACAGACCCAGTAACTGAGCATTAACATACCCAGCAGCTGAGCATTAACATACCCAGTAGCTGAGCATTAACATACCCAGTAGATGAGCATTAACATACCCAGTAGCTGAGCATTAACATAACCAGTAGCTGAGCATTAACGTACCCAGTAACTGAGCATGAACGTACCCAGTAGCTGAGCATTAACATACCCAGTAGCTGAGCATTAACATACCCAGTAACTGAGCATTAACATACCCAGTAACTGAGCATTAACATACCCAGTTGCTGAGCATTAACATACCCAGTAGCTGAGCATTAACATACCCAGTAACTGAGCATTAACATACCCAGTAGCTGAGCATTAACATACCCAGTAACTGAGAATTAACATACACAGCAGCTGAGCATTAACATACCCAGCAGCTGAGCATTAACATACCCAGTAACAGAGCATTAACATACCCAGTAGCTGAGCATTAACATACCCAGTAGCTGAGCATTAACATACCCAGTAGCTGAGCATTAAAGTACCCAGTAGCTGAGCATTAACGTACCCAGTAACTGAGCATTAACGTACCCAGTAGCTGAGCATTAACGTACCCAGTAGCTGAGCATTAAGGTACCCAGTAGCTGAGCATTAACATACCCAGTAACTGAGCATTAACATACCCAGTAGCTGAGCATTAACATACCCAGTAGCTGAGCATTAACATACCCAGTAACTGAGCAGTAACATACCCAGTAACTGAGCATTAACATACCCAATAACTGAGCATTAACATAGCCAGTAACTGAGCATTAACATACCCAGTAGCTGAGCATTAACATACCCAGTAGCTGAGCATTAACATACCCAGTTGCTGAGCATTAACATACCCAGTAACTGAGCATTAACATACCCAGTAGCTGAGCATTAACATACCCAGTAACTGAGCATTAACATACCCAGTAACTGAGCATTAACATACCCAGCAGCTGAGCATTAACAGACCCAGTAACTGAGCATTAACATACCCAGCAGCTGAGCATTAACATACCCAGTAGCTGAGCATTAACATACCCAGTAGCTGAGCATTAACATACCCAGTAGCTGAGCATTAACGTACCCAGTAGCTGAGCATTAACGTACCCAGTAACTGAGCATTAACGTACCCAGTAGCTGAGCATTAACGTACCCAGTAGCAGAGCATTAACATACCCAGTAACTGAGCATTAACATACCCAGTAACTGAGCATTAACATACCCAGTAGCTGAGCATTAACATACCCAGTAGCTGAGCATTAACATACCCAGTAACTGAGCATTAACATACCCAGTAGCTGAGCATTAACATACCCAGTAACTGAGAATTAACATACCCAGCAGCTGAGCATTAACATACCCAGCAGCTGAGCATTAACATACCCAGTAACTGAGCATTAACATACCCAGTAGCTGAGCATTAACATACCCAGTAGCTGAGCATTAACATACCCAGTAACTGAGCATTAACATACCCAGTAACTGAGCATTAACATACCCAGTAGCTGAGTATTAACATACCCAGTAGCTGAGCATTAACATGTCCAGTAGCTGAGCATTAACATACCCAGTAACTGAGCATTAACATACCCAGTAGCTGAGCATTAACATACCTAGTAGCTGAGCATTAACATACCCAGTAACTGAGCATTAACATACCCAGTAGCTGAGCATTAACATACCCAGTAGCTGAGCATTAACGTACCCAGTAGCTGAGCATTAACGTACCCAGTAACTGAGCATTAACGTACCCAGTAGCTGAGCATTAACGTACCCAGTAGCTGAGCATTAACGTACCCAGTAACTGAGCATTAACGTACCCAGTAACTAGGTATTAACATACCCAGTAGCTGAGCTTTAACATACCCAGTAGCTGAGCATTAACATACCCAGTAGCTGAGCATTAACATACCCAGTAGCTGAGCATTAACATACCCAGTAGCTGAGGATTAACATACCCAGTAGCTGAGCATTAACATATCCAGTAACTGAGCATTAACGTACCCAGTAGCTGAGCATTAACATACCCAGTAACTGAGCATTAACATACCCAGTAACTGAGCATTATCATACCCAGTAACTGACCATTAACATACCCAGTAGCTGAGCATTAACATACCCAGTAGCTGAGCATTAACGTACCCAGTAGCTGAGCATTAACGTACCCAGTAGCTGAGCATTAACGTACCCAGTAGCTGAGCATTAACGTACCCAGTAGCTGAGCATTAACGTACCCAGTAACTGAGCATTAACATACCCAGTAACTGAGCATTAACATACCCAGTACCTGAGCATTAACATACCCAGTAGCTGAGCATTAACATACGCAGTAGCTGATCATTAACATACCCAGTAACTGAGCATTAACATACCCAGTAACTGAGCATTAACATACCCAGTAGCTGAGCATTACAATACCCAGTAACTGAGCATTAACATACCCAGTAGCTGAGCATTAACATACCCAGTAGCTGAGCATTAACATACCCAGCAGCTGAGCATTAACATAACCAGCAGCTGAGCATTAACATACCCAGTAACTGAGCATTAACATACCCAGTAGCTGAGCATTAACATACCCAGTAGCTGAGCATTAACATACCCAGTAGCTGAGCATTAACATACCCAGTAGCTGAGCATTAACATACCCAGTAACTGAGCACTAACATACCCAGTAACTGAGCATTAACATACCCAGTAATTGAGCATTAACATACCTAGTAACTGAGCATTAACATACCCCGTAGCTGAGCATTAATACACCCAGTAGCTGAGCATTAACATACCCAGTAACTGAGCATTAAGATACCCAGTAACTGAGCATTAACATAGGCAGTAACTGAGCATTAACATACCCAGTAACTTAGCATTAACATACCCAGCAGCTGAGCATTAACATACCCAGTAACTGAGCATTAACATACCCAGTAACTGAGCATTAACATACCCAGCAGCTGAGCATTAACAGACCCAGTAACTGAGCATTAACATACCCAGCAGCTGAGCATTAACATACCCAGTAGCTGAGCATTAACATACCCAGTAGCTGAGCATTAACATACCCAGTAGCTGAGCATTAACGTACTCAGTAACTGAGCATTAACGTACCCAGTAGCTGAGCATTAACATACCCAGTAACTGAGCATTAAAATACCCAGTAGCTGAGCATTAACATACCCAGTAGATGAGCATTAACATAACCAGTAACTGAGCATTAACATACCCAGTAGCTGAGCATTAACATACCCAGTAACTGAGAATTAATATACCCAGCAGCTGAGCATTAACATACCCAGCAGCTGAGCATTAACATACCCGTAGCTGAGCATTAACATACCCAGTAGCTGAGCATTAACATACCCAGTAGCTGAGCATTAACATACCCAGTAACTAAGCATTAACATACCCAGTAGCTGAGCATTAACATACCCGGTAGCTGAGCATTAACATATCCAGTAGCTGAGCATTAACATACCCAGTAACTGAGCATTAACATACCCAGTAGCTGAGCATTAACATACCCAGTACCTGAGCATTAACGTACCCAGTAGCTGAGCATTAACGTACCCAGTAGCTGAGCATTAACGTACCCAGTAGCTGAGCATTAACGTACCCAGTAGCTGAGCATTAACGTACCCAGTAACTGAGCATTAACATACCCAGTATCTGAGCATTAACATACCCAGTAGCTGAGCATTAACATACCCAGTAACTGAGCATTAACATACCTAGTAACTGAGCATTAACATACCCAGTAGCTGAGCATTAACATACCCAGTAGCTGAGCATTAACATACCCCAGTAACTGAGCATTAACATACCCAGTAGCTGAGCATTAACATACCCAGTAGCTGAGCATTAACATACCCAGCAGCTGAGCATTAACATAACCAGCAGCTGAGCATTAACATACCCAGTAGCTAAGCATTAACATACCCAGTAGCTGAGCATTTACATACCCAGTAACTGAGCATTAACATACCCAGTAGCTGAGCATTAACATACCCAGCAGCTGAGCATTAACATACCCAGTAACTGAGCATTAACATACCCAGCAGCTGAGCATTAACATACCCAGTAACTGAGCATTAACATACCCAGCAGCTGAGCATTAACATACCCAGTAACTGAGCATTAACATACCCAGTAGCTGAGCATTAACGTACCCAGTAGCTGAGCATTATCATACCCAGTAGCTGAGCATTATCATACCCAGCAGCTGAGCATTAACATAACCAGTAGCTGAGCATTAACATACCCAGGAGCTGAGCATTAACATACCCAGTAGCTGAGCATTAACATACCCAGTAGCTGAGCATTAACATACCCAGTTGTTGAGCATTAACATACCCAGTAGCTGAGCATTAACATACCCAGTAACTGAGCATTAACATACCCAGTAGCTGGCATTAACATAACCAGTAACTGAGCATTAACATACCCACTAGCTGAGCATTAACGTACCCAGTAGCTGAGCATTAACGTACCCAGTAACTGAGCATTAACGTACCCAGTAGCTGAGCATTAACGTACCCAGTAGCAGAGCATTAACATACCCAGTAACTGAGCATTAACATACCCAGTAACTGAGCATTAACATACCCAGTAGCTGAGCATTAACATACCCAGTAGCTGAGCATTAACATACCCAGTAACTGAGCATTAACATACCCAGTAGCTGAGCATTAACATACCCAGTAACTGAGAATTAACATACCCAGCAGCTGAGCATTAACATACCCAGCAGCTGAGCATTAACATACCCAGTAACTGAGCATTAACATACGCAGTAACTGAGGATTAACATACCCAGTAACTGAGCATTAACATACCCAGCAGCTGAGCATTAACAGACCCAGTAACTGAGCATTAACATACACAGCAGCTGAGCATTAACATACCCAGTAGCTGAGCATTAACATCCCCAGTAGATGAGCATTAACATACCCAGTAGCTGAGCATTAACATACCCAGTAGCTGAGCATTAACATACCCAGTAACTGAGCATTAACATACACAGTAACTGAGCATTAACATACCCAGTAACTGAGCATTAACATACCCAGTAGCTGAGCATTAACATACCCAGTAGCTGAGCATTAACATACCCAGTAACTGAGCATTAACGTACCCAGTAACTGAGCATTAACATACCCAGTAACTGAGCATTAACATACCCAGTAGCTGAGCATTAACATACCCAGTAACTGAGAATTAACATACCCAGCAGCTGAGCATTAACATACCCAGCAGCTGAGCATTAACATACCCAGTAACAGAGCATTAACATACCCAGTAGCTGAGCATTAACATACCCAGTACCTGAGCATTAACATACCCAGTAACTGAGCATTAACATACCCAGCAGCTGAGCATTAACTTACCCAGTAACTGAGCATTAACATAACCAGTAACTGAGCATTAAATACCCAGCAGCTGAGCATTAACAGACACAGTAACTGAGCATTAACATACCCAGCAGCTGAGCATTAACATACCCAGTAGCTGAGCATTAACATACCCAGTAGCTGAGCATTAACATACCCAGTAGCTGAGCATTAACGTACCCAGTAGCTGAGCATTAACGTACCCAGTAACTGAGCATTAACGTACCCAGTAGCTGAGCATTAATGTACCCAGTAGCTGAGCATTAAGGTACCCAGTAGCTGAGCATTAACATACCCAGTAACTGAGCATTAACATACCCAGTAGCTGAGCATTAACATACTCAGTAGCTGAGCATTAACATACCCAGTAACTGAGCAGTAACATACCCAGTAACTGAGCATTAACATACCCAATAACTGAGCATTAACATAGCCAGTAACTGAGCATTAACATACCCAGTAGCTGAGCATTAACATACCCAGTAGCTGAGCATTAACATACCCAGTTGCTGAGCATTAACATACCCAGTAACTGAGCATTAACATACCCAGCAGCTGAGCATTAACATACCCAGTAACTGAGCATTAACATACCCAGTAACTGAGCATTAACATACCCAGCAGCTGAGCATTAACAGACCCAGTAACTGAGCATTAACATACCCATTAGCTGAGCATTAACATACCCAGTAGCTGAGCATTAACATACCCAGTAGCTGAGCATTAACATACCCAGTAGCTGAGCATTAACGTAGCCAGTAGCTGAGCATTAACATACCCAGTAACTGAGCATTAACGTACCCAGTAGCTGAGCATTAACGTACCCAGTAGCAGAGCATTAACATACCCAGTAACTGAGCATTAACATACCCAGTAACTGAGCATTAACATACCCAGTAGCTGAGCATTAACATACCCAGTAGCTGAGCATTAACATACCCAGTAACTGACCATTATCATACCCAGTAGCTGAGCATTAACATACCCAGTAACTGAGAATTAACATACCCAGCAGCTGAGCATTAACATACCCAGCAGCTGAGCATTAACATACCCAGTAACTGAGCATTAACATACCATTAGCTGAGCATTAACATACCCAGTAGCTGAGCATTAACATACCCAGTAACTGAGCATTAACATACCCAGTAACTGAGCATTAACATACCCAGTAGCTGAGTATTAACATACCCAGTAGCTGAGCATTAACATGTCCAGTAGCTGAGCATTAACATACCCAGTAACTGAGCATTAACATACCCAGTAGCTGAGCATTAACATACCTAGTAGCTGAGCATTAACATACCCAGTAACTGAGCATTAACATACCCAGTAGCTGAGCATTAACATACCCCGTAGATGAGCATTAACGTACCCAGTAGCTGAGCATTAACGTACCCAGTAGTTGAGCATTAACGTACCCAGTAACTGAGCATTAACGTACCCAGTAACTGGGTATTAACATACCCAGTAGCTGAGCTTTAACATACCCAGTAGCTGAGCATTAACATACCCAGTAGCTGAGCATTAACATACCCAGTAGCTGAGGATTAACATACCCAGTAGCTGAGCATTAACGTACCCAGTAGCTGAGCATTAACGTACCCAGTAGCTGAGCATTAACGTACCCAGTAACTGAGCATTAACGTACCCAGTAACTGGGTATTAACATACCCAGTAGCTGAGCTTTAACATACCCAGTAGCTGAGCATTAACATACCCAGTAGCTGAGCATTAACATACCCAGTAGCTGAGCAATAACATACCCAGTAGCTGAGCATTAACATACCCAGTAGCTGAGGATTAACATACCCAGTAGCTGAGCATTAACATACCCAGTAACTGAGCATTAACATACCCAGTAGCTGAGCATTAACATACCCAGTAACGGAGCATTAACATACCCAGTAACTGAGCATTAACATACCCAGTAGATGAGCATTAACATACCCAGTAGCTGAGCATTAACATACCCAGTAACTGAGCATTAACATACCCAGTAACTGAGCATTAACATACCCAGTAACTGAGCATTAACATACCCAGTAGCTGAGCATTAACATACCCAGTAACTGAGAATTAACATACCCAGCAGCTGAGCATTAACATACCCAGCAGCTGAGCATTAACATACCCAGTAACAGAGCATTAACATACCCAGTAGCTGAGCATTAACATACCCAGTACCTGAGCATTAACATACCCAGTAACTGAGCATTAACATACCCAGCAGCTGAGCATTAACTTACCCAGTAACTGAGCATTAACATAACCAGTAACTGAGCATTAAATACCCAGCAGCTGAGCATTAACAGACACAGTAACTGAGCATTAACATACCCAGCAGCTGAGCATTAACATACCCAGTAGCTGAGCATTAACATACCCAGTAGCTGAGCATTAACATACCCAGTAGCTGAGCATTAACGTACCCAGTAGCTGAGCATTAACGTACCCAGTAACTGAGCATTAACGTACCCAGTAGCTGAGCATTAATGTACCCAGTAGCTGAGCATTAAGGTACCCAGTAGCTGAGCATTAACATACCCAGTAACTGAGCATTAACATACCCCGTAGCTGAGCATTAACATACCCAGTAGCTGAGCATTAACATACCCAGTAACTGAGCAGTAACATACCCAGTAACTGAGCATTAACATACCCAATAACTGAGCATTAACATAGCCAGTAACTGAGCATTAACATACCCAGTAGCTGAGCATTAACATACCCAGTAGCTGAGCATTAACATACCCAGTTGCTGAGCATTAACATACCCAGTAACTGAGCATTAACATACCCAGCAGCTGAGCATTAACATACCCAGTAACTGAGCATTAACATACCCAGTAACTGAGCATTAACATACCCAGCAGCTGAGCATTAACAGACCCAGTAACTGAGCATTAACATACCCAGCAGCTGAGCATTAACATACCCAGTAGCTGAGCATTAACATACCCAGTAGCTGAGCATTAACATACCCAGTAGCTGAGCATTAACGTAGCCAGTAGCTGAGCATTAACATACCCAGTAACTGAGCATTAACGTACCCAGTAGCTGAGCATTAACGTACCCAGTAGCAGAGCATTAACATACCCAGTAACTGAGCATTAACATACCCAGTAACTGAGCATTAACATACCCAGTAGCTGAGCATTAACATACCCAGTAGCTGAGCATTAACATACCTAGTAGCTGAGCATTAACATACCCAGTAACTGAGCATTAACATACCCAGTAGCTGAGCATTAACATACCCAGTAGCTGAGCATTAACGTACCCAGTAGCTGAGCATTAACGTACCCAGTAACTGAGCATTAACGTACCCAGTAACTGAGCATTAACGTACCCAGTAACTGGGTATTAACATACCCAGTAGCTGAGCTTTAACATACCCAGTAGCTGAGCATTAACATACCCAGTAGCTGAGCATTAACATACCCAGTAGCTGAGCATTAACATACCCAGTAGCTGAGGATTAACATACCCAGTAGCTGAGCATTAACGTACCCAGTAGCTGAGCATTAACGTACCCAGTAGCTGAGCATTAACGTACCCAGTAACTGAATATTAACGTACCCAGTAACTGGGTATTAACATACCCAGTAGCTGAGCTTTAACATACCCAGTAGCTGAGCATTAACATACCCAGTAGCTGAGCATGAACATACCCAGTAGCTGAGCATTAACATACCCAGTAGCTGAGCATTAACATACCCAGTAGCTGAGGATTAACATACCCAGTAGCTGAGCATTAACATACCCAGTAACTGAGCATTAACATACCCAGTAGCTGAGCATTAACATACCCAGTAACTGAGCATTAACATACCCAGTAACTGAGCATTAACATACCCAGTAACTGACCATTAACATACCCAGTAGCTGAGCATTAACATACCCAGTAGCTGAGCATTAACATACACAGTAACTGAGCATTAACATACCCAGTAGCTGAGCATTAACATACCCAGTAACTGAGAATTAACATACCCTGCAGCTGAGCATTAACATACCCAGCAGCTGAGCATTAACATACCCAGTAACAGAGCATTACCATACCCAGTAGCTGAGCATTAACATACCCAGTAGCTGAGCATTAACATACCCAGTAGCTGAGCATTAACATACCAAGTAACTGAGCATTAACATACCCAGTAACTGAGCATTAACATACCCGGTAGCTGAGCATTAAAATACCCAGTAGCTGAGCAGTAACACATCCAGTAGCTGAGCATTAACATACCCAGTAACTGACCATTAACATGCCCAGTAGCTGAGCATTAACATACCCAGTAGCTGAGCATTAACATACCCAGTAACTGAGCATTAACATACCCAGTAGCTGAGCATTAACATACCCAGCAGCAGAGCATTAACGTACCCAGTAGCTGAGCATTAACGTACCCAGTAGCTGAGCATTAACGTACCCAGTAGCTGAGCATTAACGTACCCAGTAGCTGAGCATTAACGTAACCAGTAACTGAGCATTAACATACCCAGTAACTGAGCATTAACATACCCAGTACCTGAGCATTGACATACCCAGTAGCTGAGCATTAACATACGCAGTAGCTGAGCATTAACATACCCAGTAACTGAGCATTAACATACCCAGTAACTGAGCATTAACATACCCAGTAGCTGAGCATTACAATACCCAGTAACTGAGCATTAACATACCCAGTAGCTGAGCATTAACATACCCAGTAGCTGAGCATTAACATACCCAGCAGCTGAGCATTAACATAACCAGCAGCTGAGCATTAACATACCCAGTAACTGAGCATTAACATACCCAGTAACTGAGCATTAACATACCCAGCAGCTGAGCATTAACATACCCAGTAACTGAGCATTAACATACCCAGTAGCTGAGCATTAACGTACCCAGTAGCTGAGCATTATCATACCCAGTAGCTGAGCATTATCATACCCAGCAGCTGAGCATTAACATAACCAGTAGCTGAGCATTAACATACCCAGGAGCTGAGCATTAACATACCCAGTAGCTGAGCATTAACATACCCAGTAGCTGAGCATTAACATACCCAGTTGTTGAGCATTAACATACCCAGTAGCTGAGCATTAACATACCCAGTAACTGAGCATTAACATACCCAGTAGCTGGCATTAACATAACCAGTAACTGAGCATTAACATACCCACTAGCTGAGCATTAACGTACCCAGTAGCTGAGCATTAACGTACCCAGTAACTGAGCATTAACGTACCCAGTAGCTGAGCATTAACGTACCCAGTAGCAGAGCATTAACATACCCAGTAACTGAGCATTAACATACCCAGTAACTGAGCATTAACATACCCAGTAGCTGAGCATTAACATACCCAGTAGCTGAGCATTAACATACCCAGTAACTGAGCATTAACATACCCAGTAGCTGAGCATTAACATACCCAGTAACTGAGAATTAACATACCCAGCAGCTGAGCATTAACATACCCAGCAGCTGAGCATTAACATACCCAGTAACTGAGCATTAACATACGCAGTAACTGAGGATTAACATACCCAGTAACTGAGCATTAACATACCCAGCAGCTGAGCATTAACAGACCCAGTAACTGAGCATTAACATACCCAGCAGCTGAGCATTAACATACCCAGTAGCTGAGCATTAACATCCCCAGTAGATGAGCATTAACATACCCAGTAGCTGAGCATTAACATACCCAGTAGCTGAGCATTAACATACCCAGTAACTGAGCATTAACATACACAGTAACTGAGCATTAACATACCCAGTAACTGAGCATTAACATACCCAGTAGCTGAGCATTAACATACCCAGTAGCTGAGCATTAACATACCCAGTAACTGAGCATTAACGTACCCAGTAACTGAGCATTAACATACCCAGTAACTGAGCATTAACATACCCAGTAGCTGAGCATTAACATACCCAGTAACTGAGAATTAACATACCCAGCAGCTGAGCATTAACATACCCAGCAGCTGAGCATTAACATACCCAGTAACAGAGCATTAACATACCCAGTAGCTGAGCATTAACATACCCAGTACCTGAGCATTAACATACCCAGTAACTGAGCATTAACATACCCAGCAGCTGAGCATTAACTTACCCAGTAACTGAGCATTAACATAACCAGTAACTGAGCATTAAATACCCAGCAGCTGAGCATTAACAGACACAGTAACTGAGCATTAACATACCCAGCAGCTGAGCATTAACATACCCAGTAGCTGAGCATTAACATACCCAGTAGCTGAGCATTAACATACCCAGTAGCTGAGCATTAACGTACCCAGTAGCTGAGCATTAACGTACCCAGTAACTGAGCATTAACGTACCCAGTAGCTGAGCATTAATGTACCCAGTAGCTGAGCATTAAGGTACCCAGTAGCTGAGCATTAACATACCCAGTAACTGAGCATTAACATACCCAGTAGCTGAGCATTAACATACCCAGTAGCTGAGCATTAACATACCCAGTAACTGAGCAGTAACATACCCAGTAACTGAGCATTAACATACCCAATAACTGAGCATTAACATAGCCAGTAACTGAGCATTAACATACCCAGTAGCTGAGCATTAACATACCCAGTAGCTGAGCATTAACATACCCAGTTGCTGAGCATTAACATACCCAGTAACTGAGCATTAACATACCCAGCAGCTGAGCATTAACATACCCAGTAACTGAGCATTAACATACCCAGTAACTGAGCATTAACATACCCAGCAGCTGAGCATTAACAGACCCAGTAACTGAGCATTAACATACCCATTAGCTGAGCATTAACATACCCAGTAGCTGAGCATTAACATACCCAGTAGCTGAGCATTAACATACCCAGTAGCTGAGCATTAACGTAGCCAGTAGCTGAGCATTAACATACCCAGTAACTGAGCATTAACGTACCCAGTAGCTGAGCATTAACGTACCCAGTAGCAGAGCATTAACATACCCAGTAACTGAGCATTAACATACCCAGTAACTGAGCATTAACATACCCAGTAGCTGAGCATTAACATACCCAGTAGCTGAGCATTAACATACCCAGTAACTGACCATTATCATACCCAGTAGCTGAGCATTAACATACCCAGTAACTGAGAATTAACATACCCAGCAGCTGAGCATTAACATACCCAGCAGCTGAGCATTAACATACCCAGTAACTGAGCATTAACATAGCCATTAGCTGAGCATTAACATACCCAGTAGCTGAGCATTAACATACCCAGTAACTGAGCATTAACATACCCAGTAACTGAGCATTAACATACCCAGTAGCTGAGTATTAACATACCCAGTAGCTGAGCATTAACATGTCCAGTAGCTGAGCATTAACATACCCAGTAACTGAGCATTAACATACCCAGTAGCTGAGCATTAACATACCTAGTAGCTGAGCATTAACATACCCAGTAACTGAGCATTAACATACCCAGTAGCTGAGCATTAACATACCCCGTAGCTGAGCATTAACGTACCCAGTAGCTGAGCATTAACGTACCCAGTAGTTGAGCATTAACGTACCCAGTAACTGAGCATTAACGTACCCAGTAACTGGGTATTAACATACCCAGTAGCTGAGCTTTAACATACCCAGTAGCTGAGCATTAACATACCCAGTAGCTGAGCATTAACATACCCAGTAGCTGAGCATTAACATACCCAGTAGCTGAGGATTAACATACCCAGTAGCTGAGCATTAACGTACCCAGTAGCTGAGCATTAACGTACCCAGTAGCTGAGCATTAACGTACCCAGTAACTGAGCATTAAAGTACCCAGTAACTGGGTATTAACATACCCAGTAGCTGAGCTTTAACATACCCAGTAGCTGAGCATTAACATACCCAGTAGCTGAGCATTAACATACCCAGTAGCTGAGCATTAACATACCCAGTAGCTGAGCATTAACATACCCAGTAGCTGAGGATTAACATACCCAGTAGCTGAGCATTAACATACCCAGTAACTGAGCATTAACATACCCAGTAGCTGAGCATTAACATACCCAGTAACGGAGCATTAACATACCCAGTAACTGAGCATTAACATACCCAGTAGCTGAGCATTAACATACCCAGTAGCTGAGCATTAACATACCCAGTAACTGAGCATTAACATACCCAGTAACTGAGCATTAACATACCCAGTAACTGAACATTAACATACCCAGTAGCTGAGCATTAACATACCCAGTAACTGAGAATTAACATACCCAGCAGCTGAGCATTAACATACCCAGCAGCTGAGCATTAACATACCCAGTAACAGAGCATTAACATACCCAGTAGCTGAGCATTAACATACCCAGTACCTGAGCATTAACATACCCAGTAACTGAGCATTAACATACCCAGCAGCTGAGCATTAACTTACCCAGTAACTGAGCATTAACATAACCAGTAACTGAGCATTAAATACCCAGCAGCTGAGCATTAACAGACACAGTAACTGAGCATTAACATACCCAGCAGCTGAGCATTAACATACCCAGTAGCTGAGCATTAACATACCCAGTAGCTGAGCATTAACATACCCAGTAGCTGAGCATTAACGTACCCAGTAGCTGAGCATTAACGTACCCAGTAACTGAGCATTAACGTACCCAGTAGCTGAGCATTAATGTACCCAGTAGCTGAGCATTAAGGTACCCAGTAGCTGAGCATTAACATACCCAGTAACTGAGCATTAACATACCCAGTAGCTGAGCATTAACATACCCAGTAGCTGAGCATTAACATACCCAGTAACTGAGCAGTAACATACCCAGTAACTGAGCATTAACATACCAAATAACTGAGCATTAACATAGCCAGTAACTGAGCATTAACATACCCAGTAGCTGAGCATTAACATACCCAGTAGCTGAGCATTAACATACCCAGTTGCTGAGCATTAACATACCCAGTAACTGAGCATTAACATACCCAGCAGCTGAGCATTAACATACCCAGTAACTGAGCATTAACATACCCAGAAACTGAGCATTAACATACCCAGCAGCTGAGCATTAACAGACCCAGTAACTGAGCATTAACATACCCAGCAGCTGAGCATTAACATACCCAGTAGCTGAGCATTAACATACCCAGTAGCTGAGCATTAATATACCCAGTAGCTGAGCATTAACGTAGCCAGTAGCTGAGCAT
Organism: Carcharodon carcharias; assembly: GCF_017639515.1. Classification (NCBI taxonomy): domain Eukaryota; kingdom Metazoa; phylum Chordata; class Chondrichthyes; order Lamniformes; family Lamnidae; genus Carcharodon; species Carcharodon carcharias. The sequence continues at coordinate 27,633,658 of NC_054500.1, forward strand.
TAACATACCCAGTAACTGAGCATTAACGTACCCAGTAGCTGAGCATTAACGTACCCAGTAGCAGAGCATTAACATACCCAGTAACTGAGCATTAACATCCCAGTAACTGAGCATTAACATACCCAGTAGCTGAGCATTAACATACCCAGTAGCTGAGCATTAACATACCTAGTAGCTGAGCATTAACATACCCAGTAACTGAGCATTAACATACCCAGTAGCTGAGCATTAACATACCCCGTAGCTGAGCATTAACGTACCCAGTAGCTGAGCATTAACGTACCCAGTAGTTGAGCATTAACGTACCCAGTAACTGAGCATTAACGTACCCAGTAACTGGGTATTAACATACCCAGTAGCTGAGCTTTAACATACCCAGTAGCTGAGCATTAACATACCCAGTAGCTGAGCATTAACATACCCAGTAGCTGAGCATTAACATACCCAGTAGCTGAGATTAACATACCCAGTAGCTGAGCATTAACATACCCAGTAGCTGAGCATTAACGTACCCAGTAGCTGAGCATTAACGTACCCAGTAACTGAGCATTAACGTACCCAGTAACTGAGCATTAACATACCCAGTAGCTGAGCATTAACATACCCAGTAGCTGAGCATTAACATACCCAGTAGCTGAGCATTAACATACCCAGTAGCTGAGCATTAACATACCCAGTAGCTGAGCATTAACATACCCAGTAGCTGAGCATTAACATACCCAGTAGCTGAGCATTAACATACCCAGTAGCTGAGCATTAACATACCCAGTAACTGAGCATTAACATACCCAGTAGCTGAGCATTAACATACCCAGTAACTGAGCATTAACATACCAGTAACTGAGCATTAACATACCCAGTAACTGAGCATTAACATACCCAGTAGCTGAGCATTAACATACCCAGTAGCTGAGCATTAACATACCCAGTAACTGAGCATTAACATACCCAGTAGCTGAGCATTAACATACCCAGTAGCTGAGCATTAACATACCCAGTAGCTGAGAATTAACATACCCAGCAGCTGAGCATTAACATACCCAGTAACAGAGCATTAACATACCCAGTAGCTGAGCATTAACATACCCAGTAGCTGAGCATTAACATACCCAGTAGCTGAGCATTAACATACCAAGTAACTGAGCATTAACATACCCAGTAGCTGAGCATTGACATACCCAGTAGCTGAGCATTAACATACGCAGTAGCTGAGCATTAACATACCCAGTAACTGAGCATTAACATACCCAGTAACTGAGCATTAACATACCCAGTAGCTGAGCATTACAATACCCAGTAACTGAGCATTAACATACCCAGTAGCTGAGCATTAACATACCCAGTAGCTGAGCATTAACATACCCAGCAGCTGAGCATTAACATAACCAGCAGCTGAGCATTAACATACCCAGTAACTGAGCATTAACATACCCAGTAGCTGAGCATTAACATACCCAGTAGCTGAGCATTAACATACCCAGTAGCTGAGCATTAACATACCCAGTAGCTGAGCATTAACATACCCAGTAACTGAGCATTAACATACCCAGTATCTGAGCATTAACATACCCAGTAACTGAGCATTAACATACCTAGTAACTGAGCATTAACATACCCAGTAGCTGAGCATTAACATACCCAGTAGCTGAGCATTAACATACCCAGTAGCTGAGCATTAACATACCCAGTAGCTGAGCATTAACATACCCAGTAACTGAGCATTAACATACCCAGTAGCTGAGCATTAACATACCCAGTAGCTGAGCATTAACATACCCAGTAACTGAGCATTAACATACCCAGCTAGCTGAGCATTAACATACCCAGTACTGAGCATTAACTTACCCAGTAACTGAGCATTAACATACCCAGTAGCTGAGCATTAACAGACCCAGTAACTGAGCATTAACATACCCAGCAGCTGAGCATTAACATACCCAGTAGCTGAGCATTAACATACCCAGTAGCTGAGCATTAACATACCCAGTAGCTGAGCATTAACATACCCAGTAGCTGAGCATTAACGTACTCAGTAACTGAGCATTAACGTACCCAGTAGCTGAGCATTAACATACCCAGTAACTGAGCATTAACATACCCAGTAGCTGAGCATTAACATACCCAGTAGCTGAGCATTAACATAACCAGTAACTGAGCATTAACTTACCCAGTAGCTGAGCATTAACATACCCAGTAACTGAGAATTAATATACCCAGCAGCTGAGCATTAACATACCCAGCAGCTGAGCATTAACATACCCAGTAGCTGAGCATTAACCTACCCAGTAGCTGAGCATTAACATACCCAGTAGCTGAGCATTAACATACCCAGTAGCTGAGCATTAACATACCCAGTAACTAAGCATTAACATACCCAGTAGCTGAGCATTAACATACCCAGTAGCTGAGCATTAACATATCCAGTAGCTGAGCATTAACATACCAGTAACTGAGCATTAGCATACCCAGTAACTGAGCATTAACATACCCAGTACTGAGCATTAAAGTACCCAGTAGCTGAGCATTAACGTACCCAGTAGCTGAGCATTAACATACCCAGTAGCTGAGCATTAACGTACCCAGTAGCTGAGCATTAACGTACCCAGTAACTGAGCATTAACATACCCAGTATCTGAGCATTAACATACCCAGTAGCTGAGCATTAACATACCCAGTAACTGAGCATTAACATACCTAGTAACTGAGCATTAACATACCCAGTAGCTGAGCATTAACATACCCAGTAGCTGAGCATTAACATACCCCAGTAACTGAGCATTAACATACCCAGTAGCTGAGCATTAACATACCCAGTAGCAGAGCATTAACATACCCAGCAGCTGAGCATTAACATAACCAGCAGCTGAGCATTAACATACCCAGTAACTAAGCATTAACATACCAGTAGCTGAGCATTTACATACCCAGTAACTGAGCATTAACATACCCAGTAGCTGAGCATTAACATACCCAGTTGCTGAGCATTAACATACCCAGTAACTGAGCATTAACATACCCAGCAGCTGAGCATTAACATACCCAGTAACTGAGCATTAACATACCCAGAAACTGAGCATTAACATACCCAGCAGCTGAGCATTAACAGACCCAGTAACTGAGCATTAACATACCCAGCAGCTGAGCATTAACATACCCAGTAGCTGAGCATTAACATACCCAGTAGCTGAGCATTAACATACCCAGTAGCTGAGCATTAACGTAGCCAGTAGCTGAGCATTAACATACCCAGTAACTGAGCATTAACGTACCCAGTAGCTGAGCATTAACGTACCCAGTAGCAGAGCATTAACATACCCAGTAACTGAGCATTAACATACCCAGTAACTGAGCATTAACATACCCAGTAGCTGAGCATTAACATACCCAGTAGCTGAGCATTAACATACCTAGTAGCTGAGCATTAACATACCCAGTAACTGAGCATTAACATACCCAGTAGCTGAGCATTAACATACCCCGTAGCTGAGCATTAACGTACCCAGTAGCTGAGCATTAACGTACCCAGTAGTTGAGCATTAACGTACCCAGTAACTGAGCATTAACGTACCCAGTAACTGGGTATTAACATACCCAGTAGCTGAGCTTTAACATACCCAGTAGCTGAGCATTAACATACCCAGTAGCTGAGCATTAACATACCCAGTAGCTGAGCATTAACATACCCAGTAGCTGAGGCATTAACATACCCAGTAGCTGAGCATTAACGTACCCAGTAGCTGAGCATTAACGTACCCAGTAGCTGAGCATTAACGTACCCAGTAACTGAGCATTAACGTACGCAGTAACTGGGTATTAACATACCCAGTAGCTGAGCTTTAACATACCCAGTAGCTGAGCATTAACATACCCAGTAGCTGAGCATGAACATACCCAGTAGCTGAGCATTAACATACCCAGTAGCTGAGCATTAACATACCCAGTAGCTGAGGATTAACATACCCAGTAGCTGAGCATTAACATACCCAGTAGCTGAGGCATTAACATACCCAGTAGCTGAGCATTAACATACCCAGTAACTGAGCATTAACATACCCAGTAGCTGAGCATTAACATACCCAGTAACTGAGCATTAACATACCAGTAACTGAGCATTAACATACCCAGTAAGCTGACCATTAACATACCCAGTAGCTGAGCATTAACATACCCAGTAGCTGAGCATTAACATACCCAGTAACTGAGCATTAACATACCCAGTAGCTGAGCATTAACATACCCAGTAACTGAGAATTAACATACCCTGCAGCTGAGCATTAACATACCCAGCAGCTGAGCATTAACATACCCAGTAACAGAGCATTACCATACCCAGTAGCTGAGCATTAACATACCCAGTAGCTGAGCATTAACATACCCAGTAGCTGAGCATTAACATACCAAGTAACTGAGCATTAACATACCCAGTAACTGAGCATTGACATACCCAGTAGCTGAGCATTAACATACGCAGTAGCTGAGCATTAACATACCCAGTACTGAGCATTAACATACCCAGTAACTGAGCATTAACATACCCAGTAGCTGAGCATTACAATACCCAGTAACTGAGCATTAACATACCCAGTAGCTGAGCATTAACATACCCAGTAGCTGAGCATTAACATACCCAGCAGCTGAGCATTAACATAACCAGCAGCTGAGCATTAACATACCCAGTAACTGAGCATTAACATACCCAGTAGCTGAGCATTAACATACCCAGTAGCTGAGCATTAACATACCCAGTAGCTGAGCATTAACATACCCAGTAGCTGAGCATTAACATACCCAGTAACTGAGCACTAACATACCCAGTAACTGAGCATTAACATACCCAGTAACTGAGCATTAACATACCTAGTAACTGAGCATTAACATACCCCGTAGCTGAGCATTAATATACCCAGTAGCTGAGCATTAACATACCCAGTAACTGAGCATTAAGATACCCAGTAACTGAGCATTAACATAGGCAGTAACTGAGCATTAACATACCCAGTAGCTGAGCATTAACATACCCAGTAGCTGAGCATTAACATACCCAGTAACTTAGCATTAACATACCCAGCAGCTGAGCATTAACATACCCAGTAACTGAGCATTAACATACCCAGTAACTGAGCATTAACATACCCTGCAGCTGAGCATTAACAGACCCAGTAACTGAGCATTAACATACCCAGCAGCTGAGCATTAACATACCCAGTAGCTGAGCATTAACATACCCAGTAGCTGAGCATTAACATACCCAGTAGCTGAGCATTAACATACCCAGTAGCTGAGCATTAACGTACTCAGTAACTGAGCATTAACGTACCCAGTAGCTGAGCATTAACATACCCAGTAACTGAGCATTAACATACCCAGTAGCTGAGCATTAACATACCCAGTAGCTGAGCATTAACATAACCAGTAACTGAGCATTAACTTACCCAGTAGCTGAGCATTAACATACCCAGTAACTGAGAATTAATATACCCAGCAGCTGAGCATTAACATACCCAGCAGCTGAGCATTAACATACCCAGTAGCTGAGCATTAACCTACCCAGTAGCTGAGCATTAACATACCCAGTAGCTGAGCATTAACATACCCAGTAGCTGAGCATTAACATACCCAGTAACTAAGCATTAACATACCCAGTAGCTGAGCATTAACATACCCAGTAGCTGAGCATTAACATAACCAGTAGCTGAGCATTAACATACCCAGTAACTGAGCATTAGCATACCCAGTAGCTGAGCATTAACATACCCAGTACCTGAGCATTAATGTACCCAGTAGCTGAGCATTAACGTACCCAGTAGCTGAGCATTAACATACCCAGTAGCTGAGCATTAACGTACCCAGTAGCTGAGCATTAACGTACCCAGTAACTGAGCATTAACATACCCAGTATCTGAGCATTAACATACCCAGTAGCTGAGCATTAACATACCCAGTAACTGAGCATTAACATACCTAGTAACTGAGCATTAACATACCCAGTAGCTGAGCATTAACATACCCAGTAGCTGAGCATTAACATACCCCAGTAACTGAGCATTAACATACCCAGTAGCTGAGCATTAACATACCCAGTAGCAGAGCATTAACATACCCAGCAGCTGAGCATTAACATAACCAGCAGCTGAGCATTAACATACCCAGTAACTAAGCATTAACATACCCAGTAGCTGAGCATTTACATACCCAGTAACTGAGCATTAACATACCCAGTAGCTGAGCATTAACATACCCAGTTGCTGAGCATTAACATACCCAGTAACTGAGCATTAACATACCCAGCAGCTGAGCATTAACATACCCAGTAACTGAGCATTAACATACCCAGAAACTGAGCATTAACATACCCAGCAGCTGAGCATTAACAGACCCAGTAACTGAGCATTAACATACCCAGCAGCTGAGCATTAACATACCCAGTAGCTGAGCATTAACATACCCAGTAGCTGAGCATTAACATACCCAGTAGCTGAGCATTAACGTAGCCAGTAGCTGAGCATTAACATACCCAGTAACTGAGCATTAACGTACCCAGTAGCTGAGCATTAACGTACCCAGTAGCAGAGCATTAACATACCCAGTAACTGAGCATTAACATACCCAGTAACTGAGCATTAACATACCCAGTAGCTGAGCTTTAACATACCCAGTAGCTGAGCATTAACATACCTAGTAGCTGAGCATTAACATACCCAGTAACTGAGCATTAACATACCCAGTAGCTGAGCATTAACATACCCCGTAGCTGAGCATTAACGTACCCAGTAGCTGAGCATTAACGTACCCAGTAGTTGAGCATTAACGTACCCAGTAACTGAGCATTAACGTACCCAGTAACTGGGTATTAACATACCCAGTAGCTGAGCTTTAACATACCCAGTAGCTGAGCATTAACATACCCAGTAGCTGAGCATTAACATACCCAGTAGCTGAGCATTAACATACCCAGTAGCTGAGGATTAACATACCCAGTAGCTGAGCATTAACGTACCCAGTAGCTGAGCATTAACGTACCCAGTAGCTGAGCATTAACGTACCCAGTAACTGAGCATTAACGTACGCAGTAACTGGGTATTAACATACCCAGTAGCTGAGCTTTAACATACCCAGTAGCTGAGCATTAACATACCCAGTAGCTGAGCATGAACATACCCAGTAGCTGAGCATTAACATACCCAGTAGCTGAGCATTAACATACCCAGTAGCTGAGGATTAACATACCCAGTAGCTGAGCATTAACATACCCAGTAACTGAGCATTAACATACCCAGTAGCTGAGCATTAACATACCCAGTAACTGAGCATTAACATACCCAGTAACTGAGCATTAACATACCCAGTAACTGACCATTAACATACCCAGTAGCTGAGCATTAACATACCCAGTAGCTGAGCATTAACATACACAGTAACTGAGCATTAACATACCCAGTAGCTGAGCATTAACATACCCAGTAACTGAGAATTAACATACCCTGCAGCTGAGCATTAACATACCCAGCAGCTGAGCATTAACATACCCAGTAACAGAGCATTACCATACCCAGTAGCTGAGCATTAACATACCCAGTAGCTGAGCATTAACATACCCAGTAGCTGAGCATTAACATACCAAGTAACTGAGCATTAACATACCCAGTAACTGAGCATTGACATACCCAGTAGCTGAGCATTAACATACGCAGTAGCTGAGCATTAACATACCCAGTAACTGAGCATTAACATACCTTAACTGAGCATTAACATACCCAGTAGCTGAGCATTACAATACCCAGTAACTGAGCATTAACATACCCAGTAGCTGAGCATTAACATACCCAGTAGCTGAGCATTAACATACCCAGCAGCTGAGCATTAACATAACCAGCAGCTGAGCATTAACATACCCAGTAACTGAGCATTAACATACCCAGTAGCTGAGCATTAACATACCCAGTAGCTGAGCATTAACATACCCAGTAGCTGAGCATTAACATACCCAGTAGCTGAGCATTAACATACCCAGTAACTGAGCACTAACATACCCAGTAACTGAGCATTAACATACCCAGTAACTGAGCATTAACATACCTAGTAACTGAGCATTAACATACCCCGTAGCTGAGCATTAATATACCCAGTAGCTGAGCATTAACATACCCAGTAACTGAGCATTAAGATACCCAGTAACTGAGCATTAACATAGGCAGTAACTGAGCATTAACATACCCAGTAGCTGAGCATTAACATACCCAGTGGCTGAGCATTAACATACCCAGTAACTTAGCATTAACATACCCAGCAGCTGAGCATTAACATACCCAGTAACTGAGCATTAACATACCCAGTAACTGAGCATTAACATACCCTGCAGCTGAGCATTAACAGACCCAGTAACTGAGCATTAACATACCCAGCAGCTGAGCATTAACATACCCAGTAGCTGAGCATTAACATACCCAGTAGCTGAGCATTAACATACCCAGTAGCTGAGCATTAACATACCCAGTAGCTGAGCATTAACGTACTCAGTAACTGAGCATTAACGTACCCAGTAGCTGAGCATTAACATACCCAGTAACTGAGCATTAACATACCCAGTAGCTGAGCATTAACATACCCAGTAGCTGAGCATTAACATAACCAGTAACTGAGCATTAACTTACCCAGTAGCTGAGCATTAACATACCCAGTAACTGAGAATTAATATACCCAGCAGCTGAGCATTAACATACCCAGCAGCTGAGCATTAACATACCCAGTAGCTGAGCATTAACCTACCCAGTAGCTGAGCATTAACATACCCAGTAGCTGAGCATTAACATACCCAGTAGCTGAGCATTAACATACCCAGTAACTAAGCATTAACATACCCAGTAGCTGAGCATTAACATACCCAGTAGCTGAGCATTAACATATCCAGTAGCTGAGCATTAACATACCCAGTAACTGAGCATTAGCATACCCAGTAGCTGAGCATTAACATACCCAGTACCTGAGCATTAATGTACCCATTAGCTGAGCATTAACGTACCCAGTAGCTGAGCATTAACATACCCAGTAGCTGAGCATTAACGTACCCAGTAGCTGAGCATTAACGTACCCAGTAACTGAGCATTAACATACCCAGTATCTGAGCATTAACATACCCAGTAGCTGAGCATTAACATACCCAGTAACTGAGCATTAACATACCTAGTAACTGAGCATTAACATACCCAGTAGCTGAGCATTAACATACCCAGTAGCTGAGCATTAACATACCCCAGTAACTGAGCATTAACATACCCAGTAGCTGAGCATTAACATACCCAGTAGCAGAGCATTAACATACCCAGCAGCTGAGCATTAACATAACCAGCAGCTGAGCATTAACATACCCAGTAACTAAGCATTAACATACCCAGTAGCTGAGCATTTACATACCCAGTAACTGAGCATTAACATACCCAGTAGCTGAGCATTAACATACCCAGCAGCTGAGCATTAACATACCCAGAAACTGAGCATTAACATAGCCAGCAGCTGAGCATTAACATACCCAGTAACTGAGCATTAACATACCCAGCAGCTGAGCATTAACATACCCAGTAACTGAGCATTAACATACCCAGTAACTGAGCATTAACATACCCAGTAGCTGAGCATTAACGTACCCAGTAGCTGAGCATTAACATACCCAGTAGCTGAGCATTATCATACCCAGCAGCTGAGCATTAACATACCCAGTAGCTGAGCATTAACATACCCAGTAGCTGAGCATTAACATACCCAGTAGCTGAGCATTAACATACCCAGTAGCTGAGCATTAACATACCCAGTTGTTGAGCATTAACATACCCAGTAGCTGAGCATTAACATACCCAGTAACTGAGCATTAACATACCCAGTAGCTGGCATTAACATAACCAGTAACTGAGCATTAACATACCCACTAGCTGAGCATTAACATACCCAGTAGCTGAGCATTAACATACCCAGTAGCTGAGCATTAACATACCCTGTAGCTGAGCATTAACATACCCAGTAGCTGAGCATTAACATACCCAGTAACTGAGCTTTAACAAACCCAGTAACTGAGCATTAACATACCCAGCAGCTGAGCATTAACTTACCCAGTAACTGAGCATTAACATACCCAGCAGCTGAGCATTAACAGACCCAGTAACTGAGCATTAACATACCCAGCAGCTGAGCATTAACATACCCAGTAGCTGAGCATTAACATCCCCAGTAGATGAGCATTAACATACCCAGTAGCTGAGCATTAACATACCCAGTAGCTGAGCATTAACATACCCAGTAACTGAGCATTAACATACCCAGTAACTGAGCATTAACATACCCAGTAGCTGAGCATTAACATACCCAGTAGCTGAGCATTAACATACCCAGTAACTGAGCATTAACATACCCAGTAACTGAGCATTAACATACCCAGTAACTGAGCATTAACATACCCAGTAGCTGAGAATTAACATACCCAGTAACTGAGAATTAACATACCCAGCAGCTGAGCATTAACATACCCAGCAGCTGAGCATTAACATACCCAGTAACAGAGCATTAACATACCCAGTAACTGAGCATTAACATACCCAGTACCTGAGCATTGACATACCCATTAGCTGAGCATTAACATACGCAGTAGCTGAGCATTAACATACCCAGTAACTGAGCATTAACATACCCAGTAACTGAGCATTAACATACCCAGTAGCTGAGCATTACAATACCCAGTAACTGAGCATTAACATACCCAGTAGCTGAGCATTAACATACCCAGTAGCTGAGCATTAACATACCCAGCAGCTGAGCATTAACATAACCAGCAGCTGAACATTAACATACCCAGTAACTGAGCATTAACATACCCAGTAGCTGAGCATTAACATACCCAGTAGCTGAGCATTAACATACCCAGTAGCTGAGCATTAACATACCCAGTAACTGAGCACTAACATACCCAGTAACTGAGCATTAACATACCCAGTAACTGAGCATTAACATACCTAGTAACTGAGCATTAACATACCCCGTAGCTGAGCATTAATATACCCAGTAGCTGAGCATTAACATACCCAGTAACTGAGCATTAAGATACCCAGTAACTGAGCATTAACATAGGCAGTAACTGAGCATTAACATACCCAGTAGCTGAGCATTAACATACCCAGTAGCTGAGCATTAACATACCCAGTAACTTAGCATTAACATACCCAGCAGCTGAGCATTAACATACCCAGTAACTGAGCATTAACATACCCAGTAACTGAGCATTAACATACCCTGCAGCTGAGCATTAACAGACCCAGTAACTGAGCATTAACATACCCAGCAGCTGAGCATTAACATACCCAGTAGCTGAGCATTAACATACCCAGTAGCTGAGCATTAACATACCCAGTAGCTGAGCATTAACATACCCAGTAGCTGAGCATTAACGTACTCAGTAACTGAGCATTAACGTACCCAGTAGCTGAGCATTAACATACCCAGTAACTGAGCATTAACATACCCAGTAGCTGAGCATTAACATACCCAGTAGCTGAGCATTAACATAACCAGTAACTGAGCATTAACTTACCCAGTAGCTGAGCATTAACATACCCAGTAACTGAGAATTAATATACCCAGCAGCTGAGCATTAACATACCCAGCAGCTGAGCATTAACATACCCAGTAGCTGAGCATTAACCTACCCAGTAGCTGAGCATTAACATACCCAGTAGCTGAGCATTAACATACCCAGTAGCTGAGCATTAACATACCCAGTAACTAAGCATTAACATACCCAGTAGCTGAGCATTAACATACCCAGTAGCTGAGCATTAACATATCCAGTAGCTGAGCATTAACATACCCAGTAACTGAGCATTAGCATACCCAGTAGCTGAGCATTAACATACCCAGTACCTGAGCATTAATGTACCCAGTAGCTGAGCATTAACGTACCCAGTAGCTGAGCATTAACATACCCAGTAGCTGAGCATTAACGTACCCAGTAGCTGAGCATTAACGTACCCAGTAACTGAGCATTAACATACCCAGTATCTGAGCATTAACATACCCAGTAGCTGAGCATTAACATACCCAGTAACTGAGCATTAACATACCTAGTAACTGAGCATTAACATACCCAGTAGCTGAGCATTAACATACCCAGTAGCTGAGCATTAACATACCCCAGTAACTGAGCATTAACATACCCAGTAGCTGAGCATTAACATACCCAGTAGCAGAGCATTAACATACCCAGCAGCTGAGCATTAACATAACCAGCAGCTGAGCATTAACATACCCAGTAACTAAGCATTAACATACCCAGTAGCTGAGCATTTACATACCCAGTAACTGAGCATTAACATACCCAGTAGCTGAGCATTAACATACCCAGCAGCTGAGCATTAACATACCCAGTAACTGAGCATTAACATACCCAGCAGCTGAGCATTAACATACCCAGTAACTGAGCATTAACATACCCAGCAGCTGAGCATTAACATACCCAGTAACTGAGCATTAACATACCCAGTAACTGAGCATTAACATACCCAGTAGCTGAGCATTAACGTACCCAGTAGCTGAGCATTAACATACCCAGTAGCTGAGCATTATCATACCCAGCAGCTGAGCATTAACATACCCAGTAGCTGAGCATTAACATACCAAGTAGCTGAGCATTAACATACCCAGTAGCTGAGCATTAACATAACCAGTTGTTGAGCATTAACATACCCAGTAGCTGAGCATTAACATACCCAGTAACTGAGCATTAACATACCCAGTAGCTGGCATTAACATAACCAGTAACTGAGCATTAACATACCCACTAGCTGAGCATTAACATACCCAGTAGCTGAGCATTAACATACCCAGTAGCTGAGCATTAACATCCCCTGTAGCTGAGCATTAACATACCCAGTAGCTGAGCATTAACATACCCAGTAACTGAGCTTTAACATACCCAGTAACTGAGCATTAACATACCCAGCAGCTGAGCATTAACTTACCCAGTAACTGAGCATTAACATACCCAGCAGCTGAGCATTAACAGACCCAGTAACTGAGCATTAACATACCCAGCAGCTGAGCATTAACATACCCAATAGCTGAGCATTAACATCCCCAGTAGATGAGCATTAACATACCCAGTAGCTGAGCATTAACATACCCAGTAGCTGAGCATTAACATACCCAGTAACTGAGCATTAACATACCCAGTAACTGAGCATTAACATACCCAGTAGCTGAGCATTAACATACCCAGTAACTGAGCATTAACATACCCAGTAACTGAGCATTAACATACCCAGTAACTGAGCATTAACATACCCAGTAGCTGAGCATTAACATACCCAGTAACTGAGAATTAACATACCCAGCAGCTGAGCATTAACATACCCAGCAGCTGAGCATTAACATACCCAGTAACAGAGCATTAACATACCCAGTAGCTGAGCATTAACATACCCAGTACCTGAGCATTAACATACCCAGTAACTGAGCATTAACATACCCAGCAGCTGAGCATTAACTTACCCAGTAACTGAGCATTAACATACCCAGTAACTGAGCATTAAATACCCAGCAGCTGAGCATTAACAGACACATTAACTGAGCATTAACATACCCAGCAGCTGAGCATTAACATACCCAGTAGCTGAGCATTAACATACCCAGTAGCTGAGCATTAACATACCCAGTAGCTGAGCATTAAGGTACCCAGTAGCTGAGCATTAACGTACCCAGTAACTGAGCATTAACGTACCCAGTAGCTGAGCATTAATGTACCCAGTAGCTGAGCATTAAGGTACCCAGTAGCTGAGCATTAACATACCCAGTAACTGAGCATTAACATACCCAGTAGCTGAGCATTAACATACCCAGTAGCTGAGCATTAACATACCCAGTAACTGAGCAGTAACATACCCAGTAACTGAGCATTAACATACCCAATAACTGAGCATTAACATAGCCAGTAACTGAGCATTAACATACCCAGTAGCTGAGCATTAACATACCCAGTAGCTGAGCATTAACATACCCAGTTGCTGAGCATTAACATACCCAGTAACTGAGCATTAACATACCCAGCAGCTGAGCATTAACATACCCAGTAACTGAGCATTACCATACCCAGTAACTGAGCATTAACATACCCAGCAGCTGAGCATTAACAGACCCAGTAACTGAGCATTAACATACCCAGCAGCTGAGCATTAACATACCCAGTAGCTGAGCATTAACATACCCAGTAGCTGAGCATTAACATACCCAGTAGCTGAGCATTAACGTAGCCAGTAGCTGAGCATTAACGTACCCAGTAGCAGAGCATTAACATACGCAGTAACTGAGCATTAACATACCCAGTAACTGAGCATTAACATACCCAGTAGCTGAGCATTAACATACCCAGTAGCCGAGCATTTACATACCCAGTAACTGACCATTATCATACCCAGTAGCTGAGCATTAACATACCCAGTAACTGAGAATTAACATACCCAGCAGCTGAGCATTAACATACCCAGCAGCTGAGCATTAACATACCCAGTAACTGAGCATTAACATACCCATTAGCTGAGCATTAACATACCCAGTAGCTGAGCATTAACATACCCAGTAACTGAGCATTAACATACCCAGTAACTGAGCATTAACATACCCAGTAGCTGAGTATTAACATACCCAGTAGCTGAGCATTAACATGTCCAGTAGCTGAGCATTAACATACCCAGTAACTGAGCATTAACATACCCAGTAGCTGAGCATTAACATACCTAGTAGCTGAGCATTAACATACCCAGTAACTGAGCATTAACATACCCAGTAGCTGAGCATTAACATACCCCGTAGCTGAGCATTAACGTACCCAGTAGCTGAGCATTAACGTACCCAGTAGCTGAGCATTAACGTACCCAGTAACTGAGCATTAACGTACCCAGTAACTGGGTATTAACATACCCAGTAGCTGAGCTTTAACATACCCAGTAGCTGAGCATTAACATACCCAGTAGCTGAGCATTAACATACCCAGTAGATGAGCATTAACATACCCAGTAGCTGAGGATTAACATACCCAGTAGCTGAGCATTAACGTACCCAGTAGCTGAGCATTAACGTACCCAGTAGCTGAGCATTAACGTACCCAGTAACTGAGCATTAACGTACCCAGTAACTGGGTATTAACATACCCAGTAGCTGAGCTTTAACATACCCAGTAGCTGAGCATTAAAATACCCAGTAGCTGAGCATTAACATACCCAGTAGCTGAGCATTAACATACCCAGTAGCTGAGCATTAACATACCCAGTAGCTGAGGATTAACATACCCAGTAGCTGAGCATTAACATACCCAGTAACTGAGCATTAACATACCCAGTAGCTGAGCATTAACATACCCAGTAACTGAGCATTAACATACCCAGTAACTGAGCATTAACATACCCAGTAACTGACCATTAACATACCCAGTAGCTGAGCATTAACATACCCAGTAGCTGAGCATTAACATACACAGTAACTGAGCATTAACATACCCAGTAGCTGAGCATTAACATACCCAGTAACTGAGAATTAACATACCCTGCAGCTGAGCATTAACATACCCAGCAGCTGAGCATTAACATACCCAGTAACTGAGCATTACCATACCCAGTAGCTGAGCATTAACATACCCAGTAGCTGAGCATTAACATACCCAGTAGCTGAGCATTAACATACCAAGTAACTGAGCATTAACATACCCAGTAACTGAGCATTAACATACCCGGTAGCTGAGCATTAAAATACCCAGTAGCTGAGCAGTAACATATCCAGTAGCTGAGCATTAACATACCCAGTAACTGACCATTAACATGCCCAGTAGCTGAGCATTAACATACCCAGTAGCTGAGCATTAACATACCCAGTAACTGAGTATTAACATACCCAGTAGCTGAGCATTAACATACCCAGCATTTGAGCATTAACGTACCCAGTAGCTGAGCATTAACGTACCCAGTAGCTGAGCATTAACGTACCCAGTAGCTGAGCATTAACGTACCCAGTAGCTGAGCATTAACGTAACCAGTAACTGAGCATTAACATACCCAGTAACTGAGCATTAACATACCCAGTACCTGAGCATTGACATACCCAGTAGCTGAGCATTAACATACGCAGTAGCTGAGCATTAACATACCCAGTAACTGAGCATTAACATACCCAGTAACTGAGCATTAACATACCCAGTAGCTGAGCATTAACATACCCAGTAACTGAGCATTAACATACCCAGTAGCTGAGCATTAACATACCCAGTAGCTGAGCATTAACATACCCAGCAGCTGAGCATTAACATAACCAGCAGCTGAGCATTAACATACCCAGTAACTGAGCATTAACATACCCAGTAGCTGAGCATTAACATACCCAGTAACTGAGCATTAACATACCCAGTAGCTGAGCATTAACATACCCAGTAGCTGAGCATTAACATACCCAGTAACTGAGCACTAACATACCCAGTAACTGAGCATTAACATACCCAGTAACTGAGCATTAACATACCTAGTAACTGAGCATTAACATACCCCGTAGCTGAGCATTAATATACCCAGTAGCTGAGCATTAACATACCCAGTAACTGAGCATTAACATACCCAGTAACTGAGCATTAACATAGGCAGTAACTGAGCATTAACATACCCAGTAGCTGAGCATTAACATACCCAGTAGCTGAGCATTAACATACCCAGTAACTTAGCATTAACATACCCAGCAGCTGAGCATTAACATACCCAGTAACTGAGCATTAACATACCCAGTAACTGAGCATTAACATACCCTGCAGCTGAGCATTAACAGACCCAGTAACTGAGCATTAACATACCCAGCAGCTGAGCATTAACATACCCAGTAGCTGAGCATTAACATAAACAGTAGCTGAGCATTAACATACCCAGTAGCTGAGCATTAACATACCCAGTAGCTGAGCATTAACGTACTCAGTAACTGAGCATTAACGTACCCAGTAGCTGAGCATTAACATACCCAGTAACTGAGCATTAACATACCCAGTAGCTGAGCATTAACATACCCAGTAGCTGAGCATTAACATAACCAGTAACTGAGCATTATCATACCCAGTAGCTGAGCATTAACATACCCAGTAACTGAGAATTAATATACCCAGCAGCTGAGCATTAACATACCCAGCAGCTGAGCATTAACATACCCAGTAGCTGAGCATTAACATACCCAGTAGCTGAGCATTAACATACCCAGTAGCTGAGCATTAACATACCCAGTAACTAAGCATTAACATACCCAGTAGCTGAGCATTAACATACCCAGTAGCTGAGCATTAACATATCCAGTAGCTGAGCATTAACATACCCAGTAACTGAGCATTAGCATACCCAGTAGCTGAGCATTAACATACCCAGTACCTGAGCATTAATGTACCCAGTAGCTGAGCATTAACGTACCCAGTAGCTGAGCATTAACATACCCAGTAGCTGAGCATTAACGTACCCAGTAGGTGAGCATTAACGTACCCAGTAACTGAGCATTAACATACCCAGTATCTGAGCATTAACATACCCAGTAGCTGAGCATTAACATACCCAGTAACTGAGCATTAACATACCTAGTAACTGAGCATTAACATACCCAGTAGCTGAGCATTAACATACCCAGTAGCTGAGCATTAACATACCCCAGTAACTGAGCATTAACATACCCAGTAGCTGAGCATTAACATACCCAGTAGCTGAGCATTAACATACCCAGCAGCTGAGCATTAACGTAACCAGCAGCTGAGCATTAACATACCCAGTAACTAAGCATTAACATACCCAGTAGCTGAGCATTTGCATACCCAGTAACTGAGCATTAACATACCCAGTAGCTGAGCATTAACATACCCAGCAGCTGAGCATTAACATACCCAGTAACTGAGCATTAACATACCCAGCAGCTGAGCATTAACATACCCAGTAACTGAGCATTAACATACCCAGCAGCTGAGCATTAACATACCCAGTAACTGAGCATTAACATACCCAGTAACTGAGCATTAACATACCCAGTAGCTGAGCATTAACGTACCCAGTAGCTGAGCATTAACATACCCAGTAGCTGAGCATTATCATACCCAGCAGCTGAGCATTAACATACCCAGTAGCTGAGCATTAACATACCCAGTAGCTGAGCATTAACATACCCAGTAGCTGAGCATTAACATACCCAGTAGCTGAGCATTAACATACCCAGTTGTTGAGCATTAACATACCCAGTAGCTGAGCATTAACATACCCAGTAGCTGAGCATTAACATACCCAGTAGCTGAGCATTAACATACCCTGTAGCTGAGCATTAACATACCCAGTAGCTGAGCATTAACATACCCAGTAACTGAGCTTTAACATACCCAGTAACTGAGCATTAACATACCCAGTAACTGAGCATTAACATGCCCCAGCTTGTTCGAGCTCACCGAAGACTCAAAATTGCACTCGTGAACACACAGGTCCCTTAATCCTGACCCATACACCTCACTCATGGAGACGCTTTTTGAAAATCTGGCCCATGGAGTCTCGTTCAGAGAAAGAATGAGAGATTCCTCAAAGACGCAGATGCTTTTGCTAAAGTGGCTGCTGGTGAGTAAGGGCTAAATTTGAGTTGCCTCCTGTCCAGAAAAAAGATGTTTTTGTAGCTTCATTTGTTCTCCCTGATTGATGAGAGGCAGAACATTGCTGGGAAACATTGAGCAAGGAATTTTAATTAACTGTTGGATCAATAAAGGAGCTTGATAGAGAGCAAGGCCTCAGAGGGAGATGGAACACAGCCTGACCCAGATTCCAGAGAATATTTTACAGCTAATGCCACCTACACATAATAACCATCAAAAGAAAATATATTCTATTATCTCGACAGACAATGAAACAAGCTTCAAGGATGCTCTCAAAATCTTCCAGAAACATTTATACTTGTGCACGCAATGTTTATTCATGTGTACAAAAGAATTGTTAGTGTACTGAGTCGGCACTGAGTTTAATGTGGATTCTTTACCCCAGGGCTCGCGTTGTATGTGTCTTGGCATACTGTGCACTGTTACCTGGGGAGCTTCTGCTCCAGTTTTTAGCTCAGTGCTAAGTGAGATGATTTGAACAGGTAACCACAATGTCCTTGAGTTAAGGCAAGGTAACATCAGCCAGGGTTCCCCTCTCACCATCCAGTCACTCCTGCAATTAGGAACTCGTGTGTCAGCACTGTGGAAATTCAACTGCAATAGGGCGTTAAAGACAAGCCTGCTTAGACCAGGGACACTTAGGCAATTTAAAATAGCTTTACTTGACTGAAATCAGTTAACCCGGCTGACCTCCCAATTCAGTTCAATGCAGCAGTGGCTGGTGCATTTACCAGGAAATTATTGACAGGGATTCTGCTGAGTTTAATGGATTTTTCTTTGACTCTCTCATTTATCTGCACTGGTTTCCCCTCAGTAGATTATCCATGTAGCTAGTATTGAAATGATGGAGAGTAAACAGGCTAGTCATCACGTGGGAGAGGTGGGGGAGAAAGCTCCAGCCAAACCCAAAGATAAAAACAAAAAAACTGCGGATGCTGGAAATCCGAAACAAAAACAGAATTACCTGGAAAAACTCAGCAGGTCGGGCAGCATCGACGGAGAAGAAAAGAGTTGACGTTTCGAGTCCTCGTGACCCTTCGACAGAACTTGAGTTCGCCTGGACTCGAACTCAAGTTCTGTCGAAGGGTCATGAGGACTCGAAACGTCAACTCTTTTCTTCTCCGCCGATGCTGCCAGACCTGCTGAGTTTTTCCAGGTAATTCTGTTTTTGTTCCAGCCAAACCCAACACTGCCCTTATCCAAACAGCATTATACATGACCAACTGTCAACCGGCAGCAATTATGCCCAGGAGTCCAAGCTGATAATTCATTCTAATGAGGTGAATCGTAGCCCTTTCTACAGCTCCACCTGAACACTGATAACTTAGTGCAGGCTGAAGATTGAACAGAAAGCTTTGGTTGTCACATGTAGTTCAGATTCTCACTGGTTACGTTGAATTGGAGGAAGAGTGTATTTGAAAAGCAAAAATTGCATTTCTGTAGCATCTTCCATAACCTCAGGACACATCCCAAAGTACTTTAAAGCCAATTAAGTACTTTTGAAGTGTAGTCACTTTTGTAAAGTAGGTAAAATCCACTTGAGACAGCCTCAAGTTTAATGGCACCTCTGACAGCACTGCACTTCCTCAGTACTGGACTGGAGAATCAGGCTAAATTTTTAGCTAAAGTCTCTGGAGTGAGACTTGAACCCACAACCTCTGACTTTGAGGTGAAAGTGCCAGCAACTGCACCACAATAAACATACCCTGTGTGGTTCGTTGGTTCTATTTCAATAGAGACAAACCCCACAGTGTCAGAAGCTGAAGTGGGGTTACAAGAGTCAGCGAAAGTAAAATACTGCAGATGCTGGAAATCTGAAATAAATTATAATTTTAAAGATTTTATGAAGCTCAATGCAAGCACAAGGAACAGCTTCTCATCTTTCGACTCGACCCTCTACAGCCTTCTGGATTCAACATTTAATTCAACAACTTTAGACCACAACTTCTAGCCCCATCTTGATTTGTGTCTTTTTGCAGGTTTGATTTTGCATTTGGATAGCTGTCATCCAGGCATTGACACCTCCTCTAAACATATCTTTTGTTTCTTTTTCTATTATCACTCCCATTGGCTTTTGAACCATGAAAACCTTTCCTCATTTAATCTCTCCTGCCCTTCGTCCTATTGTAGACCTTCCCTTTAGCTCAAAATCCATTACCTTCAAACTATCCTCCCTTCTGATGAGAGGTCATTGAGCTGAAACATTAACTCTGCTTCTCTCTCCACCGGAGCTGCCTGACCTGCTGAGTATTTCCAGAGTTTTCTGTGTTTAAGACAAAGGGCCACTTTTGCCCGAAGAAAGTTTTAGAAAGTAACAATATCCAATTGTTAGTCTGGGCCATATTACTGACATGAAACAAGGGCCCGAGAACGCTTCTGAATCCTTGTTTTCATTATTCTAAATGTTCTGGATGAATTTTGCATTCAGTAAATCTCTCCAATCTCAGGCATCGAATGTTAGCATCAGAGGGTATGGGATAGCTATGGTTATGTCACTGGACTATTAATCAAGAGAATCTGAGTTTTAGGAGGAAAGGTTGCTCAGGCTGGGCTTGTATCCACTGGAGTTTAGAAGAGTGAGAGGTGACTTGATCAAAGCCTTTAAGGTCTTGAGGGGTCTTTCAGGGTGGATGTGGAGAGGATATTTCCTCTTCTGGGAGGACCTAGAACCAGAGGTCACAGTTTAAAAATAAAGGGTTGCTTATTTAAGACAGAGATGAGGAGAAATGTTCTTTCTCAGAGGGTTGTGAGTCTTTGGAACTCTCTTCCTCAAAAGGCAGTGGAAGCAGAGTTTTTGAATATTTTTAAGACAAAACTAGATAGACTCTTGATAAACAAGGGGGTGAAATGTTATTGGGGATAGGTGGGAGGTTACAATCAGATCAGCCATGATCTTATTGAATGACGGAGCAGGCTTGAAGGGCCGAGTGGCCTACTCCTGTTCCTAGTCCATCCATTTGTATCATACCATTTGAATAGTTTGAGAGTTTGAATTCAGCTAATTAAATACATCTGGAATAAAACGCTAGTATAAGTAATGGTCACCATGAAACTATCAGATTGATGCTAAAACCCATGTGGTTCACTGATGTCCTTTCAAGAAGGAAATCTGCTGTCCTTACCTGGTCAGGACCATGTGTGATTCCAGTCTTACATCAATGTGGTTAAATCTTAACTACCCTCTGAAGTGGCCTAGCAAGCCCCCTCAGAAGGAGGCCCATCACCATCTTCTTGGGGTAACTCAGGATGGGCCTTGGCAGAATCTAGGGTTAATGATACTTTTAAAAATGGAGCTAATAGTCAGAAAAGGCATAGGACCTTTGTGAACAGAAGATATTCTTCGCCTCCTCACTTCATGTTCTGTTTGGGCTAACAAGATAGTAATCCAGAGCAGGAACGCATCCAGAGCAGGAACGCATCCAGAGCAGGAATGCATCCAGAGCAGGAACGCATCTGGAGCAAGAACTCATCCAGAGCAGGAACGCATCCAGAGCAGGAACGCATCTGGAGCAAGAACTCATCAAGAGCAAGAACGCATCCGGAGCAGGAACGCATCCGGAGCAGGAACGCATCCAGAGCAGGAACGCATCCAGAGCAGGAATGCATCCAGAGCAGGAACGCATCTGGAGCAAGAACTCATCCAGAGCAGGAACGCATCCAGAGCAGGAACGCATCTGGAGCAAGAACTCATCAAGAGCAAGAACGCATCCGGAGCAGGAACGCATCTGGAGCAAGAACTCATCAAGAGCAGGAACGCATCCGGAGCAGGAACGCATCCGGAGCAGGAACGCATCCGGAGCAGGAATGAATTGAGAGCAGGAACTCATCCGGAGCAGGAACGCATCTGGAGCAGGAACTCATCTGGAGCAGGAACTCATTCAAAGCAGGAACGCATCCAGAGCAGGAACTCATCCAGAGCAGGAATGCATTGAAAGCAGGAACGCATTCGGTGCAGGAACTCATCCGGAGCAGGAATGCATTGAGAGCAGGAACGCATTGAGAGCAGGAATGCATTCGGAGCAGAAACTCATCTGGAGCAGGAACACATCTGCAGCAGGAACTCATCCGGAGCAGGAACTCATCCGGAGCAGGAACTCATCTGGAGCAGGAATGCATCCGGAGCAGGAATGCATCCGGAGCAGGAACTCATTCGGAGCAGGAATGCATCCGGAGCAGGAATGCATCCAGAGCAGGAACTCATCCGGAGCAGGAACTCATCTGGAGCAGGAATGCATTCGGAGCAGGAGCCCATCTGGAGCAGTAACTCATCCGGAGCAGGAACTTATGCCTTTTTGGCATCGAGGTATCTACACTGCTGCCGACTGTGATCAGCCAACTCAGCAGAGATCAAAATAACTGGGCATCAAAATAACTGGGCATCAAAATAACTGGGCATCATAACAGCACGAGAACAGTCAAGAACGTGAAAATAATAATTGATCCATCAAAGCCATTGCTGTAATACATCAAAACACTTGTTTTAATATCAAGCTAGCTACACAGATTTAGTTAACATACTTGAGGTGAGTTATGGATATTTTAACATCTTTGCAAGCTTGTTTATTTTCACTAACTGATCGTCCTTGGGATGTCAGTGACAGATATGTTATACTATGGAACACATGTTATTATTATTCTGCTGTTTAGATGGAACCATGTTTAACCTAGCCCTTTCCTTTAAGGGCATAACGTCTAACTGCTGTAGCATTCTGAGCTGTATTGGAGATTATTGTCCTTGGTGAGGGAACTGTGCAGATTGGTAAGAATCTGTCAACTAATAGATACAGGCAGGAAAAAAAAGCCAGCATAAAATTACTGGCTCTCTTTTTAAATACTCTTTAGAACTTGGGGAAATCCACAGTTTGTACAGCAACTAAGTTATGAGTCAGTGAACGTGGTGTGGGTTTAAGGGAACTCACTTCACAAGAATAAACAGAGGAACTTTTTCCCTACATTGCCTTAGTTTCAGAAACTGGCTCCACCAAGGTCTAAGGTGAAGCCTCACAAAGACTCTAGCTAACTGTAAACAAGAGGAGAAAGTGAGGCAGGAAGATCACTGACCCTAGACATGGGGGAAAGAACAAGGCAAATGCCGTGAACAAGAGATTGGGAATTGTCAATTGTCAAGGTTCCAGGTTCCATCACTGGTATTTGCCATTTGGCTTTTCTTGTATCAGCTGCTCCTGCAGATTTCCCATCTTCTTATAACAATCCATAGGAACCTTTGTAATAAATTGGCTGAACAACATTGTCTTGATTCTGGTTATAGTCATTGATAATCTAAATTCTCCTCTCTAAGCTGTTGATACATCAGCCTACACGTTCTTCCTCACTAATGTCAATGTCTAGACTCAATACATAGACCCCTACTCGCACTAACATAGGAACAGAAGGAGGCCATTCAGTCCCTTGAGACTGTTCCCTTAGTCACTGAGATCATGGTTGATCTGCAACCCAACTCCATATAACGTGAGATAATGTGGGAAAATGTGAACTTGTCCACTTTGGCAGGAAGAATAGAAAAGCAGTGTACTATTTAAATGGAAAAAGGTTGCAGAATTCAGTCATACAGAGGGATCTGGGTGACCTGGTACATGAATCACAAAGTGTTAGTATGTAGGTGCAGCAAGTGATTAGAAAGGCAGATGGAATGTTGTCGTTTATTGCAAGGCGAATGGAATATAAAAGTAGGGATGTTTTGCTACAGGTGTAAAGGGTATTTGTGAGACCACATCTGGAGAACTGTGTACGGTTTTGGTCTCCTTACTGAAGAAAGGATATAATTGCATTAGAAGAGTTCAGAGAAGGTTCACTCAACTGATACCTGGGATTAAGCAATTACCCTATAAGGAAAGGTTGGACAAGTTGGAGTTTAGAATGAGAGGTGATCTTATTGAAACATATAAGATTCTGAGGGGACTTGACTGGGTAGATGCTGGGAGGAGAACCAGGGACACAGTTTAAAAATTAGGGGTTTCCCACTTAAATTGGAGATGAGGACATTTTTTTTTCCTCTGGGGGTCGTTAGCTTGTTCTCTTGCCCCAATAAAGATGTGGAGGCTGGGTCATTGAATATCTTTAAGGCTGAGTTAGATTCTTGACTAACAAAGGAGTCAAAGGGTATGGGGGTAGACAGGAAAGTAGAGTTGAGGCCACAATCCGATTAGCCATAATTTTATCAAATGGCCAAGGAGGCTCAAGGGGCTGAATGGCCTACTCCTACTCCTAATTCATAGTTCAAATGTTTGTATGTATGTATGTAGGTGTGTACCTTGCCCCACCTTTGGCTAACAGAAAAACTATTGAATGAACATCTTTGCCCTTTGCAGAAAAGCGTTCAAAACCTCAACTGCACTTTGTGTGTAGAAGCGTTTTCTAACCTCACTCTTGAAAGGTCCTGTTCTAATTTTTAGAATATGCTCACTGGTCCTAGACTCCTAACCAGTGGAAATAATTTCTCTCTATCCTTCCCAACCATTCCCCTTAATATCTTGAAAACTTTGATCAAACCACTCCTTAACCTTCTAAATCCCAGGAATACAACCCTAGTTGTTTCAACTCTCCTCACAGCTTAACCCTTGGATTCTAGGGGTGGAATCTTCCATTCTGGAGTCTTAGTCCAGTGGTGGGCGGGACAGTGATTCCCGCTGGGTGGTGGGACCGGAACATTGCTCCCTCGGTATTATTCTAGTAAATCTTCACTGTATTTCCTCTAAGGCTAATATACCCTTCCTAATATGTGGTGCCCAGAGCTGCTCAAAGTACTCAAAACCATTAATTCTCAGAGCCTCAAAACCATCCTCCCCTCCCTCAGCCTCCCCTCCCTCAGCCTCCCCTCCCTCAGCCTCCCCTCCCTCAGCCTCCCCTCCCTCAGCCTCCCCTCCCCCTGTAACTGACACGCTATTAACACCCAAGTTGAAATCTACTAGATAATGTACTTCATCCTTCCTCCAATCTTTTTGGTGGTATCTGGCATTTGAACTTTGATTCTTTTCCTTGTTTTCTCAATAAAAGGTAACTAAGGAGCTTCCTGCTTCAGCAAAACCTCAGATAAGAATAATCGTTGGTGATCTGAGTTTCTGAATCAGAGATTGTAAAAACGATAGAAAGAGAACCATCCCTCGAAAGGTCATCTGGTAAAAGGAAGTATCTTTATAGAGCAGTTAGATATTGGGTTTTAATTCAAATTAACATTTGTTCAAAATTAAAGAGTGCTTTAAAACTCAGGGGGAGGGTTATACTGTTAGACTGAGTGAGAAATAATGGGGAGTTAAAGTTCACAATTGGCAAAGACAAAGCAATGAATTAATGGACAATTAGATGAAGAATATTAGAACCCAGGATAAGCACTGGTACTACAGGACTACACTATTTAGATAAAGAAGACATTAAGTTGGATTGACATCCTGTCATTGGTGATAAGGACCTGTTATGGCTTTGGACATTCTGCAGAAAATACTGGGGAATAGGAAGTTTAATCGGCGCCAAGGCAGCTCTCAGAATAGCTCAGCAGAAAGGTCTCATCTGTTGATCAATGTCGTCCCATGAGATCCTCCATTCCATCACCAGTTTGAATGGAGTCACTGGATCTCAACTTGAATGAATGTCATCATTCAAATTAATTTGAAATTGAAATGTCAACAAATGGGTAGGAAACCAACTAACATAGCACTACTGGAGGAGGCTTCAGGGGCAAGCTTGGAATGGGGAGGAGATTGAGAGAAGTAACACTGTTTTCCTGCATAAAAGCAGTGACAAAACTTGTTCAGGGCAAGTGTAAGCTCCTGTCCTGCTATTGTTAGGCTCCCTGCCCCTCAGAACATATGGCCCAACCCCTGAGCTCCACAGGGGGAGGACCAGCCCTTAACACTTCGCCACACTGATCCATGCCAACTCGGTTCTCGCCCCTGCCGAGTGTAGCAGATTTTTGAACCTTTTGTGGCACTGCACCCACGTACGCCGCACAACGTTGTGGCTGCTGACCTCGGCTGCCACCTCCGCTCAGGCTCTTTCGGTTATGTGCAGTGAGCTCCTCCTGCCATCCCTGGGTCCTAGAGTGTCCCGCTGGGCACCAACCTCCTCCACAAGGACCACAAGGCACTCATCCAAGAAACAGGGAGCCAAGTGCCTACCCGACTTGCCCTCCTGCCTGACGTCTCCAGCCGCTGCTGAGGCCATTGTTCGAGTGAAATGGTGTCCAGGACAGACTCCAAAGATTCTCCCCTGGCAGCCTTCAGGGGGCTCCCTCTGCCAGTTTTAAAGTGCCCACTGGGTCACCATTAGACCTGGCACCTGACAGGCTCCTGCCCTCGCCCGGCCCTTCCCAACCGTGGAGAAGATGCCTCTCACACTGGGCAGACCTTCATTGGTCAGCCAGCCAGTGTGAAATCCATGGCCGGCAGCAGGGTCCACGTCCGCTTCCGCTCTGGTCAACTTGGCAGCCACGAAATTCAGGCCCAGGTTTTACCAAATTCTAAAAACTGCTTTCCCATTTTCATACTGGCAGGATTTTGTATGGCAATTGTCACTGACTGCCAAGGGATGTAATCTCATTCTTTCAAGAGTGCAGCCTGATTCCCAGAGTTATTAGCCCCAGATGATGTGCTCAAAGTCTCTGGAGTGAGGATTGATACACATCCTTTGAGGCAAGAGATTAACTAACTGAGCTAAACTGACTCTTATTGGCATCAAATGTATTCAGTAACAATCCAAACACAACAGCATCCTGGCAACACAATATGATTTCCAGCCAGTGTTCTGAAATCAAACTGCTGGCATGAAACTAATTACACAGAAGGTATTGGAAACCCAAACTACTCATCTGGTAGAAAATCCATACTGGAGAGGTGACTCAGGAATGGGAGGTGCCCAGTGGGTGAGAGTGGGAGACACATGGGAATGGAAGAGGAGTAGGAAGAGAGTAGGAGCCAGTCAACAGCAGCAAGCATTCAACAGCTGAAGAGAGAGTGGGAGGTGTGCAGGATGGGACCGGGTAAAGTGACCAAGCTGAGAGGCTCATGATCAGAAGAAGGGCAGATGCTTTCGAGTAGTCAGTGAAGCAAGAATCACTCCCTGATGCACAGGACACTGGAGGAGCAATACCCAATATCAGTGAGAGGCAGAGATGAGTTTGACAGACTTCCTGATACAAGCCTAGAGCGCAGAGAGGAACAGGCAAGTTTAATATCAATGAGCCTTAGGAAAGAGTCAGCAGAAAACCTTTTCCAACACAGCCATGAACACAAAGACCTTGAAATTACCCTGTGCAAAGCGAAGTGTTACAGAACTTAGGCCTGAGTTTTTCAGGTGGTGGGTGGGCTTGGTCGGAGCGGGTAGAGGTGGTTGTGGAGCTGATCACTGCCCACGATTGGCTCCATGCCGCCATTTTACACGGGCGGGCCAATTAGAGCCCACCCACAGTAAGACGCGATCTGTAGTGCCCAGCGCTACCTGTGTGGGCTGGGGGGGCGGAGAGGAAGAGTTGGGGCCAGCGCTCTTTCACTCAGAGCTGCCTGAGGGAGATTGAATCGCTATTGTAATCAATGAATAAATGGATTAAAAATGCATTTAAGTATTTCCCCTCAGGTGACCTGACAGGCAGCGTTAACATTACCTTAATCACTTTGCTAATGGCTGTAATAGGCTGTTTACATATCGGCAGGAGCGCAGTCGACTCTGGCATGCGCCTGCTGTACAAAACATCGCGCCTCATTTTACACATGAAAATCCCTGCCCTTAAAATACTTTGTGTTCAATTCCTTTATCTCCTATTTAAACTGAACGCATAAAAAATGGTTACTGCTTTTTTTAAACACAGCAAGAAAAGGAATTTAATACAAACGTTTTAGGATTTCATTGCTAATCCTTGTCTGCGCCAGCTCTCCACAAAGGCATTATGAGCGAGTGCCATTGGCCTGCCTCTTCCCCGTAGCCTTCCTTGATATTTCTACTCTTCAGGCAGGATTTTTAGGTCAATGTGCAGGCGCAATTGTCGGGCCCGGGAGCTGCAAGGGAAGACCCACCGTCTGTGATCGGCCCCCAACCGCGATTTCACACCAATTAACAGCCAGCTAGCGTGAAGCGCGATCTGATATGATCAGCGCTGCCTGGGTTGAGGGGTCGGGGGGCGAGGGCTGAAGTCAGTGCGGGTCCGAGCGAGCGCTCACAGAAAGCTCCCTGAACCCAGAGAGTTGCCTCAGGGAGCTGAAGAGCTCAGAAGTATAAAATAAAGATTTTTAAATCCGGAATAAAGTGTCCACGAAACACCAGCAGTCACCTGAGCATAGACATTATAAAGATTCCGTGCATAGGTTTTAATTTTTTTTATTTAATAACGGGAACCTCATCCTGCCCTTGGATGAGGTTTCCTGAAATGTGCAAAGGCTGCCTGGCTGCTTCACCCAGCTGCCAGCCGGGTGGATGGGCAGTGAAAAGCCCCAGTTAATTGCGCCGTCAATGGGCACAGTCACCCTCTTAATTGTTGGTGGGCGCGCTTCCGAGTGTAGCGTGTGCCTGCCGACTGAAATATTGCCCAAGTGCACGATGACACTTGCTCGATGTCATCACGCTCTACCTTATCCCCGAGCGGAAAAATTCTGGCCTTTATTATTCTCAGTTGCTGTTTGTGGGATTTTGCGATGGTTGTGTATTGGCTGTCAAGTCACTGCAATTCAGTAGTAATTCATTGGCTGGAAAACACATTGGCATTTCCGAGCATGTGCATGATATAGACTGGTATTGTCTGGGACTTAATTTTCTGCCTCTTTGTCCCACCCACAATCTACCTAGTTTAATCAGCCAGGAAACATCTTGGATTTTTTTTTTTATTTATCCATGGGATGTGGGCATCACTGGCAAGGCCACCATGTGTTGCCCATCCCTAACTGTCCCTGAGAGCAGTAAAGAGTTAACGACATTGCTATGGTCTGGAGTCACATGTAGGCCAGACCAGGTAAAGATGGCAGATTTCCTTCCCTAAAGGGCATTAGTGAACCATAGAACCTTAGAAAGGTTACAGCACAGAAGAAGGCCATTCGGCCCATCTTGTCCATACCAGCCCGAGGACACCCAGGTATCCTTTCTAATCCCAACTTCCTACACCCAGCCCATAGCCCTGCAGCTTACACCACTTAAGGTGCAGATCCAGGTACTTTTTAAAAGAGTTTAGAGTTTCTGCGAATTCCAGACACCTACTACCCTCTACGTAAAAAAAGTTCTTCCTCATGTCCCCCCTACACCTCCTGTCACTTATCTTGAATCTATGTCCCCTGGTTCTAGAATTCCCCACCAAGGGAAACAATTTTATCCTGTCCACTCTATCTATTCCCCTCATAATTTTGTACACCTCAATCAAGTCACCTCTCAGCCTTCTTTGTTCTAAGGAAAATAACCCCAACCTATCCAATCTCTCCTCGTAGCTACACTTTTCTAATCCTGGCAACATTCTTGTAAACCTCCTCTGCACTCTCTCCAGAGCCATTACGTCCTTCCTGTAATGTGGTGACCAGAACTGCACATAATACTCCAGTTGTGGCCTCACCAGTGTTTTATACAATTCCAACATTATATCCTTACTTTTATATTTTATACCTCTACCAATGAAGGGGAGCATTCCATATGCCTTCTTTACAACCTTGTCTACTTGAACTGCTGCCTTCAGGGACCTGGGTACTTGTACGCCCGGATCTCTCACTTCATCTACCCCTCTTAGTATATTCCCATTTATTGTGTAATCCCTGTAACTGTTTGACCTCCCTAAATTTATGACCTCACACTTCTCAATGTTAAAATCCATCTGCCACTTTACTGCCCACTCCACCAACCCATCTATATCGTTTTGGAGATTATGACTATCCTCTACACTATCCACTATTCAGCCGATCTTTGTGTCATCTGCAAATTTCCCAATCGTGCCCCCCACATTCACGTCCAAATCGTTAATATATAACACAAACAGCAAGGGTCCCAACACCGAGCCCTGTGGAACACCACTTGAGACAACTTTCCATTCGCAAGGGAATCAACCATTACACTTTGTTTCCTGTTACAAAGCCGACCTTTTATCCAGTTTGCCACATTACCCTGAATCCCATGGGCTTTTACTTTCCTGACCAATCTGCCATATGGGATCTTGTCAGATGCCTTGCTAAAATCCATGTACACAACATCCACTGCACTACCTTCATCAACCCTTCTTGTCACTTCCTCAAAGAATTCAATCAAATTTGTGAGGCAAGACCTTCCTTTAACAAATCCATGCTGACCATCCCTGACTAGTCCATGCCTTTCCACATGACAGTTAATCCTATCTCTCAGGATTGATTCTACTAACTTGCTCACCACCGATGTAAGAATAACTGGTCCATAATTGTTTGGCATTTCCTTTGATCCCTTTTTAAACAATGGAACTACGTTTGCATTTCTCCAGTCCTCCGGTACCTCCCCTGTATCTAGTGAAGGTGGGAAAATCATCCTCAGAGCATCTGCTATCTCCTCCCTGGCTTCCTTCAGCAGCCTCGGAAACAATCCATCTGGCCCTGGTGACTTATCAACTTTCAAGGATTTCAACCCTTCGAGTACTTCCTCTCTCTTTATGACTATCCCATCCAATATCTCGCAGTGTTCCTCCTGGACTACTATATCTACATCCTCCCTTTCCTTTGTAAACACGGAGACAAAATATTCATTCAAAACCCTTCCCACAGCCTCTGCACCTACACACAGGTTTCCATCTTCATCTCTGAGCGGCCCCACTTTTTCCTTAACTAACCTTTTATTATTAATATATTTGTAAAACATCTTTGGGTTATCTTTAACTTTACTTGCTAATCAGGTGAGCTTTTAATGACAATTGATGGTAGCTTCACAGCAAAGCCTTTACAATTGCAGATCTTATTACCTGAATTTCAATTCCACCAGCTGCCATTTGAACCCATGTCCCCAGAGCATTAGCCCTGAGCTTCCAGATGACTGGTCTGGTGACATCACCACTACACCATTGTCTCCCCTTAAACGCTTTCCACTGTTACAGAATTACCCGGACAGAGGTTAGGCAGAAACTTCCCTCACGTGTATTTATGCAGTGAGTTTATAATCTGCCAGGATGGCAGGACTATATGGGCAGCAGGTTAAATCGGCAGAAACTGTCTGTCCATCGAGAAGCTGAGAAGAGCCCTCCAGCCTTAGCATTTAGCTCGAGCCTGTTTGTGAGCATTTATATTTATATTTATATATATATATATTGATGCAGCAAAGCCCTGTGGCTCTGACATTTCAATATGTTAAAAGGTAATGGAATGAAGCTTTAACCCTGGAGGTTCTGTCTTTAACTCTTAGCAAATGGGTTTCCTTAGCTTTCTAAAACTCACAAAGTACAACCGGGGAGAGGACAGTGGGTTGAACAATGGAGAGTTAAGAAAGCCTTTTAAAAAATGAGATATGACAGCTGTTTCCTTGCCTAAGTGAAAGGTGTTTGCACACAGAACTGATTCAGGCAAGATTCAGCTTATCTGAGGCAGTGTAGCTAGCTGGCACACTGATGGTGTGGTGGGAATGTCCCTGGGCTAGTAATCCAGACAGCTGGCTACTGCTGCTACTACTTGAGGTCAATGCCATCATCTAACTGAATGGTGAAGTGAGCTCAATGGGCTGAATAACCTAACCCCTGTTCCTATGATCTGGGGACATGGGTTCAAATCCCACCACAGCAGCTGCTGGAGTTTAAATTCAATTAATAAAATCTGGAATTGAAAGCTAGTCTGAGTTATAAAGTTTATGGTTCATAAATATTGTGAAATGTAATAATTTATGTTTATATGGTGACCATGAAACTATCATCGATTGTTGTAAAAACCCATCTGGTTCGCTAATGTCCTCTAGGGAAGGAAATCTGCCCTCCTTACCTGGCTTACATGTGACTCCAGACCCACAGCAATGTTGTTGATTCCTAACTGTTCTCAAGCAAGCCACTCAGTTCAAGGGCAATTAAGGGTGGGCAACAAATGCCAGCCTTGCCAGCAATGTCCAAATACCATCAAAGAATAAAAAATAAATTCTGAACCCTGTGTGCCCAACCCCAGCCGGTCTCTAGCACAAAGTGATCCCACAGTCAATAATTCATCTCTCTCACTGACACCCATCGCTTGGCTTTCACTCTTGTTATATTATTTTTCACTAGGCACAGGGCACTTGGCAGGTGGCAGGGATAGCAATAAGGAAGGTGGGACAATGGAGTTTTGAAATAAAGCTTATGGTTGATAAATATTGAAATCTAACAACTTACACTATTTTAAACACACAGGAGATTATCTTTGTGCAACTACAAATCCTTTCTCTTCCTTTTCCTCTTACTCCTATGCAGCATAGCTTAGCCAAGCTTGGAGGGCCCTGCACCCTCTGATAGGGACTCTCCACATCTTTTCCTATCTCCACCACCTACTCACGTGTGGTGTGTTCTTCACCATGTGACAACACAACCACCTAACTTGCAGGACCCATCATGGTGGGTGTACCTGAGCTGATGATGAGAGGGTGGGCATCAGTCCATGTGTATCTGAGCTGATGATGAGAGGGTGGGCATCAGTCCATGTGTACCTGAGCTGATGATGAGAGGGTGGGCATCAGTTCATGTGTACCTGAGCTGATGATGAGAGGGTGGGGATCAGTCCATGTGTACCTGAGCTGATGATGAGAGGGTGGGCATCAGTCCATGTGTACCTGAGCTGATGACGAGAGGGTGGGCATCAGTCCATGTGTACCTGAGCTGATGACGAGAGGGTGGGCATCAGTCCATGTGTACCTGAGCTGATGACGAGAGGGTGGGCATCAGTCCATGTGTACCTGAGCTGATGACGAGAGGGTGGGCATCAGTCCATGTGTACCTGAGCTGATGACGAGAGGGTGGGCATCAGTCCATGTGAACCTGAGCTGATGATGAGAGGGTGGGCATCAGTCCATGTGTACCTGAGCTGATGACGAGAGGGTGGGCATCAGTCCATGTGTACCTGAGCTGATGACGAGAGGGTGGGCATCAGTCCATGTGTACCTGAGCTGATGATGAGAGAGTGGGCATCAGTCCATGTGTACCTGAGCTGATGATGAGAGGGTGGGCATCAGTCCATGTGTACCTGAGCTGATGATGAGAGGGTGGGGATCAGTCCATGTGTACCTGAGCTGATGATGAGAGGGTGGGCATCAGTCCATGTGTACCTGAGCTGATGATGAGAGGGTGGGCATCAGTCCATGTGTACCTGAGCTGATGATGAGAGGGTGGGCATCAGTCCATGTGAACCTGAGCTGATGATGAGAGGGTGGGCATCAGTCCATGTGAACCTGAGCTGATGATGAGAGGGTGGGCATCAGTCCATGTGCCAATGTTTCCACACAGTGAATGACCACCTCTGAGGAATCTTCATCCTCTTTAGACACCACTTCCTGTGGGATGCTTGGAGGTGGGTTGCCTCACATCCTTTATAAAGTACCTGGATGAGCACTTGGCACAGCATAACATTCAAGGCTATGGACCAAATGCTGGTAAATGGGATTAGGTAGGTAGGTCAGGTGTTTCTCACGTGTCGGTGCAGACTCGATGGGCTGAAGGGCCTCTTCTGCACTGTGTGATTCTGTGATTCTGATTCTGACCTGAGGGAAATGAAAGACATGAGTGATAGGGTGAGGCATTGCAATCATTATCGTGCAGAACATCACAATATCAGTGGCTGCCAACGTCAAGTCAACATGATTGAGTGATGTATGCCATGTGTCTGCTGATATTTAATTCTGTCACCAGGTTGTTGGGAGGCCCCATGTCTCCATCACCAATGGCCAAGCAGATGAAGTGCTGCCTCAGGCTGACCATAACTGGAGGGTCATCTGTCTCTCCCTGGCGTTTTGTGTCCTGTTCTCCTGTAAGAGTGTGAGCTATGGATTGTTCTGGGATGATGGAAGATCGACATTTGCGGAGGGTTACTGTGAGGGGTGGGTGTGACGTTACAATGCGATGATAGTATCAATGGTGGCTAATCAGAGGGGGATGTGAGGAGGTGCCTTGAAAGGCAGAAATGGGTTCACCTGTAAAGTTTGTTGGCGTGAGGAGTGCTATGCAGGATAAGGCTAGGGAAATTAGAGTGAGAGTGTTTGCTCTTGAATGTGCCATGCCACTCACTGATCAAGTCATTAAAGCCCTTGCAGCACTGTCTCCAGGCATGACACCTGCTGCTGACCCTCTCAGCCACTACCAGCCATGCCTGCTTGTTCCCCTTCTGTCCATGTGGAACAGACTCTGACAACACGCAGCAAAATGTTCAGAGACAAATTTGAGAACTGAATTTGAGGGGCAGCCTTTGACCCTCCATTTGTCCAGCTGCTAGCTCACTTCTGATATTTCGGGAATGCATTTTCCATTTAAACATTGGATTGAAGCAGATTGCTGTAGACCATCATCGTGCCAGCCTGCTCCAATTGATCAGGAAACACAGAAAGTCAGATGCCAATCCTGTGGCTGAGTTAAAAACCATTGACAAGTGATCTGCTGAAATTTCCAGGTCCCACCCTTCTAGTAGCCTCCACAGAGAGACAGAACATTAAAATTTCCCAGGGTGATTTCCACCATGCTTCAGCAGGGTTAATGCCAGCGCTGAGAAATTTCCCAGTCAGGGCTGCGTCAGTGCTCCTCACAGTGTCACTGCTGCAGCTGGGAGACTCAATACAGTCCTTCTTGCCTCTACCAGACCTTTTTTTGCCCTGAAATGATTTCCATTTCCTTCTGAAAGTAACATAATTATTTTCACATCACAGAAGCCTGCCCACGATCTCCTGGCGGCTGTACTAATATGTACAGAGGACACCTAAAATTAGGTTATCATTCATTGGCTCTGCTAGCCAATAAAAGGCAGGACTGCCTGTTCACCAGTTGTGTTAAGTCCATTATGCTCATTAAGATGAGGGATGGTAAAGCCAACAGAAGGAATTGTAACAACTGTTTAATGGTAACATGTTTTCTGGACTGCAATTAAACAGCAACAAACTAGCTGAAGGGGCACATTCATCAGTTCCATTCCAAATCCTTCACAATGACAGTCACTGAATGAATCCACCCACCATGAAGATCTCCAGGGAAGCAGCAGAGAGTTCCGGATTTATTCAGGAAAGGAGGTGAGAAAGGATGAGGGCTGAAATACAAGTGTAGGTGGCACAGTTCCTGATCTTCCAAGTCCTGGGTTGAGTTTTGCCCAGATTCGACCCCTTCACTAACTGTACCATTTAACTGGAAGGCTAAAGGAAGCTGATGAAGTGTGGAGCTCCAGTGGCTGAGTCAAACAACCAGCTCAAGGTTCCTGGCCAAGAGGAGTTACTAAATGGGAGGGGCAGGGCAGTGCTGTAGTTACCTGCTGGATCTGTACCCAGTGCAAGACAGAGCTGTCAGGAAGGGAAGGGGCACAGTGACAACAGAAAGCTAGTTTGTCTCATGCTTGCCTCAGGTTTCTTTGGGCTACATATAAACGTACAAGTTAGGAGCAGGGGGAGGCCATTCAGCCCCTCGAGCCAGCTCTGCCATTTGATAAGACCAAGGCTGATCTGATTATGACCTCTACTTTCCTGTCTACCCCCTATAACCTTTGACTCCTTTGTCAGTCAGGAATCTATCTAACTCAGCCTTAAAAATATTCAATGACCCAGCCTCCACTGTTTTCTGGGGAGGAAAATTCCACAGGCTTGCAATCCTCTAAGAGAAAACAATTCTCCTCATCTCCATTTTAAATGGGAGGCTCCCTATTATTAAACTGTGTCCCCTAGTTCTAGACTCCCCCACAAAGGGGAAACATTCTCTCAGCATCCAACCTGTCAAACCCCCTCAGGATCTTATTTGTTTCAATACGATCACATCTCAATTTTCTAAACTCCAATGGATACAGGCCAAGCATGTCCAACCTTTCCTCATAAGATATCCTCTTCACCCCAGGAATCAGCTGAGTGAATCTCCTCTGAACTACTTCTAATGCAACTATATCCTTTCTTAACTAGGGAGACCAAAATTGTACACAGTATTCCAACATGTGCTCTCACCAATGCCCTGTGCAAACATCCCTACTTTTATATTCCATTCCTCTTGTAAGTAATAAACACCAACATGCCATTTGCCTTCCTCATCACTTGCTGTACCTGCATACTGACTTTTTGTGATTCATGTACCAGAACACCCGGATCCCTCTGTACCTCAGAGTACTGCAGTCTCTCTCCATTTAAATAGTATGCTGCTTTTCTATTCTTCCTGTCAAAGTGACAAGTTCACATCTGCCCACATTATAATCCATCTCCCAATTTTTTCCAACTAACTGAACCTATCGATATTGCATTGGGCGGAATTCTCCATGCCTGCTGGCGTCGAGCGTTCCATGGTGGACGTGAGTGGACAATATGACAGGAAGGCCAAAAATCGGTTTCATGGTGTCAGGAAACCAGTTTGCAACAGTCGGCTCTGCCCATCACTGGCAGGCCGCCTTTCCCTCTGCCTCACATCAGGAACTTCATTGTAATAAATCATTATAAGTCCAGCTCGCCGGAATCAGCCCCCACACTGGATCATCCAGGCACATCAGCATCAGTGCACACCGACGTGTCTCACAACTGTACATAAGTGATATGTACCTGGTGAGCTGCACTTCGCTCAGGACTTCAAGGTTTGTTTGTCTACCTCGCTTCGGGCAGCTCTCACAGTCATCAGCTCCAGGATTCACAGGCAGCATCACATCACTGTTAGGGGGGCTCATGGGCAGGTCTCTACCTATCAGACCAGCTGTAAGGCGGGGGTGGCTTTTCAATGGCTGCAGGGCAGGGTCTTGCTTGGGGAAAGAGGGAGAAGTGGCCTCAGGCGAGGGAAGAGGCTGCAGGACGAGGGCTGTACTGGGGAAGGAGGGTATCCCAGGGTGTGTGTGGGGGGCACATGTTGATCTGTGCAATTGGCCTCAGGATGGTGAGGGCTGAGGAGGCAGTCTCCAGAGGAGATGAGGCCAGATGGAGATGTGAGGGTGTGTGTGAGAGAGTGAGTGGTGATGTCCCTGAGTTGGCAGTGAGTGAGATGCCAGTGAATGTGTGATGGGCTTGTGAGTGTGTGAGTTTAGAGTGATGAGATAGTTGCCTTACCCTGGCTGCACAGGTGAGATCATTCATCCTTTTCCTGCACTGGATGGACAAATCTTCTGTGCAACATTGGCACTGATCGCCACTGTCACCCAAGCCGAGTGCTGACACTGATGGGCCTCCTGTGGCCAGAGTGGGGAGAGAGGATATTGTGGTGGGCTCTGATGGGGTCCGGAAGACGTCCCAGAGATGCATCACTGAATCGGAGGGCTGCAGTCTCTTGCCTTCTGGGGCCTTGTCTTCTGTGCAGCAGTCCTGGGCTGGAAGCATTAAGAAGGGAAGCGGAGGCTGACTGCCAGTGAAACTGTGTGCTTCCCAGGAATGCATGACCAATGAGGTGGGATTGGGACAATACAGCGCAAAAACCCACCACTGCGACCAGCGGGTAAAATGTCATTTTTCCAATCTGCCACCACTTAGTGCAAATCTGAGACGATTCCACCCTTTCTGTCCTCCTCAAACCTTACTTTCCTAACTATCTTTGTGTCATTAGCAAATTTAGCAACCATACACTCAGTCCCTTTGTCCAAATCATTTATAGAGATTGTAAATAGTTGAGGTCCCAGCATTGATCCCTGTGCTACTCTACAGCTTGCTAACCCATAAATAACTCATTCATCCCTACTTTCTGCTTCCTGTTAGCTAACCAATCCTCTATCCTTGGTAATATGTTACTCCCTATACCATGAGCTCTTATATTGTGCAGCAATCATTGATGTGGCAACTTATTCGACTTCTGGAAGTCTGGGTATACCATGGCCTGAATGTTTCCCTTGTTGGGCACACGCGATCGGCAGACCTGGGAGCAGCTGGGAACCAGGCCCCCGACCGTGATTTCACACTGACTGGCCAATTAACGGGCAGCCAGCCTGAAATGTGCACTGCAAAGCTCAGCACTGCCGGGTGGGGGTGGGAAGAGAGCGGGAGACAACGTCACCTCAGGCAAAGGTGAGCGCTTCCACCGAGCTCCCCGAAGGCAGACACGGAGCTGCCGACCTGCAAATAATGAAAGAAAGTACAAAAAGCTGCAAAAAATGTCCATGCTGCACAATCAAGCACCTGAGAGTGTACCTCATCAAAATGTTGTCTACAGATATTTCTTTTTATTTTATTTCCTAACGGAGATTACATCCCGCCCTTGGATGAAGTTTTATCAAAAATATAAAGACCACCCAGCCAATTGGCCCATCCACCAACTGTAAGGTTGGACGGGCTGTGAAAAATCACTGACAATTGCGCCGTTCATATCTACAGGTTCCCCTTTATCCACATTACTTGCTACCTCCTCAAAAATCTCTCATAAAGTAGTCAAACATGATTTCCCTTTCACTAAACAGTGTTGACTCTGCCTGATTGTATTATGATTGTCTAAGTGCCCTGCTATAACCTCCTGAATAATAAATTCTGATATTTTCCCTTTGACAGATGTTAGGCTAACAGCTCTTCAGTGTCCTGCTTTCTGCCTCCCTCCTTTCTTCCAAAGACGAGTCACATTCACTATTTTCTAACCTGATGGGACCTTTCCAGAATCTTGGGAATTTTGGAAAATTACAACGGATGCATCCCATTGATTATCTCTGCAGTCACTTCCTTTAAAACCCCAGGATGCATGCCATCAGCTCCTGGGGATTTGTCAGCCTTTAGGTCCAATAGACCAGCATGTTTTCCCTAGTGATTGCAATTAAGTTTCTCTTTCCCTTTCACCTCCTCATTTACAACTATTTCTGATTTGTTATTTGTGTCTTCCACAGTGACGACAGACACAAAATATCTGTTCAATGCTTCTCCCAGTTCCTTATTTCCCGGTATTAATTCCCCCGACTCACTCTCTACAGGTACCACATTCACTTTAGTTATCGTTTCCTTTTTAAACACTTGTAGAAACTCATACTATTTGTTTCTAAATTTCCAGCTAGCTTTCTCTCATACTCTAATTCCTTCCCCTTTATTTTTTTAGTCATTCTTTGCTGATTTTTAAATGCTGCCCAACCTTCTGGCCTACAGCTAATCTCACAGAATTTGCATGCTTTTTCTTTCAATTTGATACTATCTTTAACTTCCTTAGTTACCTACAGGTGGCACATCCTTCTCCTAGAGTCTTTTTTCTCACTGGGATGCATCATTGCTGAGTCTTATGAAATATCCCCTTAAATGTCTGACACCTACCCCTTAAACTGAATTTCCAGCTCATTTTAGCCAGCTCTGTCTTCATGCCCTTGTAATTGCCTTTATTTTGGTTTAAAACATGAGTGTTAGATACACACCTCTCTTCCTCAAACTGAATGCAAAATTCAATCATGTTATCATCACTGCCACCTGTGTTCCTTTGCTATGAGGTCATTAATTAATCCTGCCTCATTGCACATTACCGTGTCTAGGATATCTTGCTTTCTGGTTGGGTCCAAATGTGCTGCTCTAAGAAATTGTCCAGGAAACATTCTATCAACTCATCTTCCAGACTATCTTTGCCAATCTGATTGTCTGATCTATGGGCAGGATTTTTCGGTCCTGCCAGCAGCAGATCCAGAAATTCCTGCTTAAGGTCAACAGACTTATGGCTGCTCTCCAAATTTTCCAGTCCCGCCTACGCCAATTCCCACCATTGGCAGGACCGAAAAATCCCAGCCTATATGTAGATTAAAATCATCCATGATTATTGCTGTACCTTTCTTAAGTCCCCATTATTTCCTCCTGCGAACCCTGTCCTACAGTGTAGTTAATGTTAGGGGGCTTATAAACTACTTCCACAACTGATTTCCTAAGCTCAAACTGATTGTACATCTTCATCTTTATCACTAAGGTCATCTCTCACTATTGTACTCATGTGATCCTTAATTAACAGAGCAACCCCAATACCTTTTCCTAGCTTCCTGTCCTTCAGAAATGTCAAGGACCCCTAAATCTTCAGCATCCAGCCTCATTTGCTTTCCAGCCACATCTCTATAATGGCTACCAGATCATGCATATTTATTTCTATTTGAGCTAACAATTCATCTGTTTTGTTAAAAATGATATAGGCATTCAGATAAAGAGCCTTTAATTCCATCTGTTTATGTTTTTGCAACCTCTGGCCTTATAAGCTGTTGCACTCTTAAGTTTGTCTATCTCTTCCTGCCACACTCTGATTATCTTTCCCCTTATTGCTATCTTGGTCTTTTGCCTTGCCCTTTTCCATTAATTTACCACATCTTCTGTAATCTCTCAGCCCCACTATTTAGTTTAAAGC
This sequence comes from Carcharodon carcharias, assembly GCF_017639515.1. Classification (NCBI taxonomy): domain Eukaryota; kingdom Metazoa; phylum Chordata; class Chondrichthyes; order Lamniformes; family Lamnidae; genus Carcharodon; species Carcharodon carcharias. The sequence goes on from NC_054500.1 coordinate 27,674,685, forward strand.
CCACTTTGATGAGCAGTCAGTCTTTATGTATCTCATTCTGCTCATGATGTGCAACAGTTCCTTCATGCTTGCCACTGATATGTGCGATATTCCCTGCAGTGACAAGCTACCATTGGAAAGTATTGAAAAGTTATTTGGGGATTTGACGCACCTATTCAAAACTCTCCCTCTGCTCTGATTTAACAAAGGCTGAGCTGAGGAATAGCACAGTCACCATCTTGAGAATGATTCAACACGGAGAAGATTGCTTTCTGTTTCATTATCAAGAAATTTTTATGTGACAGCAGAACTGAAATCAATATTAAGAACATCACTGCATAATGTCTCACTCCTTAATACCACCACCCAGAAGCTTACAACAATGTCAACAACTTGCATTTGTATAGCGTCTTTAACATAGTAAAAACATTCTAAGGCGCTTCACAGGAGCGGTGGAAAACAAAATTTGACACTGAGACACACAGGAGGTAATAGGACAGATGTTCAAAAACTTGGTCAAAGAGGTAGGTTCTTTGAAGCATCTTAAAGGAGAAGAGAGAGGTAGAGAGACAGAGAGGTTTAGGGCGGGAATTCCAGAGCTTAGGGCTCCTGGCAGCTGAACGCATGACTGCCAATGGAGGAATGATTAAAATCAGGGATGAGGAATGTACATAGATAAGGAAAGTCAAATCAATCCCCAGTTCATGCTCAGTTAGTCCATTTCAAATACTGATTAGAGGGGCTACATTGTCCCCTAAGTTATGAGGAGCCTAGGATCCTGTTCCTGATTCCTATCTCATGATTCTTGCTAGAACGTGCAGTGTGGGTACCAAGTGAGAAAGGATCAGACTCAATTGGGATGCATCTCCTGGCAGAATTCTCTGCTGGCAGTCAGATGCGGAGAGTGGGCCATGGTTTAAGGGGTATCCAACACATATGGAACCCAAGCCTGGACACAAGTTATTAACAGCAGGAGGGGACGGCTAATTATTTTGGAATTTCTTCAGGATGGAGTTTGTTACCTTGACGAGCAATTCAAGACAGATCGTTCAAGACACTCTCTCTTGCTTAAAGAGACGATGAGTTGGAGCTTCTTTGAAAAGCAGAACTAAAATTAAAATAAAAAAAAATCTATGCAGTTCCTGAAACTCAACAGGGATAAAACATTTAGGAGGTTAATTAAGCAAAGCATTGATTGGTCTTGAATGAGGTGTGCACGACTATAACCTCCTCCCATGCTAATTAAATGCCATAGATCAAGGTAATTAATGAGAGAGGAGGAAATTCTATAGGTCAAGAAGATCAGACTAGTCCAGGTTGAGAGAGGAACATTGTGCTGATCCTGAGCTCTTCCACAACTGCCTTCTGATGCTTCTCTACCTGTCTAATCCAAACCATCAGGTTAAACGAAACTTGAGTGAATTCAATTCTTTCTGCTGCAGCCAGACACAGAGCAGTGTTACAGTGGGTTATTGGTAACTTCCACTGTGTAAATTAAATATCCCTCAGCTCCCCCATTCTCAGAGGAGAGTTGCTACCTTAATCTACTTTACCATTGTGTACCTTCTTGTTCTCATTCTTTTCTCTTGCTTCTACCAAACACCAAACACTCTTGCTCCTCCCAGCACCCTGACTGCTGAAATAAATGCTCACATGTCTTATCCTTCACCAACACCAAATCTGTACAATTCCTATCTCCCTCAATCCAAATCCAAACTAGAATCTGTGGAGAGAAAGACAGAGTTAACGTTTCGAGTCCGTATGACTCTTCTTCAGAACTAAAGAGAAGGAAAAATGTGGTGAAATATATACTGTTTAAGGGCGGTGGGACAGGTGAAGCTGGATAGAGGGCCAGTGATAGGTGGGGACAAAGGAGAGATTGATAAAGATGTCATAAACAAAAGGTCGAGGGAGTGTTGATGGTGGTGATACTGACTAAAGGAGGTGCTAATGGTGACATTAAGAGTAGAAAGCAGGATGAGCAAGTGACAGGATGGCCCTAGTGGGGGTGGGGTTTGGGGGTAGGGCAAGTGTGGGGAAAAAGATTGAAATAGGCTAAAAGATCTGGAAAAAACAATGAATAGAAATACATTTTTAAAATAGTAATAATAAAAATAGCTGGGAAAAAATGTTAAAAAATTTAAAAATAAATATTTGAATAAAGGGGGATGAAAAAGGGGTGGGGATGGAGAAGAGAGTTCATGATCTGAAGTTGTTGAACTCAATGTTAAGTCCGAAGGCTGTAAAGTGCCTAATCGGAAGATGAGGTGCTGTTCCTCCAGTTTGCGTTGAGCTTCACTGGAACAATGCAGCAGGCCAAGGACGGACATGTGGGCATGAGAGCAGGGTGGAGTGTTGAAATGGCAAGTGACAGGGAGGTCTGGGTCATGCTTGTGGACAGACTGAAGGTGTTCCCCAAAGCGGTCACCCAGCCTGCATTTGGTCTCTCCAATGTAGAGGAAACACCCTGGTCCACTCCTCCATCACCCCCAACACCTCAACCCCCTCCCATGGCACCTTCCCATGCAACCGCAGAAGGTGCAACACCTGCCCCTTTACTTCCCCTCTCCTCACCGTCCAAGGGCCCAAACACTCCTTTCAAGTGAAGCAGCATTTCACTTGCACTTCCCTCAATTTAGTCTACTGCATTCGTTGTTCCCAATGCGGTTTCCTCTACGTTGGAGAGACCAAACGCAGACTGGGTGACCGCTTTGCAGAACACCTTCGGTCTGTCCGCAAGTATTACCCAGACCTCCCTGTCACTTGCCATTTCAACAGTCCACCCTGCTCTCATGCCCACATGTCCGTCCTTGGCTTGCTGCATTGTTCCAGTGAAGCCCAACGCAAACTGGAGAAACAGCACCTCATCTTCCGACTAGGCACTTTACAGCTTTCCGGACTGAATATTGAATTCAACAACTTCAGAGCATGAACTCTCTCCTCCATCCTCACCCATTTTTGATCCCCTTTATTCAAATATTTATTTTTTAATTTTTATATATATTTTTCCCACCTATTTTTATTATAATTATTATTTTTAAAATTTATTTCCATTCATTGTTTTATCTCTGTCTTTTAGCCTATTTCAATCTTTTCTCCCACACTGTCCCCTCCCCCAAACCCCACCCCCACTAGGGCCATCCTGTCACTTGCTCATCCTGCTTTCTACTCTTAATGTCACCATTAGCACCTCCTTTAGTCAGTATAACCACCATCAACACTCTCTCGACCTTTTGTCTGTGACATCTTTATCAATCTATCCTTTGTCCCCACCTATCACTGGCCTTCTATCCAGCTTCGCCTGTCCCACTCCCCCTTAAACAGTATATATTTCACCACATTTTTACTTCTCTTTGGTTCTGTAGAAGAGTCATACTGACTTGAAACGTTATCTCTGTCTTTCTCTCCACAGATGCTGTCAGACCTTCCAAGTTTTTCCAGCAACTTTTATTTTTGTTTCAGATTTCCAGCATCTGCAGTATTTTGCTTTTATCCAAACTAGAAGCAACTGGATTTGTCAACTAAAACAGTCATTGATTCTCCAAAATGCTACGTGCCGACATTACACTGAGAACAGTCTATCCTACATCGTAGAGATTCCTAAACTCCATTTTACTGGAGGTGAACTGCAAGTGATTAGAGCTGTAAATAAGTCATCTAACCAACAGAGTGTGAGTGATGGGGAATAAGCATGATAACTAATTTCACACACAAATCCTTTTCACAAGTGATCATGTTTTACATAGAATTTATAGTACAGACACAGGCCATTCAGCCAAATTGGTCTGTGCTGGTATTTATGCTCCACATGAGCATCCACCCAACCCCTCTTCATCTCACAGTATCAGCATATCCTTCTATTCCTTTCTCCTTCACATGTTTATCCAGCTTCCCCTTAAATACATCATGTCCTTCAGAAGCGAAACCCATTGCAGCCGGTTCCTGTAGTTTCTTTGCAACAGTAGCTTTCTGCATTTGAGGGATTGATTTAAAATCCTCCATGGGAAGAAAAACAATTCTGTCAGATAGTATTTTGTGACAAGCCATATGACTCCGATAGCTGTGAGGTCTCATTATTGACTATTGATCAATGCATAATGGGAGATGTTGATTCTGCAGGTGCTACTGGCTGGCGCAAACTGCAGAACAGGTTTGTGGGATGTGGTAATCTGAGGTGTAATACACCTTTAAGAGAAGGTGAGCAGATTGACCACGTGACTGCAAGACCCAATAGCTGTGTAGCACGAGCTACCATGTTAATGTTAGTCTAGGGTAGAGTCTGGCTGGAGGAGCACATCATGTTGGTGCTCTGTTGTTTGTGTAAATAAATAGGATGTGCTTCATTTCATATTGGTCTCTGCATCTGTACTACATTGTAATCGACTCGCCTGCCAACAGATAAGCGTACAACCCGTTCACAACAACGTGACCCATAGTAAAACATAACATGGTATTTGGGTTTTTTCATTTTCCAGTCACAGAAGAGATTTTCTACATAACTCTTCAACTGCCCTGACTTTTTCCCATCATTTACTCCTTTCTCCATCAGCCTTCATTCATTCTGACACTTACTGTCCATCCCTTGTTACTCCCCAGTTACAAAACTGAATGGTGTGCTGGGCCACTGCAGAGCGCAGTTAAGAATCAACCATGCTGGTGCAGCACTGGAGTCACTGATAGGCCAGACTAGGTTAAGGAAAGCATCTTTCCTTCCTTAAAGGACATTAGGAATTTAGGAAATAGGAGCAGGAGTAGGCCATTTGGCCCCTCGAGCCTGCTCTGCCATTCAACTAGATCAAGGCTGATCTTCTAGCCCAATGCCATTTTCCCACACTATCCCTGAATCGCTTGATGTCTTTACTGCCGAGAAACCTATCGATTTCTGACTTGAACGTACCCATTAACGGTCCCATTGTCTCTGATGTTTCGTGGCCTGTCCAACCTTACAGTTGGTGGATGGGCCAATCGGCCAGGCGGCCTTTACATTTTTCATCAAACCACATCCAAGGGCGGGATGAAATAAAATAAAAATAAATATGTGGACAGCACTTTTTTATGAGATATATTTTCAGTTGCTTGATTGTGATGCATGGGCATTTTTTTTGGAGATTTTTGAGCCTTTATTCAAACTAAATTCCAAACCTCCAATTATCACGGTGGGATTTGAACCGAACAATTCAAGGACCAGGACTCTTACTTTGTTTTGTTGAACGAAATCCAACTAATTCAGCAGCCTGAGAGGCAGAAACGACACATAAGCCAATATTGAAATATCCACGTGCCTTTACCTGCAAAGTGTTGCACAGCGGGAACACTGTCTGATTATTCCCAGCTCCAGAATCCCCAAGCAGCGATCAGTAAACCGAACAAACAAGGAAAGAGTCCTGCTCCTTGAATTGTTCAGTTCAAATCCCACCGTGATAATTGGAGGCTTGGAATTTAGTTTGAATAAAATGTGGTGATTAACAGTGACCATGAAGGTTGTTGTAAAGAGTCACCAGGTTCCCCGTGAAGGCGCAATCATTGGCCTGAGTTTTATCTTTGGTGGGCGTGCGATTGGCAGGTTCAGGGAGTGGCTGGGAAACAGACCACCCACCACGATCAGCACCCCCCCGCCACTGCTGTTTGACGCTGGCTGGCCAATTAATGGCCAACACATTGAAAAGATCACACTGCTGGGGTGGGTGTGCAGGAAGAGGGCGGGCAATGATACCATCGTGGGCAGGGGTGAGCACACACAGAGAGAGAGAGAGAGAGAGAGAGAGCTCCCGGAAAGCAGCCAGCTGCCTCTCTCAGGTCGGGTAAGGTCAGGATTGAGCTGCAACAGTCCCATCAATACCTGCTGTCTGGACTTACACTCCTCAGGGCATTACACATGGAATCATACTCCAGTGTGAGTCAGCGCTTTGAGAGGAGTAAAGTCGTTCATTGCTGGCTGTGAAAGATCACAACACTGAACACATTTCGTTAAATAAAAACAATGTTTTGTTGAATGCAGCCCAACTAATTCAGCAGCCTGAGAGGCAAAAATGACAAATAGCCAATATTGAAATATCCATGTGCCTTTTGAGAGAATGAATTACTAATAATCAGTGAGTTGGTGGTGAAATCTGGACTAATTGATGAGAAGCTAATCTCCAAATGAAATGGTCCAGGTACATTTAAAATTTCATATGGGCAGGGTGGTGGTGAAGCCATTACAAATCTCAATCCTGTGCAAGGATGGAAAAAGATCCAAGCTGCATTAGCACAGACTCGAATAACATTAGGACTATTTATAATTAAATCTGTTTGCTTTGCTGCCAACAGCACTTACCCCATTCTTCTCATTCTCTCTGCCCATTGTGAAATGATTGAAGCACCATTCGCTTTGCAACTAAATGCACAACCTCAAGTTATTTTCACCCATTATTAAGAGTCTAGTGTTACAAAGGTAACAACTCATATCTTTAGTGATGAGACCAAGTTATGTCCTTCCCTTCCATTCACTTGTTAATGAAATGTATCAGAAGTTGATACAGAACATTCTTCTGTGGTTCCAGATGGTTGAGTCTATAATCCAGACTAATGGTCACAACGCAGTCCCGAGACAATGCTGCACTGTCGGAGGGTCAGTACTGAGGGAGCGCTGTACTGTCGGAGGGTCAGTACTGAGGGAGTGCTGCACTGTCGGAGGGTCAGTACTGAGGGAGCGCTGTACTGTCGGAGGGACAGTAATGAGGGAGCGCTGCACTGTCAGAGGGTCAGTGCTGAGGGAATGCTGCACTGTCAGAGGGTCAGTACTGAGGGAGTGCTGCACTGTCAGAGGGTCAGTACTGAGGGAGTGCTGCACTGTCAGAGGGGCAGTACTGAGGGAGGGCTGCACTGCAGACGGGCAGTACTGAGGGAGTGCTGCACTGTCAGAGGGTCAGTACTGAGGGAATGCTGCACTGTCAGAGGGTCAGTACTGAGGGAATGCTGCACTGTCAGAGGGTCAGTACTGAGGGAGTGCTGCACAGTCAGAGGGTCAGTACTGAGGGAGTGCTGCACTGTCAGAGGGACAGTACTGAGGGAGTGCTGCACTGCAGACGGGCAGTACTGAGGGAGTGCTGCACTGTTGGGAGGGTCAGTACTGAGGGAGTGCTGCACTGTCAGAGGGTCAGTACTGAGGGAGTGCTGCACTGTCAGAGGGACAGTACTGAGGGAGTGCTGCACTGCAGACGGGCAGTACTGAGGGAGTGCTGCACTGTCAGAGGGTCAGTACTGAGGGAGTGCTGCACTGCAGAGGGGCAGTACTGAGGGAGTGCTGCATTGCAGAGGGTCAGTACTGAGGGAGTGCTGCACTGCAGAGGGTCAGTACTGAGGGAGTGCTGCACTGCAGAGGGGCAGTACTGAGGGAGTGCTGCATTGCAGAGGGTCAGTACTGAGGGAGTGCTGCACTGCAGAGGGGCAGTACTGAGGGAGTGCTGCACTGTCAGAGGGTCAGTACTGAGCTAGTGCTGCACTGCAGACGGACAGTACTGAGGGAGTGCTGCACTGCAGACGGACAGTACTGAGGGAGTGCTGCACTGTCAGAGGGTCAGTACTGAGGGAGTGCTGCACTGTCGGAGGGTCAGTACTGAGGGAGTGCTGCACTGTCGGAGGGTAAGTACTGAGGGAGTGCTGCACTGTCAGAGGGTCAGTACTGAGGGAGTGCTGCACTGTCAGTGGGGCAGTACTGAGGGAGTGCTGCACTGTCAGAGGGTCAGTACTGAGGGAGTGCTGCACTGTCAGAGGGTCAGTACTGAGGGAGTGCTGCACTGTCAGAGGGTCAGTACTGAGGGAGTGCTGCACTGTCAGAGGGTCAGTACTGAGGGAGTGCTGCACTGTCGGAGGGTCAGTACTGAGGGAGTGCTGCACTGTCGGAGGGACAGTACTGAGGGAGTGCTGCACTGTCAGAGGGGCAGTACTGAGGGAGTGCTGCACTGTCAGAGGGTCAGTACTGAGGGAGTGCTGCACTGTCAGAGGGGCAGTACTGAGGGAGTGCTGCACTGTCAGAGGGTCAGGACTGAGGGAGTGCTGCACTGTCGGAGGGTCAGTACTGAGGGAGTGCTGCACTGTCGGAGGGTCAGTACTGAGGGAGTGCTGCACTGTCGGAGGGTCAGTACTGAGGGAGTGCTGCACTGTCAGAGGGTCAGTACTGAGGGAGTATTGCACTGTCAGAGGGTCAGTGCTGAGGGAGTGCTGCACTGTCGGAGGGTCAGTACTGAGGGAGTGCTGCACTGTCAGAGGGTCAGTGCTGAGGGAGTGCTGCACTGTCGGAGGGTCAGTACTGAGGGGGAGCTGCACTGGTGGAGGTGTCTTTTTCAGCAGTGTCATAGAGGCCCAATCCTTTCCTATCAGGTGGCCAAAAATATGCCACACCCACCACTATATGAAACTGAGATCTCCTCAGTGTCCTGACGTCACTATTTATCACCCAAATAACACTTAAAACAGATTATTTGGTTTTTTAGTTTATAGTTGTGGGATCTTGCTATGCAAAACTTGGGAGCTGCACCTCCTACATTACAACAGTGGCAACGCTTCAACACTTCAAAAAACACTTAATTGGCTATAAAACACATTGGAATGTTGTGATGTCATGAGAGATGTCTTCATTCTTTCTAAACAAAATCCTTGCTGACAGGTCCACACCTCTGAATGATGCTGATGTCAAGAGACCTGAACCAGTTTTGGGTTTTAAAGGGACATTTAGTCTGAGACAGGGGAATTTATAAACGGGGAATAATAAATAGCAGAGAAACTTGTGTCTGTAGTCACAGAGGAAGGTACAAAAAACCTCCCAGGAATACTAGAAAACCCAAGAGGTTAGCGAGAATGAGGAAGTGAAAGAAATTAGTATCAGTAAAAAGGTAGTTCCTGGGAAATTAATGGTGCTGAAAGGTGATAAATCCCCTGGACCTGATGAGCTACAGCCCAGGGTTTTGAAAGAGGTGACTGTAGAATTAGTAGATGCACTGCTGGTAATCTTCCAAAACTCTATAGCTTCCGGAATGGTTCCCGAGATTGGAAGGTGGCAAATGTAACCTCACTATTTCAGAAAGTTGGGAGAGAGAAAACAAGGAATTACAGACCATTAACCTCACATCAATAGCAGGCAAAATGCTGGACTCCACTAGAAAAGATGTGATAACTGGACACTTAGAAAATAATGCTAGGATTGGGCAGAGTTAACGTTGGACGGGCAGCATTCTTAACCACGTTAATTACTCTCTTAATATCCTGAATAGGCCTTTGACCCTTTGGCTGGAATGCATCCATGTTGGCAGCACGCCTGCCGAACTGACAATCTAAATGATGCACGGTGACAGCGGGACACCCGCCTGACATCACCGTGCGCCATTCTACATGTCGGCAAGTGGGCCCCACCCCCCGGTCACCAACCGGAAAACTCTTCCCCATGTTTGATAGACCTCTTGGAGTTTTTTGAGGTTGTAACTAGCAGAATTGGTAAGGGGGAGCCAGTGAATGTGGTGTATATGGATTTTCAGTAGGTTTTCAATAAGGTCCCTCACAGACTTGAGAAAGGATGCATTAGCTTTGGAAAAAGCAGAACGCAGGTTCATCAAAATGTTCTCAAGACGCCATGGGTTAAATCATGAGGAGCGATTATAAACTAAGCTTGTATTCCATAGAAGATAGAAAGTTAGGAGATGATTGGGTTGAGGTTTGAGGATTTTGAAAGGAATTTAGAGGATAGATAGAGAGAAACAAGGGGTCATTATCTTAAAATTAAAGCCAGGCCAATCAGGGAAGAGGTTAGTGATTATTTTTCACCCATTGGATGGTAGAAAGGAGCATCTATATCCCACAAAAAGCAGATGTTAGTTCAATTAATAATTTAAAATCTGAGATCAATAGATTTTAGCCAGCCAAGAGTATTAAGGGATGTGGAGTCAAGACAGGTGGATAGAGTTAAGATACAGATCAGCCCTGACCTCATCAAATGGCAGAACATACTAGAGGGGCTGACTGGCCTCCTCTTGTTTCTGAGTTGCCTCTCAGTGCCTCTCTGTAACCAGTCATTGGAAAGCCAGTGTCAGTGTTCTGATTGCTAGGTTTGATAAGAAGCTTATGTTTTAAACTGTCTCTTTTAATTTAAGGCAAAACAGAATGCCCTGGAATGGGGGATGGTTGAAGATGTATTGGACACCGCTTGGTGACAGGCCTATGTGGTCTGGCTGCCATGGGGACAAGTCACGCTCTATTGAAAGTCAGATGTGAGCTTTAACACCCGAACACAAAGGGAGAAACAACTGGCCTTCCTGACTTACAGCCTCTTGGGCCAGAATTTTCCAGGCCTCTGCCCCATCCCCCACCCATGGCATGAAAGGCTGGAAAATTGCAGCCTCAGAGTCAGTCAGGCTGAAAGCAGGTGATGCTATGCCTGCAGAAGAAAATAACTGCTCTTGGGTAAATTGCTGAGCCAGTGCTGGTGAAGATAGAACAGAATGAAGTTTTTTTTGCAGAGAGTAGATGACCATGGAGTCATCAGTGAGTGCTGCTAGAAGACCATATAAATATACTCAGAAGATTGAGTGTAGGTGACTGCGTTTAGAAGGACACTGGAAGATTCAACCTGGAAGGGGGTGGTGGTGCAGGGAGAAGGGATCTTGAGCTATCCTCATACATCCACTGTGGCTTGTCTGCAACCATTCTGCAACATCCATCATCCTGGTTGATGCCTCTTTCTGCTGCCCTTCCCTTTGCCCTCCAGAAAAGATCTCCATGGCTACTCAGCTCTGATCAAATGGGCTGAGATACTGACATTTTCTTTTCAGAGTTCATTTCGCTCTTGCAATTTCAAGCAAGATTTCATTTGTCATATGGTCCGTAAATGGAATGTTAAGCTACGTATCTACTGAGAACATCCCATAACATATAAACATGGCATGGGCTTTTTGTTTCTGTTTAGAAGTTACTGAGGAATGCCTTTTATGTAGTATAATGTATTAGTTACTGACTAATTAATGTTAATCAATGCTGATGATGGTTTATTTGTTGCAGTAAAAGTCTTAAGCTTGAAATTGTGTTGCGTGATTCCATTGGGTTAGTCACTGGGAAATTTATATCTCTTCTTAAAAGTTATCCATCTCTACAAAGATCGTAACATTTTTCACTGATTACTTTTTCTCTTGATGTGGGGGATCACTCTGCTCAGAGTTTCGAAATTCCAGGCTGGATAGGTGAAGATCAAAAACCCTTACAAAAGGTTTTGATAGGGCAGGTAGAGAGAAATTTATAGGATAGTCTAGGGAAAGAGGCAGATGCAAGCATTTTTTAAATGGTGAAAAGCTAGGAACAATGGAGGTCCAACCAGCTTTAGGGTTCAGTGCACACAGATCACTAAACTGTGGTAATCAAGTACAAAAAAAATCAAAAACTGTTCGCTCTTGGGCAGAGAATCAGCTGCACACTGAACACTTCTCAAAGTTGCAGGAGGACTGTCAGCTCTGGAGCGGCTGGCTCACTCTACACTGATATGACTGTACATCACTCAATGCTACTCTTTCCATAATGAAGCTCAAGGGATACACAATTTGGGAATATTCTCTTCCACCCACATGCAGAGATTGTTTAAACTTCAATCTCCTAAATCCCTCACTGAAGGAAGCATTGTATGCAAAACTGAGATATTAAATGCCTTTGGCACTGTCCTTTCAATAACTGTTTTCTAATTACCTAATGCTTCAAGGCAAAGTTGACAACCCAGGTAATGAAAGTCTGTTCAGGAAGCAAAATAAATAATACAAATTTAAAAGACCTCATTCCACGGTTGGTAATTGTTATGTTTCAGAGTGATAAGCAGCAGGGTGCTCATCCTGCATTTTGGCAGCAGCAAAGTCAGTTGATACAGGTACAGCAACAGGTTCAAACACTCTTCCAGAAGACTTGGTGCCAATTCCATGCTGAGTGTATCTCACTGTGTATTACTGGACAAACAGGGACAAGAGGCTGGGCCACAGCTGTGTGTCAGTTAGTGGTTTGTACACCATGCCTCAGATTATATTTGTCGAGTTTGTCACGGTTGTTTAAGCACTGTGGGTTTTAGCTTCACTCCACACATTTTGCAAATGCTGCACAACGTATTGCTCCTCCCCATCTAGCTGGTGTAAAATGGATATGTATAGCACACTAAATCATGACTTCCAATGTTGCAAACAGCTTCGCCCATAATGAATTACTTTAAAGTTCAGTGACCCCTGTTATATAGGCACATCTAACAGGCAACTACGCTTCCAGACTGCATACTGCTCTCAGAGGGCCATTTGTCATAGGCGATCCAAGACTGTGACTTTTGGCCCGCTATTCAACTGTGAATAATAGAATAGTTAATCCACAGGAGACCAGTTAGCCTGTCAAGCCCGTACTGGCTCTCCGTAAGGGCTCTTTAGCTAGTCCCACTCTTCCGCCCTTTTCCTGTAACCCTGAATTTTGCTTTTCCCTTCCTGCCTATCCAATTCTCTTTTGAAAGCCATATGAGAATCTGCTTCCACCACCCTCTCAGGCAACACATTCCAGAGCCTGCATCAAAAGGCCTTTCCTCATGAAGGAAGCGGGGATGGACAGGCTGGTAGAGTGGGCGGATGCAGATGGGATTTAACACAAGTGCAAATTGATACATTTTGGGTAGGAAGAATGAATAGAGACAATATATAATCTAATGGGTACAACTCTACAGGGGGTGCAAGAAGAGAGGGACCTGGGGGTATATGTGCACCAATCATTGAAGGTGGAAGGGCAGATTGAGAAAGTGATTAAAAGGCAAATAGGATCCTGGGCTTTATAAATAGAGGCACAGAGTTCAAAAGCAAGGAAGATATGATGAACCTTGATAAAATGCTTTGAAACCTCAAAGGCTGTTCTGCCATCCCTCAGTGTCCCGATAAGTGCATTTTTCCGATCAGTGTATTGGGATAGCAATCGGGAGTTGTTTCATTGCCTTGTTGAGAAAAACAGGAAGCTCATCCCAACTCAGAAAGCCACTGGTTCCGCACTGACTCGTGGATCAAACCCAGAATATTCCTGATTTCAGTATCTCACTTCCTGTCCAGGTGAACAATTTACACAGTGAATCATCAGCAAATTATAATATTTTGGTTTTGATCCTCCAGACTTACATGGTGAAGGAACTGCATTCGAAACACGTTTCACTGAATGTTCAATAACATATCCACTCTGCTCTGATCTCTGATGCTGAGAGCTTGCTTACCTCCTCAATTCCAGAATATGCCATGTTGCACATCATATGCTGTTCTCCACTCACACGTGTTACTAGACACAGAAAGTTGTACAGTTTAATGTGGGGCTGTTGCTTTATGGTGACTAATGGTGACAGATTCCATCATCATTATTTGAAATAAAGTATATTTACCAGTGCTTGTCGGTGTGGTCCCATCCGTGCTTTCAAGAACACCACATCAATGACCTTGCTCCATATGTCAAGAAAATGTGAATCAGACTTGATATATTTACAATCGGGGACAAGTGATTTAAACAAACTAAGGTTCTCATTCCAAAGAGTACATCCGCCTGTCTCAGTACACAGCCCCCACCTCAGCATGCAAATCCTTACCTTATTATGCAGCCCCCACACCTCAGTACACAGCTCCCAGCCTCAGTACGCAGACCCCTGCCTCAATATGCACACCCCTGCCTCAATACGCAGACCCCTGCCTCAGTACGCAGACCCCTGCCGCAATACTCAGACCCCTGCCTCAATACGCAGAACCCTCATCTCAGTACACAGATGCCCCATCCCAGGACACAGTCCCCCCACTCCTGTACACAACTCCTTGTCTCAGTACACAGCGGCCACCCCCTGCTCAGTTTGCGATGCTCTATCTCAGTATGCAGCCTCCCCACCTCAGTACATAGCACCCCCCACCCCACCTCCCCACTCCCCACCCAACCATCACAGTGTATAGACCCCATCTCAATGCTCTGAGCAAAGATTCACAAAACCCATTCAGCCAGTGCCCTTGACCAGGGGATGGGAGAATGTGGATTAAGTTGGAAACTAGTTTTCAAATGTGAAAAGCCATCGTTCAGCTCCCTGTACTTACCAATCACTCATTGCAGACAGATTTCTAATCAATGTGTATCGTGTTTCACAAAGATGGCCCTTCAATACTATGGAAGGAGTTACAAGCCTCTAACTCATTTACAGAGGGGGGTTGATAAAGTAAACTGAGATGCTTGTGTTCAAGAAATTACTGGTTTGAGGTAGAATACTGAGAATAATGTTTCTTAATTTTGTTCTCAGCATGTGACAGTTAATTAGTAACTTTTGGGTGACTTTAATGTTCATTAGATGAATAATATTAATGCCGGCAAATTGAGCTCTTTAAGGTTCAGGTAATATCCGACCATCAAACACTCCCAGGGCAGGTACAGCACGGGGTTAGATACAGAGTAAATCTCCCTCTACACTGTCCCCATCAAACACTCCCAGGACAGGTACAGCACGGGGTTAGATCCAGAGTAAAGCTACCTCTACACTGTCCCCATCAAACACTCCCAGGACAGGTACAGCACGGGGTTAGATACAGAGTAAATCTCCCTCTACACTGTCCCCATCAAACATTCCCAGGACAGGTACAGCACGGGGTTAGATACAGAGTAAATCTCCCTCTACACTGTCCCCATCAAACACTCCCAGGACAGGTACAGCACGGGGTTAGATACAGAGTAAAGCTCCCTCTACACCGTCCCCATCAAACACTCCCAGGACAGGTACAGCACGGGGTTAGATACAGAGTAAAGCTGCCTCTTCACTGTCCCCATCAAACACTCCCAGGGCAGGTACAGCACGGGGTTAGATACAGACTAAAGGTCCCTCTACACTGTCCCCATCAAACACTCCCAGGACAGGTACAGCACGGGGTTAGATACAGAGTAAAGCTCCCTCTACACTGTCCCCATCAAACACTCCCAGGACAGGTACAGCAGGGAGTTAGATACAGAGTAAAGCTGCCTCTACACTGTCCCCATCAAACACTCCCAGGGCAGGTACAGCACGGGGTTAGATACAGAGTAAAGCTCCCTCTACACTGTCCTCATCAATATGCCTCAGTTCCAATGTGAAAAGAAGTGTCCCCTTAGCATTTTTCTGTATTTCACACCAGAAATCGATATTCCTAAATCCCATGTGTTTGAACTGCAGTTTGTGTGAACACAGCAGTAGTTTTGTGCAGTGAGTCTCTGACAGTTAGCATCTGGATGGAAAGTGTTTGGACAAACTCATTTCATATAAAACTTTGTTGCACAGAATAAGTCATTATTATGTTCATGGGTTTTCTCTGCGCGTTTTGATGTTGGAAACCTATTTTGAAAATGGGTTTAATCAGTCCAATAGCAAGGGTTTCCATGGCAATCAGTTAATGTTTTGTCACTAATATTGCACTGTGAGATTTCAATTCGATTGAATCCTTGGTTTAAACACAAAACAGACTGCTCCCTAACTCACTGCAGCATTAGATAATAATATCTCCATAAGATACAATTGATTTACATCAGAATGTCTATAAAAGGCAGGCATAAAAATGTTGAAAAGGTATTATGCAAATTAATGATTAATTTATATTATAATTAAAAATGCAGACAACACTGGAAATAAACTGAAGAATGGATTAAATGTCCATCTCTCTGTAGATGTAATTTTGCTCTGCTTTGAATATCCTGTCTTCACTTAGTATATTAAATATAGGCACATGGATCAGGAATTAATATTTAAGCATTATGCTTAGGTCAGGGATTATTTATAATAAAAGTTAATGGGAATGCTTTCGCCCTTTTGAAATTCTACAGTTGAATCGGTATAATATGTGAATTGGATTTTGGTTGATTGAGAGTTGACTGGTTAAGACACAGCAATATGAATTTAAAAAAAGGAATTGGGTGGTAGATACCATTAAAACTCTGCTTCTGAGAAGCCTGGTTTTTGTGAACAGAATGTTAATTTTGAAACCATTCCTTGTTGGTTTGAAAACACATTCCGCAGAATTTCTGCTCTGGGTGCAGCAAATTGCAACCCTGGCTCCATGTCCCAATTTGACCAGTCTTTTCTAATCACTCAGACACTAGGGTCCAGTCTCCACTGCATGGTTTACTCACAATGCCATGGGCCCCTCCTTTCCAACAATTTTCTACAAGTGGACACATTGATAATGTGATCAGAGAAAATTAGCTCTGTAGTCTGCAGTAAAAATCACCCTGTATTATAGGAGAAAGAGCACTTAGCATGAGCTCTGTCTTAATTCAGTTCCTGAATAATAATATAGCAATTTATATTATAATTTTACTGTCCATACCCTGAGCTATCACTTTTACGAATGCTAATCACTTAATCTCCTCTCCAGCTGTTCGAGTCCAGCCAGGGTGAATGTTACACCATTTTTAAGTACTCTATAATGGCCTGATTATTGTGACTGCTTATTTTTTGCTGCAATTATTTTCTGTGCTTCAGTACTTAATATCTAGTCCTCTGAAGTATAAATGGAGTGGAAATTGATGAGGCGTCTGTAATACAGGAGCATTAAGAGACCTTATCAAAAATTAGATACAACATAATTCCGTTACTGTTGGTGAAATTACTCATCCTGGGGCAAAGTGGAAAGAGGCTAAACTCAATACCCCAAAAACAGACACAGGGCACATGATGCCCAATTAACCCACACCCATTGACTGCAACACAGGCAGCATGCCATTATGCTCTTCAAAATGACTTTAACAACCAACCAGTGCTAATCGCATTGTTGTTGATGGGATAAACAGCAGAGCAGGGGAGCAATATCATCATTGTCTAGCATCATTCAAAGTTAGCCTTCACCTTTTAAAGGGGAGGGTGCATCAAGGCGGCAGCAGGTCTGGCAGTCAGGAAGGACTGTGAAATACTGAAAAAATGGCACAACAGTGGTTCCAAAGTTATTGGATGCTGCATTGGAAGCCTTGGTGGAGGGGTGGAAAAGAGGATGAGGTCCTGCATCCACAGGAGGCCAGGAGACCCTCTAGACACACACTCCTGAAGGAAGTGGGAGAAGTTAGCCACGGAGGTCATTGCCAGGAGTCAAGCCCTGAGGATCTGGACGCTGTGACAAAAGAAGCTCAATGACCTCACATGAGCAGTCAAACTCAGTGAATGCATCTTCAAATGTCATATCCCACCAACTGCACTTCACCACCTTCCCCGCTGTCTCCCAACACTCACCTGGTAACAATCTCTATCAATCATTTTTTTATTCATTCGCTGGATGTGGGCTTCGCTGACTGGGCCAGCATTTATTGCCATCTCTAGTTGCCCTTGAGAAGGTGGTGGTGAGCTGCCTTCTCGAACCACTGCAGTCTGTGTGGTGTAGGTACACCTACAGCGCTGTTAGGAAGGCAGTTCCACAATTTTGACCCAGCAACAATAAAGGAAGGGCAATATATTTCCAAGTCAGAATGGAGAGTGGCTTGGAAGAGAGCTTCCAGGTGGTGGTGTTTCCGTCTATCTGCTGCCCTTGTCCTTGTAGATGGTAGTGGTCGTGGATTTGGAAGGTGCAGTCGAAGGAGCCTTGGTGAATTCCTGCAGTGCATCTTGTCGATGGTACACACACTGCTGCTACTGTGTGTCGGTGGTAGAGGGAGTGATGTTTGTGGATGTGGTGCCAATCAAGTGGGCTGATTTGTCCTGGATTGTGTCGAGCTTCTTGAGTGTTGTGGGAGCTGCACTCATCCAGGCAAGTGGGGAGTATTCCATCACACTCCTGACTTGTACCTTGTAGATGGTGGACAGGCTTTGGGGAGTCAGGAGGTGAATTACTCTTCACAGGATTCCCAGCCTCTGACCTGCTCTTGTAGCCACAGTATTTATATGGCTAGTCCAGTTCAGTTTCTGGTCAATGGAAACCCCTAGGATGTTGATAGTGAGGGATTCAGTGATGATAATGCCATTGAATGTCAAGGGGTGATGGCTAGATTCTCTTTTGTTGGAGATGATCATTGCTTGGCAATTTTTTATCTGAAACATGTCAGCCCAAGCCTAGATATTTCAGGTCTTGCTGCATTTGGATATGGGCTGCTTCAGTATCTGAGGAGTGATGAACGGTGCTGAACATTGTACAATCGTCAACGAACATCCCCACTTCTGACCTTATGATAGAAAGGAGGTCATTGATGAAGCAGCTGCAGATGGTTGGGCCTAGGACACTACCCTGAGGAACTCCTGCAGTGATGTCCTGGAGCTGAGTGACTGACCTCCAATAAACACAACCATCTTCCTTTGTGCTGGGCATGACTCCAACCAGTGGAGAGTTTTCCCCCTGATTCCCATTGACTCCAGTTTTGCCAGGGCCCCTTGATGCCACACTCAGTCAAATGCTGCCTTGATGTCAAGGGCAGTCACTCTCACCTCACCTCTGGAGTTCAGGCTTTTGTCCATGTTTGAACCAAGGCTGTAATGAGGTCAGGAGCTGAGTGGCCCTGGCGGAACCCAAACTGGGCGCCAGTGATCAGGTTACTAATAAGCAAGTGCCGCTTGATAGCACTGCTGATGACCCCCTCCATTACTTTCATGATGATCGAGAGTAGACTGATGGGGCGTAATTGGCCGGGTTGGATTTGTCCAGCTTTTTGTGTACAGGACATGTCTGGGCAATTTCCCACATCACTGGGTAGGTGCCAGTGTTGTAGCTGTACTGGAACAGCTTGGATAGGGGCACAGCAAGTTCTGGAGCACAAGTCTTCAGTACTATTGCCAGAATATTGTTAGGGCCCAAAGCCTTTGCAGTATCCAATGCCTTTAGCCATTTCTTGACATCATGTGGAGTGAATCAAATTAGCTGAAGACTGGCATCTGTGATGCTGGGGAAGGCTGAGATGGATCATCCACTAGGCACTTCTGGCTGAAGATTGTAGCAAATGCTTCAACCTTATCTTGTGCACTGATGTGCTGGGCTCCCTTATCATTGAGAATGGGGATATTTGTGGAGCCTTCTCCTCCAGCAAGTTGTTTAATTGTCCACCACCATTCACAACTGGATGTGGCGGGACTTCAGAGCTTAGATCTGATCCGTTGGCTATGGATCATTTAGCTCTGCCTATCACTTGCTGCTTATGCTATTTGGCATGCAAGTAGTCCTATGTTGTATCTTCACCAGGCTGACACCTCATTGTTAGGTATGCCTGATGCTGCTCCTGACATGCCCTCCCGCACTCTTCATTGAACCAGTGTTGATCCCCTGGCTTGATAGTGATGGTAGAGTGGGGGATTTGCTGGGCCATGAGGTTACAGATTGTGTTCGAATACAATTCTGCTGTAGCTGATGGCCCACAGCTCCTCATGGATGCCCAGTCCTCCCCCATCAACAACTCAAATTGTGAGAGTGGCCATTTAAGTCAGACCATCGCCCATATACAGAACTCCTGCCCTGTGAGATCCATTCCTGGTGGCATCAGAACCATATACAGAACTCCTGCCCTGTGAGATCCATTCCTGGTGGCATCAGAACCATATACAGAACTCCTGCCCTGTGAGATCCATTCCTGGTGGCATCAGAACCATATACAGAACTCCTGCCCTGTGAGATCCATTCCTGGTGGCATCAGAACCATTCAAACTGATTCAACTGAAGCTACTGAATGGGTTGTTAAGCTCAACATCAAACTATAACTGCTTTCACAGCCAAACAAATAAAAAAAAGCAGCACATTTACACAGCACTTACCCAGAGAGCACTGAATCGCTCTATTGTTCCCAGACTGGCAACCTAAACCAGAAAAAATGCCAGCTCATTTTACATAGGTGAATTGCCAACATATTTTCCACTGGTATCAACTGAAAATCTGTTTTCCCCAGTTTATTGTGGCTTGACATTATATATTAAAGTGAAAAGAATAAAACTGATGATTCCTCCTAAAAGAGATCTTTCCAGTTACATGGAATTGTTTCCCACTGGAAATGCTTCCTCCTAGCCAAAGATTGCATTTGCTCTTCCACTCTTTAGGCCAAGAGGCAAAACACTGAACCAAAATTCCTGCCTCTATTTTCCAGGAGTTCTGGCTGGAGGTTTTGTGCATGAGGACAGGACTCAGCCTAGTTTGTGATGCCTCCTCACAAGATCATATAATCAATTCGAGACTCATCATCTAGACTTGCATGAGCAAGGTAATGGAGGCTGAGCCAGGTCCATGAAGCAGTAGCTCAGTGCTAATTGCATATCAATTGCACTTCCTTATATGCAGGTGGAGGGCATTAATGGGGTTTTACTTGAGGAAATAATAAAAAGAAAACTTCTTTTCTCCAGCATTTTTTTCAAGACAGTAAGGACACTTAGCACCTTAAACAAGGTGAAGGTGGGGGTGAAGGCAATGGCAAAGGGAGGGGAAACTTGGACAAATTGGGGAATAAAACAGAAAGAATTGCTCCATTCCTTCTGCCATTAATACAAGAATTCACAAGTAGTCGTTGTTGAAACAGAATCAATGAGACAGGGGCATTTCCTCATGATTTTGAAACATTCATCATGGGAGCAGTAAATAAGGAGAAACTGTTTCCAATAGTGAGAGGATCAGGAACCAGAGGGACAAGGATTGAAGGCATTTTGCAAAAGAAGCAGAGGTGAGATGAGGAGATGTTTTTACAGTGAGTTACGATGAGCCACAATGCACTGTCTGAAAGAGCAGTGGAAGCAGATTCAATAGTAACTTTTAAGAGGGAATTGGATAAATACTTGAAAAGGAGACATTTACAGGGCTATGGAAAAAGAGCAAGAGGGAAGTAGGACTAATTGGTCAGCTTTCAAAGAGCTGGCACAGGTACGATGGGCCGAAAGGATTCCTTTTGTACTGTCTCACTCTATTATTCCTTTTTAGAGTTTCTCAGCCCTTCTGTGGAATGACTCTGACCTGAAATGATAATGTCTTGTTTTATCCCATGCTTATCGGATTATTAATAATCTTAGATGTCATGAAGTGTGGTATTTAACATTTCACAGTGTCTATGATTCATTTCATTTTCATTGTATAATAGTTCCCCATTGCGATAATTGCATTACAAACTAAACATGACAGGTGGAACAGTGAGGAAGATGGCTAAAGAATGGTTATTGTGTTTCAATTATGAATGGTAGTTTGCTAAAAGGTGCTAGCTGACACGGTTACTGATATTAAAGGCCACATTGACTTTACAAATATTTGATAACTGCTTCGGCTATTGCTCCTCGGAATCTTCCTCCCTTGTTCCTGCTAAGCTTCACTGATTCTTCATTACTCCGCACCCCCACCCCCACCCCCCCACACCCACATATCCTCACCGAAATCATCTCCTCCTCAAACTCAGTCTTCACTGAGCTCAAACTTTCCTACCTGCTCCAGTCTGCAGGTTTTACGAAAGCCCAGTTCAGTGTTACTGCTTCTCATTCGGTTTTTCCTTTATGACCAAAATGAGCTCTTCGCCCGGTTTTCTCACTGGCTTTAATGCACTCACTGGCTGTCGTGCATGAATATTAAAAGGTCGCAGCTTCAATTTCCACTCATCCTCTGTGAGCTCACTCTGGGTAAAAATGCCTGTGCAGAGTCAGGATCCGGCTGTCATACCTTCAGTTGCAGAAAAGCAACAGGAGCCTGGGGCTGAATTCTCCGCCCACTGGAGATTAATAATGGAGCAGAAATACCACCCAGCCATGTGACTCCATCATTGGTGGCAACAGGAGGGGGCCATTCAGCCCCACACTTTGCTGCAATTCCCTCACGATGCCCTGCTTAATGACGTAGGAGTATGTGATTTGCCACTGGGAGGGAGGCTTATTACCACTTTTCTACAGGGATGATTGAAGTAGAAGATCCTTCAGGTTGGGGGTCTGTCAGCGCTGCAAGGGCTCCCAAATTTCCTGACACATCTGTGGGGGTGCTCTTGCCAGATGTGGGGTGAAGAGGAGCAGGATTATTAGGCAGGAGGATTCATTGAGTGCAGTTTTTTTGTCAACGTGGAATCTTCTTTATTGCCCCATGAACGGGCAGTGGATAGTTTGGAGGGAAGTCACTATTCAGACTCTCATAGCCAGAACATCTATACAGTGAGCCTATCACACACTTCCTGTCACTCTTCTCTGATGCTGAAAAAGTTTAATGCGAGTTTTACTCTGGGAATGAAGGTTTTTATGTTGTTTGGGGTGGGGGTGGGGGTGGGGGTTGGGGTGGGAATGAGGAGGTAACATCAACAACATCGCTTAACTTGATTGAGGCAGAAAACTTAGATCAACATGTCTTAGTCACTGCTGAATGCAGCACAGTCTAGGCTGATAGGGTTAGGTACAGAGAGGGCAGGCTGTGTGGGAGTGAGCGTGGGGGCGGGGACACTATCACCACTGACGATCGGCACCGTGCCACCATTTTATGCGGGTGGGCCAATTAAGGTCGGCTCAGCGTGTTTGACAGTTCCCGGGGACGGCGGGAGTGGGCAGGTGGTGATGGATTAGCGATCGCTGCAGGGTCCCATGGTGACCCCGCGACCTGTTCAAAGGCCAAGCTGCAGCCGCTCCAAGGCTGCTTTACATGGCCAGAGGTCGGGGCCAAGGCATATCCAGGCTGACCATGCAGGAGGGTAGGGCGGGTGGTCACTGTGCGCCCAGGTTTTCTGACTAGTGTCTTGCTGCCCTCCTTGAGGAGGTGGCAGAACCCAGGGAGGTGCTCATACCCCAGGACAGGAGGAGAAGGCCCCTGCCAATTGACAAAACCTGTGTGGGAGGAGGTAGCGGAGGTCGTGAACCCCCACAACATGGACCCAGTGCCGCAAGCCTGCATGACCTGCTGCACATGGGAAGGGTGAGAAGCACATTGGTATCATGTAAGCTTCCCCACCCCCTCCCCAGCACCCCACCCATATCTGACTGACCTGAACGCAATGAGTCATTGACAGCTTGTGTCCTTAGCTGGGCGGGCCAGCAGAGATTCCCTATGCGTTAGTCAGCCCGAGAGGGTGGTGATGAGATGGGTTCTGCACCCGCAGCATGTGGTGGACTGAGACCCACATGACTGTGGTGGGAGCAACCTGGAGGAGCTGCACCCAGGCGCAGTGCTCGAACTCCAGCACATGTCGAAGTCAGGACGATGACACGCTAGGAGGGGGTCTTCAAGGTAGCGTGGCACAGATGGATCTGCTGCCCTCTGTGCTCCACGTCATTGTGCCCCCTTGCAACGGCTGGTACAACTGTGTGTTCCCAACGGTGATGAAGGCAGCATATGGTCAAGGTGGGGTGGGGGGTGGGAAGGACACACCTGACATATTTGTGTGAGTGTTTGGCAGCAGTGGGGTATGGAGGCATTGGACCCCTGCAATGACCAGCTGGGCTTGGGGTGGGCCGGCCATGAGGAGATTCACGGTACAGGTATCACTTACCAATGCTCTTTTCTCACTTCCAGGAGAAAAATTCTCTCCACACTGCTGGGCAGGTGAGGACTGGCGATGGGCCAGCCCGGGTAGTGCTGCTTAGCTGCTTCGAGTAGGAGGCCCTCGACCTGGAGAAGCGGCACGCACCCAGGTCTATCGGAGCTGGAGAGGCTGGGCTTCCACGGGCAGGTATGTGTGGCCAGCACTCACATCACCAGTCATCTCCCGACAGCCATGGCAGTGCTGATTGTTGAGTGAGTGACGTTACCAACATGAATTGTCCAGTGTGTGTGGAATGATGAGCACATGACGATCCGGGGGACGGGCATGTACACTGACATTGCCCCAAGGCTAACTGATCAAATTTCCTTACTCTCCCTTTCAGCACCAGCGGCACACGGCCAGGAGCAGGAGCAGCAGGTCCCCCTCTGACACCTGAGGGCCATGAAGTGTCAACATCACCAGCGTCACACCATCTCTGCCAGGCAGGCACCAGCACAGATACTGGCACCTCGGTGGGCACCAGATCTTAGGCTAGTGTCCCAGGGCACAGCGGTGAGGGCACTTCACAGTTGCTGGAGGAGCTGACAGAGACAGAGATTGCCTATGGTGCCAACAGACTGCAAGGGACCCAGGCACATGCTCAATCCATGGCCGATGATGAACCTCTGGAGTTGTCCACAACGCAACAGGTACAGGAAATGTTGCCGGATGTGCAGGAGCATCTGGTGGAGATACATGAGGCTGTGCTTGGCTTGGTGTCAGTGGTGGAGGAGTCTACACGGACTGTAGCCCCACATGAGCGCCAAGCTTCCTTCATGGAGAGAGTGGTGATTCTCATGGAGAGGCAGCTCCAGGGACAGGATCAGGGGTTCCTGGGGTTGCGCTTGGACCTGCAATCCCTCACAGTGGCATTGACCTCAGGTGGTCAGTGCCTGTGTGGACGGTTGTTTTGGGCACCAGGTCTCCCACCTCGGTGCCCATCCATCCATGGTGAGCAGGGAGGGCCGAACAGACCTCACGTCGGCGGAGCAGCTGCCTGTCATCTCTGCTGAAACCTCTCAGGGTGCTCCAGATGAGGCCGGCAGCTCCTTCACCCCTCTCCCAATGAGGCTGCGATGACTGGGGAGATGCCAGCTGCGGAACTGGCAGCTCCCTCCCAGGCAAGGCCAGCACAAGCTCCACGGGCCAGAGGACGTCCGCCAAGGTCATCGAGGCCAACAGGACAGCAGAGAGAACAGGCTGGCTCAGATACCACTCCCAGCGATAGGACAGCACAAAGACACACCACCTGCAAATGTAAAATTAAGACACCTTAGGCACATCCCGGGTTCATCACTGGTGGTTTTTTGTTGGCCTCCCCTATGAGTTCCTTCTGATTGTGTCTGCGGTGCGACACCATTTTATTTGTGTTATGTTAAGAAACTTTTGTGAAGCATTAAGATCGTCTAACATGGCTGTGGGTGCCTCTTTCCTTAGGCAGGTGGCTGGATTCCTGAGATGTTATGAGTGATTTGTGTGTCATTGACATTTATTGACTAGGCCCATCGTCAATGCTCCTACCTGACAGATTTGGCACTAACGTCTCCAGGCTGCAGCCCAGGCTTGTGTTGCAGATCCATCTGTGCTGTGCTGGCTGAAGGTTCCTTGGATTAGAGCGTCCTGGGTGGCCCTGCCTCCCTGGAGTATGCCCGCATCAGTGTCTGTCCCCTTAGCATTTCCCTGAGTGTGCTCATCCTCGGACTCACTGCTGGACTCATCATGTTCAGCTGCAGCCACTCCATATACATCTTCATCGTCCACAGTATCCCCCCTTTCCAGTGCAAGATTGTGGAGAGCGCAGCATGCAACCACTATCAGGGACACTCGATCTGGGGGATACTGGAGTCCACCCCCTGAGCAGTCCAGGCATCGGAAGCGCATCTTGAGAGATGGCTCTTTCCAACTAACTTGTCCACCTAACTCTCCCTTGTGGAGGCGTGGCTCCTATTGTACCGCTGCTCAGCCTCTGTTCTTGGGTGGTGGAGAGGCATCATGAGTCACCTTCTGAGGGGATAGCCCTTGTCACCCAGCAGCCATCCATCCAGCCGGGCTGGAGCACTGAAGAGCCTCAGCACCTGGGAGTGTCTCAGGATGTAGGTGTCATGGGAGCTGCCTGGGTACCTTGCACAGACTTGTAGAATCAGCATCCTGTGGTCACACACTATCTGCACGTTCATCGATTGGAAGCCCTTCCTGTTGACGAAGGCACCGGGCTCTCCTGCTGGAACCTTGATGGCCACATGTGTACAGTCTATAGCACCCTGGACAAGGGGGAACCAGCAATGGCTGCAAAGCCTCTGACTTGCTGTGTCTGGCCTGCCTGGTCCCCGCGGTAGTGGATGGAGGTCAATGCCCGTCTGAACAGAGCGTCTGTAACCTGCTTGACACGAGTGTGGACAGCTGATTGGGAGACACCACAAAGATCACCCACCGACCCCTGGAAAGAGCCAGAGGCATAGACGTTGAGGGCAGCTGTGACCTTCAGAGCCACTAGCATGGGGTATCCACCCACACAGTTAGGGGAGATCTCAGGGCTAATCCTCTGACAGATATAATTGACTGTCTCCCTTGGGAGACAGAGCCTCCTTTGGCATTGCACCTCAGACATATTGAGGTAGGTGCTTCGCCGCCTGTAAATCCTGGCAGCAGGATAGTGACATCTTCTGCGGCCCCTTGCACCTTGGACTACCTCTTGGCCCTGTGCCCCTTGTGGCTGCGCCTGTCCTCCCAAAGGTGGCTCCCCTGGAGGCTGAATGTGCACTCCTTCTAGCCCTCCCTTCCTCCTCAGAGGAGCTGCCTCCAGTGGAGAGTTCAGCTCCCATTCCCAGGCTCAGGGATGCTTTCTGAAATCTACAGGCCCCAAAACAAATCCTCACTACAAAGTGAAGGTTATGAGTCCAGTCCAAGCAGCTGGTAGGGGTTTTGAACTTTTGCAGCTCACACAGGTAAGTTTCACTAACGGTGGAACACTAACTTTTAAATCTGTAGAATTGCAAGTCCAGTGAGCCCTCTTCTCCTGCCCGTGGATCAGCTTCCTATCAATTTCTGCGAGCCGCCTGCCCATTGAGCCCGTGTGACGAGCTGAAGATCACACGGGTGGCACAAAATCCAGGTCAATTCGAGCCTCAAGGGCCTAAAGTGGCTCATTTATTTTAATGGCGGGTGTGCAATGGACATCATCGCGCTCCCTCCCACTGAAATATCGCGATGGTGCAGGATAATGTAGGGATGTGCAGCTGTCATCACCACGCGTCATTTCACATGTTAGCGCGTGGGTCCTGTTCCCACACAGCAACAGAAAACTCTGCCCAGAGTAAAGCTCCCTCTACAGTGTCCCCATCAAACATTCCCAGGACAGGTACAGCACGGGGTTAGATACAGAGTAAATCTCCCTCTACACTGTCCCCATCAAACACTCCCAGGGCAGGTACAGCACGGGGTTAGATACAGAGTAAATCTCCCTCTACACTGTCCCCATCAAACACTCCCAGGACAGGTACAGCACAGGGTTAGATACAGAGTAAAGCTCTCTCTACACTGTCCCCATCAAACACTCCCAGGACAGCTACAGCACGGGGTTAGATACAGAGTAAAGCTCCCTCTACACTGTCCCCATCAAACACTCCCAGGACAGGTACAGCACGGGGTTAGATACAGAGTAAATCTCCCTCTACACTGTCCCCATCAAACACTCCCAGGACAGCTACAGCACGGGGTTAGATACAGAGTAAATCTCCCTCTACACTGTCCCCATCAAACACTCCCAGGACAGGTACAGCACAGGGTTAGATACAGAGTAAAACTCCCTCTACACTGTCCCCATCAAACACTCCCAGGACAGGTACAGCACGGGGTTAGATACAGAGTAAAGATCTCTCTACACTGTCCCCATCAAACACTCCCAGGACAGGTACAGCTTGGGGTTAGATACAGAGTAAAGATCTCTCTACACTGTCCCATCAAATGTTGTTCAGCTCTGCCTCAGTGTGACCTTTACTATTTCTCACACCTCAGTCATCCCTGTAATGAGTTTATCAGTTTTGTGTTTTGAGCTAGTGACCACTGAGAACTACAGTGAGACGATCAAACGC
The DNA here is from genome assembly GCF_017639515.1 of Carcharodon carcharias. NCBI lineage: Eukaryota > Metazoa > Chordata > Chondrichthyes > Lamniformes > Lamnidae > Carcharodon > Carcharodon carcharias. The sequence continues at coordinate 27,702,185 of NC_054500.1, forward strand.
GTTCACTGCAGGACCATCGCAGCCACAAGAAAGATGGAACAATCATCTCAAGCATCTGGGCTGAAGTCAAATTCTACAAGTGTTCCACCTGCCCATATCCAGTCAGCTTCTCCAGGTTATTAATTATCATTCTTGCTTATTTTGCTTCCACAGGAACTTTCAATTTCATCCCTTAAATTATTGGACACACATCAAAGATTTGAGTGACATTCACGAATTACAGTGTAATGGGATTGAAATGAAATTGGATATTAACAGACATCAGCACCATTTTCACTTATATACTGGATCCTGATCAGTTGCACCAGCAACTGACAGATACCAAAGACTGACGACAGCAGGAGAGATGTATTTAAATCGCTTGTCAGCTTGTTCAGGAGATATCAGTTTATAAATATGGATTTTTTCCCAGTATTCTTTTGTCCCTTGAAGTTGCTGATTCAAACTGGCCGACAATTCCCTGGACATTATCTTGAGGTCGATATGGTTGGTGGATGGAAAATCTGCCAGAGAAACGTCAGGGATGTGTTCGGCTACATTTTTTGTGAATAGGATTTTTTTTTTAATTCACTTTTTGTAGTTTTATTGTTTCAAATCAATCAATTGGGATGCTTTGTGCAAGTTGCCAAACAATTTGAGTAAATTTGAAAGCTTTGTGCTTGAAGCACAGAACAAGTCCACCCTATAGCCCTGGGGCACAGAAAACGTGTTACACCACTGAAAGATTGCTACTGTTCTGAGGAAGTGTTACATCAATGACCAAGCATTACAATAACGAGAAGTTGTCTAGAACTGAGGATACATTATAATACAGAGGATATGTTACACTGCCCAGGATATGTTACAGCACATAGGAGGTGCTAGGCTCTTATAAAAGATTGCTATTTAAATATGAATCTTATGACAGAATCGTTAAAGAATGCTGACGCAATATCCTTGAAAGAAAGAGCTGAGATCACAGACAGCAGAGGGTAGCAGTAAAGTGGGCAGCTAAATGGCCAGTGCAGGTGCTGCCACCTCAACCCCAGCCATTCACCCAGCAAATGCAAAACCTTTAAGGGATAGCAGCATGCCCTCACTAGAGGGGAGCTGTGTCATGTGATCCAGTTTCAGTTTCACTTTAGCCTGTGAACAGAACATGGCACACACAGCTCTGCAGCTGATGTCCTCAAGCTTTCTATCCATATCTATACATTCCCATGGCCAGGAATTTATGGCCCCATCATGGTGGGAAGGGGGCTGTAAAATGCAGTGAGCCATTCTGAACTCCAGTGACTTCGGCAGGACCATAAAATCCCACTGGCGGAAAATCTGCCCCCGTGTGTGTAGTTTACATAAATGAACACACAACGTGTTTACACAATCCCTTATGAGTGATTGGGATCTTTATATCATTATAAAAATGCGACAGTTGTTAATGAGTGCTGATGTAATAGCCTCAGCCTGAAGGGAAGAGCTGAGGTCACAGACAGCAGAGTGTGGCAATGGGCTTCACTGGCTGGGCCAGATTGGGTGACATTGAGATAATTACTACCAATGGGTTACATGCAGACCCTACAACACAAGTACTGTCTCCAAGCCAAATAAAACAACATAAAGGCACTGCTGTCTGTCATTCACTGTATAAGAGCTGGTTGGATCTCTTCTGCAAACAATCATTGTACATTTAAATTCAGTTCATTGTCGCACTTATTACAATTTCCGTAGAGACCAATAACTTTAAGAACATAAGAACATAATAACATAAGAAACAGGAGCATTTGGCCCCTCGTTCAATAAGATCATGGCTGATCTGTTTGTATTTCGAATTCCACATTCCCATCTACCCCCATTAACCTTTGATTCCCTTGCCTAACAAGAATCTATCTATCTTTACCTTAAAAATATTCAATGACCCACCTCCACCGCCTATTGCACTTCCCCTTGTGGGTGAGTCCAGAACTAGGGGGCACTATTTTAAAATTAGGGGTCGCCCTTTTAGGACAGGGATGAGAATTATTTTCTCTCAGAGGGTTGTGCAACTTTGGAACTCTCTCCTTTTAGCAAACACACAGTTTGTGCTTGCAACATTGCTCCCAGCTTCCAATATGTTCCTGTTTCCATTTCCATTTTGCCTGGTAATAAGTTTGAGTAACCTTCTTCAGGCGCCATCTTCAGCCTGAAAGTTCCTTAAACCAACCATCAGCAGTAAAGACTATTCCAATGAATTCTCTTCCCCCTGGCCATGCTATAATAAATCTCCTGGAATCTATAGGTGGCTGTAAGATGCATCTCATCAACTGGAGGCTTTTCCCTTCCCATATCCAACTGTGGTAGCTCACAAAGTCAAGCAGCCTTTTCTCTGCTGAGCACATGAATTTCTGCTGTCTGTCTGTGATAGTCACTTATTTATAGGGAAACCTGTAATCTGATCTCAAAAATGGCTTTCTCTGCCCTCTTCCTCATGGAATCTGGAAACACATTAATCTTGTACCTAGGTAGATATGTTAATCAGCTATCCTTGACCTTAACTCTCTTTCATCTTAAATGCAAACGGACAGTTTACAGCACAGCTGGTTATAACTTGGTACCTCTGACACCTTTCTGGGACTTTGAGAGATTAAGATTCTACCCATTGTAAATACAGAGACAAAAACAGAATTACCTGGAAGAACTCAGCAGCTCTGGCAGCATCGGCGGAGAAGAAAAGAGTTGACGTTTCGAGTCCTCATGACCCTTCAACAGAACTGAGTGAATATAAGGAGAGGGGTGAAATATAAGCTGGTTTAAGGTGGGGGTGGGGGTGGGAGAGAAGTGAGGGGTGGTGTGGTTGTAGGGACAAGCAAGCAGTGATAGGAGCAGATAATCAAAAGATGTCACAGACAAAAGAACAAAAGAACGCAGAGGTGTTGAAGGTGGTGATATTATCTAAACGAATGTGCTAATTAAGAATGGGTGATAGGGCACTCAAGGTACAGCTCTAGTGGGGGTGAGGTGGAAAGACTAGCAGGGCATAAAAGATTTAAAAATAATGGAAATAGGCGGGAAAAGAAAAATCTTAATAAATTATTGGAAAAAACAAAAGGAAGGGGGAAGAAACAGAAAGGGGGTGGGGATGGAGGAGGGAGTTCAAGATCTAAAGTTGTTGAATTCAATATTCAGTCCGGAAAGCTGTAAAGTGCCTAGTTGGAAGATGACAGGGAGGTTTGGGTCATTCTTGCGGACAGACAGCAGGTGTTCTGCAAAGCGGTCGCCCAGTTTACGGACACCCTGGTCCACTCCTCCATCACCCCCTACATCTCAACCCCCTCCCATGGCACCTTCCCATGCAACCGCTGAAGGTGCAACACCTGCCCCTTCACTTCCTCTCTCCTCACCGTCCAAGGGCCCAAACACTCCTTTCAAGTGAAGCAGCATTTCACTTGCACTTCCCTCAATTTAGTCTACTGCATTCACTGCTCCCAATGTGGTCTCCTCTACATTGGAGAGACCAATTGTAAACTGGGCGACCGCTTTGCAGAACACCTGCGGTCTGTCCGCAAGAATGACCCAAACCTCCCTGTCGCTTGCCATTTTAACACTCCATCCTGCTTTCTTGTCCACATGTCTGTCCTTGGCTTGCTGCATTGTTCTAATGAAGCCCAACGCAAACTGGAGGAACAGCACCTCATCTTCCGACTAGGCACTTTACAGCCTTCTGGACCGAATACTGAATTCAACAACTTTAGATCTTGAAATCCCTCTTCCATCCCCACCCCCTTTCTGCTTCATTCCCCTTCCTTTTGCTTTTTCCAATAATTATATAGATTTTTCTTTTCCCACCTATTTCCATTATTTTTAAATCTTTGATGCCCTGCTAGTCTTTCCACCCTACCCCCACTAGAGCTGTACCTTGAGTGCCCTGCCATCCATTCTTAATTAGCACATTCGTTTAGATAATATCACCACCTTCAACACCTCTGTGTTCCTTTGTTCTTTTGTCTGTGACATCTTTTGATTATCTGCTCCTAACACTGCTTGTTTGTCCCTACAACCACACCACCCCCCCCCACTTGTCTCCCCTCACCCCACAACCCCTGCCCCCCACCTTAAACCAGCTTATATTTCACCCCTCTCCTTATATTCACTCAGCTCTGTTGAAGGGTCATGAGGACTCGAAACGTCAACTCTTTTCTTCTCCGCCGATGCTGCCAGAGCTGCTGAGTTTTTCCAGGTAATTCTGTTTTTGTTTTGGATTTCCAGCATCCGCAGTTTTTTGCTTTTATTTTTGTAAACACAGAGATGGCTGCCATTGTCTCTAAGCTTAAATACCTTGCACTTTCCTCTCAGTAAAATAATCCAAGCCTTCCTTTGATCTTGAACAATCAAAACACCCAGGCTTACTGTCAGGCAGATGGCAGAACAGGTCACATGAACCCCTTCATTTGCTCTAAATTTAAAACTACAGTCCCAAAATATAATAATCTTATAAACCTCATAATTATAACTCACTGTACACATTAAAATCAAAACTGTTCTACTGCGACCATGAAAGCACAGATTCACTCGCTAAAGTATTTGATTTTTTTTACTCTTTAGGCAAATACCCAAAAAGAAAACTCCGATAAATGCACTCTGCAGTATTAAGCTGAGCAAACAACTGGCAGATTCCAGGTTCCATTCTCTGTTCAACGACAAGTCAATGTAAATGTGGCCATACCTTCAGCTGCCTTGGTTCCAAGCTCTGGAATTTATTCTCTAAACTCTCTCTTCATCTCCTTCTCTTCTTTAAAGATGCTCCTTAATATCTGCCTCGTATGTCTTAACAGATTCTGACTTGGTATCAAATCCTGTTTGATAATGCTGCTATGACGTTGGGATGTTTTTATTACATTAAAGGTGATATATAAATGCAAGCTGTTGCTGATTGATGGAATAGGGGTGTTGTGGCAAAGGCTTTTTTTTACAAATCATAGGTGCAGAGTGACACCCAGCGACTGAACACACTCAATGTGTGTCTGTTCTTCAGGAAAGGTCATAATCATGATCCTGGGATTATAGATCTATTAGCATGTCATATACAATGGGAACTAAATTAGAGAGTATTACAGGAACCAAACAAAGCGCATCAAATAAGGATAAGAGCAAATAACTGCAAACCAACATGGGTTTAGGAAAAGATTAATTTCTTTCTCATGGTGCCAGATTTCTGTACACATTGAACCTGACCATGAGACAAGTTAAGGAGCTTTTATGTTTATTTCACTTGGCTCACTCAATAACACGCTCACCTCTAACTCACAAGGTTGGTTGTGGATTGAAAATTGACTGCGGTATTAAGAGAATGCTGTGTTTTTGGAAGTGCCAACCATCTGTTCAGAAGTTAAACTGAGGTCCCACCCACTGACTCAGGTGGATGTTAAATGCCCCCATGAGCTCTCCCTATTTTAATCTACTGCTGTGATTATTTACCAAAGAAAGAAAGACTTGCATTTATATAGCACCTTTCACAACCTCAGAATGTTCCCAAAGCATTTTAATGCCAGCAAAATACTTTTGAATATAGTCACTGCTGCCATGTAGGAAATGTGTTTAATGGTGCTCTCCACATTACTCTCCATCATTTTGATTTGTCAAGAGTTGGCGGTCCTGTGTCTGCTGTGTTTCACTACATCATACCAAATCCTTAGGATTAACACCTTTCATCCAGTTTTCTGTAGGTCAGGACATTTATTCTTAGAAGTTCAGTTGATAATGGGACAACTGATGTCCGCCATCAGTTGCACTCCTTTGATCATTGTTTTTGGTGCCCTACCAGCTTTTTTATGCCACCCCACCCAACAACCCCCTTCCCCCACCTGGTGCCAATCACTCTGCTTGTGGAGAATGAGAGGACTGAGGAATGGAGCACTCTTCAGTCTATTGGAGGTGAATGGAGTTCTGTCAGACACACAGTGAAGTGTCTTTTGTTCTGCTACATGGTTACATCCTCAGTCCCAATCACAAAGAGGACCTTCTAGTACATCAATACAGGATTCTCCAGTTCCTCCATCTCTCTGAATGAGAATCCAGTTTAATATAGAAATGTTTTAAGCACCTGGTGGCTTAGAATTGGTTTGAAATTGGCCACATTCCTTTCAAACAATCCTTTTATGACCAGTAAAGAAATCCTTGGATCAAACTTTAGTCCAAAAGCTTTGGAAGCCAGATTTGAATCCCATCTAGAGGCCAGTCATGACCCATCGTACTGTGTATTAATTGGCATCTCTGTGCCAGGCAATGATTTGGAAAGTGGGTGGGATTTACAGCAGCACTCACAATGAACAGTTTATTTTACAGCAAATCTATTTAAAGAGTGTCTACGCATTATAACGAATAGAACTCGTGGTCAAAACTACAGCAAAGTATTTCAACAAGAAAGCAGGATTATTTACCCAACAAAATGTAGTGAGCGAAAAATAGCCATATAACATAAATTATGATTGTAAAATCAATCCCAGTCATTTACAGTGCAATCTCCAGGTGTGATTGATGGTGGAAATATCCAGTCATCTCTATCCTGGAGGGAATAGTGGTGTCATTATATAAGCCTCTGTAATATCACCCTCCCACCACCACCACTTTATCTAACTATAGTATCTGGGATTTCTACACAATTGATGGCCATTGTCAACCAGCCAGTGAAGCCCTCGCTTTGATTTTAAAAATGTTTTTATATCTCATCTCTTGTTTCCTCTTCCACTCTTTTTAGTTTTTGATTATATACCAGGGCTTTGCTCATTCAGTTTTGTCCTGGTTTCAATCTTGCTGTGGAGAATTCTTGCATTAATGGAAGAATGTTACCCATTAGCCAAGGTAAAACTGTTCTTTCCCAATATAAGTCATGGCATTACCACAAAACAGAGGTTTCCAACTTGTACTAATAAGGTTGAATAAATGACTGTGCAACTGTCAGGCCAAACTAATTCAGTAAGCCTACAGAAACATCTGCTATACTTTCTGGTCAGACTGTAAGGTAAGAGTAGGGGCGTTGGGACTAATTGTTCTTTTAAAGAGTTGCCAAAGGGTCGAATGGATCACCTCTTTGCAGTATAATTCTATGTTTACCATTGGACCACCTCTTTGCAGTATAATTCTATGTGTACCATTGGACCACCTCTTTGCAGTATAATTCTATGTTTACCATTGGACCACCTCTTTGCAGTATAATTCTATGTTTACCATTGGACCACCACTTTGCGGTATAATTCTATGTTTACCACTGGACCACCTCTTTGCAGTATAATTCTATGTTTACCAATGGACCACCTCATTGCAGTACAATTCTATGTTTACCATTGGACCACCTCTTTGCAGTATAATTCTATGTTTACCATTGGACCACCTCTTTGCAGTATAATTCTATGTTTACCATTGGACCACCTCTTTGCAGTATAATTCTATGTTTACATTGGACCACCTCTTTGCAGTATCATTCTATGTTTACATTGGACCACCTCTTTGCAGTATAATTCTATGTTTACCATTGGACCACCTCTTTGCAGTATAACTCTATGTTTACCATTGGACCACCTCTTTGCAGTATAATTCTATGTTTACCATTGGACCACCTCATTGCAGTACAATTCTATGTTTACCATTGGACCACCTCTTTGCAGTATAATTCTATGTTTACCATTGGACCACCTCTTTGCAGTATAATTCTATGTTTACCATTGGACCACCTCTTTGCAGTATAATTCTATGTTTACCATTGGACCACCTCTTTGCAGTATAATTCTATGTTTACCATTGGACCACCTCTTTGCAGTATCATTCTATGTTTACCATTGGACCACCTCTTTGCAGTATAATTCTATGTTTACCACTGGACCACCTCTTTGCAGTATAATTCTATGTTTACCAATGGACCACCTCATTGCAGTACAATTCTATGTTTACCATTGGACCACCTCTTTGCAGTATCATTCTATGTTTACCATTGGACCACCTCTTTGCAGTATAATTCTATGTTTACATTGGACCACCTCTTTGCAGTATAATTCTATGTTTACATTGGACCACCTCTTTGCAGTATCATTCTATGTTTACATTGGACCACCTCTTTGCAGTATAATTCTATGTTTACCATTGGACCACCTCTTTGCAGTATAATTCTATGTTTACCATTGGACCACCTCTTTGCAGTATAATTCTATGTTTACCATTGGACCACCTCTTTGCAGTATAATTCTATGTTTACCATTGGACCACCTCTTTGCAGTATAATTCTATGTTTACCATTGGACCACCTCTTTGCCGTATAATTCTATATTTACATTGGACCACCTCTTTGTAGTATAATTCTATGTTTACCATTGGACCACCTCTTTGCAGTATAATTCTATGTTTACCATTGGACCACCTCTTTGCAGTATAATTCTATGTTTACATTGGACCACCTCTTTGCAGTATAATTCTATGTTTACCATGTGTAACTAAATCCGACCCTCTGGGTTTTATAATATCATCATTAAACCAATTATTATTCCTCTTCTCAATTTATTCCTTTTCAAACTTCAATAACTTGCTCCTAATGCTCCTCATATTAGTGTAAAAACTCATTAGTTCATCATTATAATTATTCCTCTTCTTTGTTTATTTAATTTCACATCTTAATTTCTTAACATCTGACCTCGTGCATCGTGAATTCTCCATGTTTATATTCTCATTGCTGTACATAAAGTTTGTTTTATCACTTTTATTTCCTAATTGAAATATTTCCCCACCACATAATATTGGCTGTGGCTAAGAGGTAGTTACACAAAATTAAGGTGCCTGGGGACTGGAGCTAATATTTTACTATGGATTGAGGATTGGCTAACAGACAGAAAACAGTTGGAATAAATGGATGGTTGGGTGCAACTACTGGAGTGCCACATGGATCAGTTTTTGGGTCTCAGCTACTTCCAATCTATATCAATGACTTCAATGAGGGAAACTAATTGTAATATATCCAAGTTTGCTGATGATACAAAGTTAGGCTCAAAAGAGTTACATCTTAAAAACTCAAAAGAGTTACAAAGTTAGGAGGGAAAGGAAGCTGTGAAGGGGACACAGGAAGAATCCAAAGAGATATCCAGCAGTTAATTGATTGGGAAAGAAGTGCCAGATAGAGTTTAAAGTGGGTAAGTGTGAAATTAACCACTTCAGTGGGAAGAATGGAAAAGCAGAATGAGAAAGCAGTTGAGAAATTAATGTTGGTCTCAGTGATCAAACTGGGCAGAGTGTAACCAGATTACCTTACAGATCCAGCATTACTTCCCTCTAATTGCCAGTTGTTGTTTTGGTTATGTTGTTCAGCCTTCTGTTTGTTAGATGTGGCTCCATGCGGCTGTCTGTGCTGGTGGCCTGAAGTCTATTCATATATCTCCAGATCCTACCAGCTTTACTACTTCAATATTTAACATCCAACCTTTCTCTTCATCCACAGCGCATATCACATGATATTCCTATTTGAAACCAGCAGAAAACAGATGGGGCAAATGAGATCTGATTCTTCCCAGGCAAATTGCTCACTCCTTCCCCTGAAGATGGATAAGCTACTTGTGGGAACATTGTGATGGGAGTTAATAGAAATTTGGCTTGAAATTTGTTTGGAACTGAAGTCTGAGTCCCTTGCATTCCAATCAGAATAAATTGGACACTGAATGACAATAATATCCATTTTGGGACAGTAAAAGACCATCTTCCTGACAAGGCTGTTTTTCTTTCAGAGATCAACTCTACTGATGGACTTATTTTTAAAAAAATCCTTGGTTGTCAAAAATGTGTTCCTGATAGCTATTAACCCATGTGCAAACAGAGTTCTTGTCCGAACTATATTCTGTCCCCTGGAAATTGAACCCCCATCTAAAATTAGCAAATTGCTTCCATTGACTTTGTCAATTCTCCTTCTGATCCTGAAATTTTCAATTAGGACAGGTATTCTTCCCAAGTCTCCTATTTTGCAAAGAAACATTAGCTTTCCACATAATGGGAACTGTGAATGGAATACCATCTAATCCATAGAAATTCCATATTAACATTAGATGTGCTTTTACCTGGAGTCAACAGTAGCAGCATGGCGATTGCATCTATAGGGAATCCAGTTACTCAACTGCTAAATATATCAACTGCTGTCTGCCAACATTCCTCAATAATCTAGCTTCTGCTCCAGGATTTACAAGCAGAAATTTCCACGGCAACCACAATTAACCATCTTAAGCTATTCCTCAGAGAAATGTCACAAAGAAATAAGTTAGGTTAAGCACAGCTTCACCTAAACAGCTAAACATCACAGCCCTGCTCCAAGTTCCAAAACTAACTGTCAGCTGCAAACACAGGAGTCTCGCTGACATTAAGACTTGTGCATCATACTTAAAAACTTTGGCACAAAAAAATCTGTCACATTTCTGTCCTTCTTCCAGAGTTCCCAGGAGACCTACAAAAAGCATCTTTCCATCCACTTGCTTCATAACTCTCACAAGTTTCTCTTAGATCTTTCAATTCGCGATGGGCATTGCCACTGGATAGCCACCAATTTCATTTCTTTTATATCTTGTTTGCTTTGAAATTTATTCATAGAAACTAGTGAAGGAAATAAATCTCGATTAAAGGTTTGCTCTTGATTCATCCCAGTGACAGGTGATTATGCATGGATAGATATAATTTAAAAGCTACACAGCTAAGATTTACAAATAACCTAATGCTCAATATCCCTTTTAGAGCTCAATGCTTCTGCAGAAAAATCAATAAGTATGTAAAATTGCACTATCTGGAATTTGTTCAGGGAATGTATTGCAATACAAATAATCTAGAAATTGTACATTTGCTGAGATCCTGTTTTATTAGATTCAATTCTGAAAAAATAGAACAGGTCTTCTACCAATATTATTTGATAGAATACTCATGTAATTTGCAAGGTACAGAGGTCAGTTAGTCCTCAAAGGGGTTTCATAAAATCAAATTGGGGTTTGTAGAAAATCATGTCTTGATTCACATTATTAAGTTAAACCAAAGTATACAATATATTTGCAATTATCCAGCTCTCTCTGCTCCAGATGTCTCATTGCCCACTATCAAGGCTTGATTTTCACGACCTCGCTGTAAATCAAAATCACCTACATGCTCTCCTTCCTCCCTGCACTCTCACCAATTTCATGGGGGAGGATTTTCCAGTCGACAAGGGGGGGAGGGGGCCTGCTCAGGATGATGTCAGGTGGAACTCCCAACGTCATTCTGCGACGTTTCCATTTTCAGGTTGGTGGGGGCGCAGTTGAGTCAGCTGTGTGCCCACCAACCTGCCAATGGCCATTGTGAAACTAATTAAAATCATCAATGGACCTGCCCGTCCAACCTTAAGGTTGTCGGGCAGGCCGGGAGCCCTGGCAGGCTTCAGAAAAAGCATCAAACCACATCCACCGGCAGGATGAGGTGTCGTGAGGGTATTTAAATCTTTAAGAAAGTTTCAATAAAACTTATGGACATGTCCCAACTCATCCGACAGTGTCACATGAGAGGATATGGCAGGGGAAATTTTTAAACATGTTGAATTAAAGTTTTAATTCCGAGCTGATCTCCCTGAGGCAGCACAAAGCCTCAAGGAGATCTGTGCGCTTTTTCGTGCGTATGTGTGAAAGAGCGCACTCCTGGTTGAGGGAATTCCCCCCCACCGCGCCCACACAGGGAGCGCTTAGCGCTTCCTGGCAGATGTCAGGCTGGGCGGGCCTTAATTAGCCTGCCCACATAAAATGGCGGCATGCCCCCAATCGGGGCCGCCGATCAGAGGCGCGCCCGCCCACACCCCCACTTCCCCCTAACAGGGGGAAAATTTTTCCCATTGAATCATAGAATGGTTACAGCACAGAAGAAGGCCATTCGGCCTGTCATGTTAATGCTGACTCTCTGTAAGAGCAACTCACCTAATCCCACTCACTCACCTGTTCCCCATAACCCTGCAATTCTTTTTCTTTTTGGATGATGATCCAATTTTCTTTTGAAGTCTTAATTGAATCTGCCTCGACCACAATCTCAAGCAGTGCATTCTAGGTCCTAACCATTCCCTGCATAAAAATGTTTTTCCACTTATCGCTGTTGCTTCTTTTGCTAATCACCTTAAATCAGTGCCCTCAGGTTCTGGATCCTTCCACCAATGGGAACAGTTTCTCACAATCTATTCTGTCCAGACTCCTCATGCTTTTGAACACACAATGAAACTAAGACTCATTGCCAGCTGTAACTCAAACCTTCCCTGAACATCAAACAGGGTCATTTATTATCGCTACTGATTTGCTCTTCGATTTGTAGGCTTCTCCTCTCATCTCATTTCCTTTAGGCTTGGTTTCAGTCTTGACCTAATACCTGGCTTTCCCTCCAAGTTCATTATTACCTGAACTCATTCAACATGAATAATTGGAAATCTGCAGTATAGATTTTCATATTTTAATGATGCTATCACAAAGGTCAAATGGGTCTGAAAAAATGGTCACAAACTCAGGTAATTCACTACAAAAACAAAGCTTACTATACTCAATCCAATTTTGGGCTCCTCATATCGGGCATGGGGGAAGTTAGGGTTTTGACTAATTCACAGTTTAACCTTAGCTGCCCAGTTAGGCTCAACAAATCTGATCTCTTAATTTTAGAAATCTTTGGACCCAGGACTGTGATTATTGAATAAGGGACTAGATTGTGTTTCTGTGGATCAATTATTTCAACTCTTTTGTAGGAAAGGACCAAGGGATCCTGCCTTTAAGCTATGCAAGGGCAGAATTTGGTTGGATGTTGGATGTTTTTTACTCTGTTCTACCCAAAGAACAGCTATCAGCTTGAATGCTGATTCGCTGAAGTTCTTCAAGCAAGAGGCGGACCTGTTTCTGGCTGGATTGGAAATCACCTCGCACAAGATATATCCTACAATATAAAATTAGAACCAATGCAATCTCCCGGGCTTGTTTCGATGTAGGATCCAATTGTTCAAGTTTTGGTAGTTGTTAAATTGTGTATGTTAACTTTGCTCTCTCTGAGCAATTAGTCAAACCTGAGTGTGGTTAGAGAAACAGAAACTAAACTGAGAGCAAGAGGCTGTAATCATGAGAGTAGACAACGTAAAAGTAACGGTAAATTCCTGCGCACATAGAACCTGGTGTGTCATCTCAGCTATAGCACAGTTTAAGCAGAGGCAATTCAGAGATTCCATTGGTGGCAACTATCAAATTGACATGTGTACTTGTGTAAATTCTGTCAGTGAGACCACAAAATTATAGATCTTCTGGGATCAAGCCAATGGGGACCTTAGTTAAAGCTCCTCAAGCTAATCAATTCATGAGGTGATGCTTGCCAGCTGTCGCAGAGAAACACGGGGTAACAACATTCCCATCTGGATTAGATGCCTGGTCTCAGAAATGAAAGAATATTTTTTAATGCATTCTCACTCAGTCATAACTGTAAGGATCACTCTGAATACAAGTGTAATGGGTATCAGTATTTGCATACTAAGGAGGCAACAGATGTTTACCAATATAAGCAATGCTTAGTAGCACAGTGATTTAAAAAGACATTTCAGAATACTTAAGAATTTGGAAAGTACTCTCTCACTCCATCCTAGTTTTATGTCCAAAAGTACTCAGACACAATGGAGTACAGTCTCTGAATCACTTAGACACAAAGGGGTACATTCTCTGAATCGTTAACACACAATCGAATACAGTCTCTGACTCACTCAGAGACAATGGAATGCAGTCTCTGAATCACTCAAACACAATGGGGTACTATCTCTGATTCACTCACACAAAATGGAATACAGTCTGTGAAACACTAAGACACAATGCAATACAGTCTCTGAATCATTGAGACACGATGGAATACAGTCTCTGAATCACTCACACACAATGGAGTACAGTCTCTGAATCACTCAGACACAATGGAATAAGTCTCTGAATCACTCACACACAAAGGAATATAGTCTTTGAATCACTCAGACACAATGGAATACGGACTCTGAATCATTCACACACAATGGAGTACAGTCTCGGAATCACTCAGACACAATGGAATACAGTCTCTGAATCACCAAGAAACAGTGGGGAACAGTCTCTGAATCACGCAGACCAATAGAATAGAGTCTCTGAATCACTCAGAAAAAATGGAATACAGTCTGTGAATTACTCAGACACAATGGGATACAGTCTCTGAATCACTCACACATAATGGAATACAGTCTCTGAATCACTCAAACACAATGGGGTACAGTCGTTGAATCATTCACACAAAGTGAAACACATTCTCTGAATCACTCACACACGATGGAATACAGTCTCTGAATCACTCAGACACAATGGAATGCAGTCTCTGAATCACTCAGACACGATGGAATACAGTCTCTGAATCACTCAGACAAAATGGAAAACAATCTCTGAATCACTCAGACATAATGGGGTACAGTCTCTGAATCACTCAGAAACAATGGAATGCAGTGTCTGAATCACTCAGACACAATGGAAAACAGTCTCTGAATCACTCAGACAAAATGGAATACAGTCTCTGAATCACTCAGACACAATGGAAAACTCTCTGAATGACACAGACACAATGGAAAACAGTCTTTGAATCACTCAGACACAATGGAGTACAGTCTCTGAATCACTCAGACACAATGGAATGCAGTGTCTGAATCACTCACACAAAATGGAATACAGTCTCTGAATCACTCAGACACAATGGAATAAGTCTCAGAATCACTCACACACAAAGGTGTATAGTCTCTGAATCACTCAGACACAATGGAATACAGTCTCTGAATCATTCACACACAATGGAATACAGTCTCTGAATCACGCAGACACAAAGGAGTACAGTCTCTGAATCACGCAGACACAATGGAGTACAGTCTCTGAATCACTCAGACCAATGGAACAGAGTCTCTGAATCACTCAGAAAAATTGGAATACAGTCTCTGAATTACTCAGACACAATGGGATACAGTCTCTGAATCACTCACACATAATGGAATACAGTCTCTGTATCACTCAAACACAATGGGGTACAGTCTTTGAATCATTCACACAAAGTGAAATACATTCTCTGAATCACTCACACACGATGGAATACAGTCTCTGAATCACTCAGACAAAATGGAATGCAGTCTCCGAATCACTCAGACCCAATGGAATACAGTCTCCGAAACGCTCAGACACAATGGAATACAGTCTCTGAGTCACTCACATGGTGGGGAACAGTCTCTGAATCACTCAGACACAATGGTGTACAGCCTCTGAATCTCTTAGACACAATGAGGTACATTGTCTGAATCATTCACACACAATGGAATACAGTCTCTGACTCACTCAGAGACAATGGAATAAAGTCTCTGAATCATTCACACACAATAGAGTAAAGTCTCTGAATCACTCAAACAAAATGGGTTACATTCTCTGATTCACTCAAACAAAATAGAATGCAGTCTTTGAATCACTCACACACAGTGGAATACAGTCTCAGAATCACTCAGACACAATGGAATACACGCGCTGAATTGCTCAAACAATGGAGTAAAGTCTCTGAATCACTCAGACACAATGGAATGCAGTCTCTGAAACACTCACACACGATGAGGTACAGTCTCTGAATCACTCAGACACAATGAAATACACTCTCTGAATTACTCAGACACAATAGAATACAGTCTCTGAATCACTCACACAAAATGGAAAAAGTCTTTGACTCACTCAGACGCAATGGAATACAGTCTCTGAATCACTCACACAAAATGGAAAAAGTCTTTGACTCACTCAGACGCAATGGAATACAGTCTCTGAATCATTCAGAAACGATGGAATACAGCTCTGAATCACTCACAGACAATGGAATACAGTGTCTGAATCATTCAAACACAATGGGGTACAGTCTCTTATTCACTCACACAATGGGGAACAGTCTCTGAATCACTCAGACACAATGGAATACATTCTCTGAATCTCTCACACACAATGGAGTACAGTCTCTGAATCACTCACACACAATGGAGTACAGTCTCTGAATCACCAAGAAACAGTGGGGTACAGTCTCTGAATCACACAGACCAATAGAATAGAGTCTCTGCATCACTCAGAAAAAAAGGAATACAGTCTCTGAATTACTCAGACAAAATTGGATACAATCTCTGAATCACTCACACATAATGGAATACAGTCTCTGAATCACTCAAACACAATGGGGTACAGTCGTTGAATCATTCACACAAAGTGAAACACATTCTCTGAATCACTCACACACGATGGAATACAGTCTCTGAATCACTCAGACACAATGGAATGCAGTCTCGGAATCACTCAGACACGATGGAATACAGTCTCTGAATCACTCAGACAAAATGGAATACAATCTCTGAATCACTCAGACATAATGGGGTACAGTCTCTGAATCACTCAGACACAACGGAATGCAGTGTCTGAAACACTCAGACACAAAGGAAAACAGTCTCTGAATCACACAGACAAAATGGAATACAGTCTCTGAATCACTCAGACACAATGGAAAACAGTCTTTGAATGACTCAGACACAATGGAAAACAGTCTTTGAATCACTCAGACACAATGGAGTACAGTCTCTGAATCACTTAGACACAATGCGAAAAATGCTCTGAATCATTCACACACAATGGAATACAGTCTCTGACTCACTCAGAGACAATGGAATACAGTCTCTAAATCACTCAAACACAATGGGGTACAGTCTCTGAATCACTCAGACACAATGGAAAACAGTCTCTGAATGACTCAGACACAATGGAAAACAGTCTTTGAATCACTCAGACAAAATGGAATACAGTCTCTGAATCACGCAGACCAATAGAATAGAATCTCTGAATCACTCAGAAAAAATGGAATACAGTCTCTGAATTACTCAGACAAAATGGGATACAGACTCTGAATCACTCAGACATAATGGAAAAAGTCTTTGACTCACTCAGACGCAATGGAATACAGTCTCTGAATCATTCAGAAACGATGGAATACAGCTCTGAATCACTCACAGACAATGGAATACAGTGTCTGAATCATTCAAACACAATGGGGTACAGTCTCCTATTCACTCACACAATGGGGAACAGTCTCTGAATCACTCAGACACAATGGAATACATTCTCTGAATCTCTCACACACAATGGAGTACAGTCTCTGAATCACTCACACACAATGGAGTACAGTCTCTGAATCACTCACACATAATGGAATATGGTCTCTGAATCATTCACACACAATGGAGTACAGTCTCGGAATCACCCAGACACAATGGAATACAGTCTCTGAATCACCAAGAAACAGTGGGGTACAGTCTCTGAATCACGCAGACCAATAGAATAGAGTCTCTGAATCACTCAGAAAAAATGGAATACAGTCTCTGAATTACTCAGACACAATGGGATACTGTCTCTGAATCACTCACACATAATGGAATACAGTCTCTGAATCACTCAAATACAATGGGGTACAGTCGTTGAATCATTCACACAAAGTGAAACACATTCTCTGAATCACTCACACACGATGGAATACAATCTCTGAATCACTCAGACACAATGGAATGCAGTCTCTGAATCACTCAGACACAATGGAATACAGTCTCTGAATCACTCAGACAAAATGGAATACAATCTCTGAATCACTCAGACATAATGGGGTACAGTCTCTGAATCACTCAGACACAATGGAATGCAGTGTCTGAATCACTCAGACACAAAGGAAAACAGTCTCTGAATCACTAAGACAAAATGGAATACAGTCTCTGAATCACTCAGGCAAAATGGAAAACAGTCTCTGAATGACTCAGACACAATGGAAAACAGTCTCTGAATCACTCAAACACAATGGGGTACATTCTCTGAATCACTCAGACACAATGGAAAACAGTCTCTGAATGACTCAGACACAATGGAAAACAGTCTTTGAATCACTCAGACAAAATGGAATACAGTCTCTGAATCACTCAGACACAATGGAATGCAATGTCTGAATCACTCACACAAAATCGAATACAGTCTCTGAATCACTCAGACACAATGGAATACAGTCTCTGAATCACCAAGAAACAGTGGGGTACTGTCTCTGAATCACGCAGACCAATAGAATAGAGTCTCTGAATCACTCAGAAAAAATGGAATACAGTCTCTGAATTACTCACACAAAATTGGATACAATCTCTGAATCACTCACACATAATGGAATACAGTCCCTGAATCACTCAAACACAATGGGGTACAGTCGTTGAATCATTCACACAAAGTGAAACACATTCTCTGAATCACTCACACACGATGGAATACAGTCTCTGAATCACTCAGACACAATGGAATGCAGTCTCTGAATCACTCAGACACGATGGAATACAGTCTCTGAATCACTCAGACAAAATGGAATACAATCTCTGAATCACTCAGACATAATGGGGTACAGTCTCTGAATCACTCAGACACAATGGAATGCAGTGTCTGAAACACTCAGACACAAAGGAAAACAGTCTCTGAATCACACAGACAAAATGGAATACAGTCTCTGAATCACTCAGACACAATGGAAAACAGTCTCTGAATGACTCAGACACAATGGAAAACAGTCTTTGAATCACTCAGACACAATGGAGTACAGTCTCTGAATCACTTAGACACAATGCGAAAAATGCTCTGAATCATTCACACACAATGGAATACAGTCTCTGACTCACTCAGAGACAATGGAATACAGTCTCTGAATCACTCAAACACAATGGGGTACATTCTCTGAATCACTCAGACACAATGGAAAACAGTCTCTGAATGACTCAGACACAATGGAAAACAGTCTTTGAATCACTCAGACAAAATGGAATACAGTCTCTGAATCATGCAGACCAATAGAATAGAGTCTCTGAATCACTCAGAAAAAATGGAATACAGTCTCTGAATCACTCACACATAATGGAAAAAGTCTTTGACTCACTCAGACGCAATGGAATACAGTCTCTGAATCATTCAGAAACGATGGATTACAGCTCTGAATCACTCACAGACAATGGAATACAGTGTCTGAATCATTCAAACACAATGGGGTACAGTCTCTTATTCACTCACACAATGGGGAACAGTCTCTGAATCACTCAGACACAATGGAATACATTCTCTGAATCTCTCACACACAATGGAGTACAGTCTCTGAATCACTCACACACAATGGAGTACAGTCTCTGAATCACTCACACATAATGGAATATGGTCTCTGAATCATTCACACACAATGGAGTACAGTCTCGGAATCACTCAGACACAATGGAATACAGTCTCTGAATCACCAAGAAACAGTGGGGTACAGTCTCTGAATCACGCAGACCAATAGAATAGAGTCTCTGAATCACTCAGAAAAAAATGGAATACAGTCTCTGAATTACTCAGACACAATGGGATACTGTCTCTGAATCACTCACACATAATGGAATACAGTCTCTGAATCACTCAAATACAATGGGGTACAGTCGTTGAATCATTCACACAAAGTGAAACACATTCTCTGAATCACTCACACACGATGGAATACAATCTCTGAATCACTCAGACACAATGGAATGCAGTCTCTGAATCACTCAGACACAAAGGAAAACAGTCTCTGAATCACTCAGACAAAATGGAATACAATCTCTGAATCACTCAGACATAATGGGGTACAGTCTCTGAATCACTCAGACAGAATGGAATGCAGTGTCTGAATCACTCAGACACAAAGGAAAACAGTCTCTGAATCACTAAGACAAAATGGAATACAGTCTCTGAATCACTCAGGCAAAATGGAAAACAGTCTCTGAATGACTCAGACACAATGGAAAACAGTCTTTGAATCACTCAGACACAATAGAGTACAGTCTCTGAATCACTTGGACACAATGCGAAAAATGCTCTGAATCATTGACACACAATGGAATACAGTCTCTGACTCACTCAGAGACAATGGAATACAGTCTCTGAATCACTCAAACACAATGGGGTACATTCTCTGAATCACTCAGACACAATGGAAAACAGTCTCTGAATGACTCAGACACAATGGAAAACAGTCTTTGAATCACTCAGACAAAATGGAATACAGTCTCTGAATCACTCAGACACAATGGAATGCAATGTCTGAATCACTCACACAAAATCGAATACTGTCTCTGAATCACGCAGACCAATAGAATAGAGTCTCTGAATCACTCAGAAAAAATGGAATACAGTCTCTGAATTACTCAGACAAAATTGGATACAATCTCTGAATCACTCACACATAATGGAATACAGTCCCTGAATCACTCAAACACAATGGGGTACAGTCGTTGAATCATTCACACAAAGTGAAACACATTCTCTGAATCACTCACACACGATGGAATACAGTCTCTGAATCACTCAGACACAATGGAATGCAGTCTCTGAATCACTCAGACACAATGGAAAACAGTCTCTGAATGACTCAGACACAATGGAAAACAGTCTTTGAATCACTCAGACACAATGGAGTACAGTCTCTGAATCACTTAGACACAATGCGAAAAATGCTCTGAATCATTCACACACAATGGAATACAGTCTCTGACTCACTCAGAGACAATGGAATACAGTCTCTGAATCACTCAAACACAATGGGGTACATTCTCTGAATCACTCAGACACAATGGAAAACAGTCTCTGAATGACTCAGACACAATGGAAAACAGTCTTTGAATCACTCAGACAAAATGGAATACAGTCTCTGAATCATGCAGACCAATAGAATAGAGTCTCTGAATCACTCAGAAAAAATGGAATACAGTCTCTGAATCACTCACACATAATGGAAAAAGTCTTTGACTCACTCAGACGCAATGGAATACAGTCTCTGAATCATTCAGAAACGATGGAATACAGCTCTGAATCACTCACAGACAATGGAATACAGTGTCTGAATCATTCAAACACAATGGGGTACAGTCTCTTATTCACTCACACAATGGGGAACAGTCTCTGAATCACTCAGACACAATGGAATACATTCTCTGAATCTCTCACACACAATGGAGTACAGTCTCTGAATCACTCACACACAATGGAGTACAGTCTCTGAATCACGAAGAAACAGTGGGGTACAGTCTCTGAATCACACAGACCAATAGAATAGAGTCTCTGCATCACTCAGAAAAAAAGGAATACAGTCTCTGAATTACTCAGACAAAATTGGATACAATCTCTGAATCACTCACACATAATGGAATACAGTCTCTGAATCACTCAAACACAATGGGGTACAGTCGTTGAATCATTCACACAAAGTGAAACACATTCTCTGAATCACTCACACACGATGGAATACAGTCTCTGAATCACTCAGACAAAATGGAATACAATCTCTGAATCACTCAGACATAATGGGGTACAGTCTCTGAATCACTCAGACACAATGGAATGCGTTGCCTGAATCACTCAGACACAATGGAGTACAGTCTCTGAATCACTCACACACAATGGAGTACGGTCTCTGAATCACTCACACATAATGGAATGCAATGTCTGAATCACTCACACAAAATCGAATACAGTCTCTGAATCACTCAGACACAATGGAATACAGTCTCTGAATCACCAAGAAACAGTGGGGTACAGTCTCTGAATCACGCAGACCAATAGAATAGAGTCTCTGAATCACTCAGAAAAAATGGAATACAGTCTCTGAATTACTCAGACAAAATTGGATACAGTCTCTGAATCACTCACACATAATGGAATACAGTCTCTGAATCACTCAAACACAATGGGGTACAGTCGTTGAATCATTCACACAAAGTGAAACACATTCTCTGAATCACACACACTATGGAATACAGTCTCTGAATCACTCAAACACAATGGAATGCAGTCTCTGAATCACTCAGACACGATGGAATACAGTCTCTGAATCACTCAGACAAAATGGAATACAATCTCTGAAGCACTCAGACATAATGGGGGACAGTCTCTGAATGAATCAGACACAATGGAATGCAGTGCCTGAATCAGTCAGACACAATTGAAAACAGTCTCTGAATCACTCAGACAAAATGGAATACAGTCTCTGAATCAATCAGACACAATGGAAAACAGTCTCTGAATGACTCAGACACAATGGAAAACAGTCATTGAATCACTCAGACAAAATGGAATACAGTCTCTGAATCACTCAGACACAATGGAATGCAGTGTCTGAATCACTCACACAAAATGGAATACAGTCTCTGAATCACTCAGACACAATGGAATAAGTCTCAGAATCACTCAAACACAAAGGTGTACAGTCTCTGAATCACTCAGACACAATGGAATACAGTCTCTGAATCATTCACACACAATGGAATACAGTCTCTGAATCACGCAGACACAAAGGAGTACAGTCTCTGAATCACGCAGACACAATGGAGTACTGTCTCTGAATCACTCAGACCAATGGAATAGAGGCTCTGAATCACTCAGAAAAATTGGAATACAGTCTCTGAATTACTCAGACACAATGGGATACAGTCTCTGAATCACTCACACATAATGGAATACAGTCTCTATATCACTCAAACACAATGGTGTACAGTCTTTGAATCATTCACACAAAGTGAAATACATTCTCTGAATCACTCACACACGATGGAATACAGTCCCTTGATCACTCAGACACAATGGAATGCCGTCTCCGAATCACTCAGACCCAATGGAATACAGTCTCCGAAACGATCAGACAAAATGGAATACAGTCTCTCAATCACTCAGACATAATGGGGTAGAGTCTCTGAATGACTCAGACACAATGGAATACAGTATCAGAATCACTCACATGGTGGGGAACAGTCTCTGAATCACTCAGACACAATGGCGTACAGCCTCTGAATCTCTAAGACACAATGAGGTACATTGTCTGAATCATTCACACACAATAGAGTAAAGTCTCTGAATCACTCAAACACAATGGGGTACATTCTCTGATTCACTCACACAAAATAGAATGCAGTCTTTGAATCACTCACACACAGTGCAATACAGTCTCTGAATCACTCAGACACAATGGAATGCAGTCTCTGAAACACTCACACACGATGAGGTACAGTCTCTGAATCACTCAGACACAATAAATACACTTTCTGAATGACTCAGACAAAATAGAATATAGTCTCTGAATCACTCAGACACAATGGAATACAGTCTCTGAATAACTCACACAAAATGGAATAAGTCTCTGACTCACTCAGAAGCAATGGAATACAGTCTCTGAATCATTCAGACATGATGGAATACACTCTCTGAATCACTCACACACAATGGAATACAATGTCTGAATCACTCACACACAATGGAATACAGTGTCTCAATCACTCAAGTACAATGGGGTATAGACTCTGATTCACTAACATAATGGGGAACAGTCTCTG
The DNA here is from genome assembly GCF_017639515.1 of Carcharodon carcharias. Lineage (NCBI taxonomy): Eukaryota > Metazoa > Chordata > Chondrichthyes > Lamniformes > Lamnidae > Carcharodon > Carcharodon carcharias. Next base: position 27,725,592 of record NC_054500.1, read on the forward strand.
AATCACTCAGACACAATGGAATACAGTCTCTGAATCACTCAAACACAATGGGGTACAGTCGTTGAATCATTCACACAAAGTGAAACACATTCTCTGAATCACTCACACACGATGGAATACAGTCTCTGAATCACTCGGACACAATGGAATGCAGTCTCTGAATCACTCAGACACGATGGAATACAGTCTCTGAATCACTCAGACAAAATGGAATACAATCTCTGAATCACTCAGACATAATGGGGTACAGTCTCTGAATCACTCAGACACAATGCGAAAAATGCTCTGAATCATTCACACACAATGGAATGCAGTCTCTTACTCACTCAGAGACAATGGAATACAGTCTCTGAATCACTCAAACACAACGGGGTACATTCTCTGAATCACTCAGACACAATGGAAAACAGTCTCTGAATGACTCAGACACAATGGAAAACAGTCTTTGAATCACTCAGACAAAATGGAATACAGTCTCTGAATCACTCAGACACAATGGAATGCAGTGTCTGAATCACTCACACAAAATGGAATACAGTCTCTGAATCACTCAGACACAATGGAATAAGTCTCAGAATCACTCACACACAAAGGTGTACAGTCTCTGAATCACTCAGACACAATGGAATACAGTCTCTGAATCATTCACACACAATGGAATAAAGTCTCTGAATCACGCAGACACAAAGGAGTACAGTCTCTGAATCACGCAGACACAATGGAGTACAGTCTCTGAATCACTCAGACCAATGGAATAGAGTCTCTGAATCACTCAGAAAAATTGGAATACAGTCTCTGAATTACTCAGACACAATGGGATACAGTCTCTGAATCACTCAAACACAATGGGGTACAGTCTTTGAATCATTCACACAAAGTGAAATACATTCTCTGAATCACTCACACACGATGGAATACAGTCTCTGTATCACTCAGACACAATGGAATGCAATCTCCGAATCACTCAGACCCAATGGAATACAGTCTCCGAAACGCTCAGACAAAATGGAATACAGTCTCTCAATCACACAGACAAAATGGGGTAGAGTCTCTGAATGACTCAGACACAATGGAATACAGTCTCTGAATCACTCACATGGTGGGGAACAGTCTCTGAATCACTCAGAAACATTGGCGTACAGCCTCTGAATCTCTTAGACACAATGAGGTACATTGTCTGAATCATTCACACACAATGGAATACAGTCTCTGACTCACTCAGAGACAATGGAATACAGTCTCTGAATCATTCACACACAATAGAGTAAAGTCTCTGAATCACTCAAACACAATGGGGTACAGTCTCTGAATCATTCAGACACAATGGAATACAGTCTCTGAATCAATCAGACACAATGGAATACAGTCTCTGAATCACTCAGACACAATGGAGTACAGTCTCTGAATGACTCACACACAATGGAGTACAGTCTCTGAATCATTCAGACACAATGGAATACAGTCTCTGAATCACTCAGACACTATTGAATACAGTCTCTGAATCACTCAGACACAATGGAATACAGTCTCTGAATAACTCACACAAAATGGAATAAGTCTCTGACTCACTCAGACGCAATGGAATACAGTCTCTAAATCATTCAGACATGATGGAATACAGCCTCTGAATCACTCAAACACAATGGAATACAGTGGCTGAATCACTCACACACAATGGAATACAGTCTCTGAATCACTCAGACACAATGGGACACAGACTCTGATTCACTTACACAATGGGGAACAGTCTCTGAATCACTCAGACACAATGGAAAACAATCTCTGAAACACTCAGACATAATGGAATACAGTCTCTGAATCACTAACACACAATGGAGTACAGTCTCTGAATCACTCAGACACAATGGAATGAGTCTCAGAATCAGTCACACACAAACGAGTTGTCTCTGAATCACTCAGACACAAGGGAATACATTCTCTGAATCACTCATACACAATGGAATACAGTCTCTGAATCACTCAGACACAGTGGAATACAGTCTCTGAAACACTCACACACGATGAAGTACAGTCTCTGAATCACTCAGACACAATGGAATGAGTCTCAGAATCAGTCACACACAAACGAGTTGTCTCTGAATCACTCAGACACAAGGGAATACATTCTCTGAATCACTCATACACAATGGAGTACAGTCTCTGAAGCACTCACACACAATGGAGTACAGTCTCTGTATCAGTCAGACACAATGGAATACAGACACTGAATCACTCAGACACAATGGAATGCAGTCTCTGAATCACTCACACACAATGGAATGCAGTCTCTGAAACACTCACACACGATGAAGTACAGTCTCTGAATCACTCAGACACAATGGAATGCAGTCTCTGAAACACTCACACACGATGAAGTACAGTCTCTGAATCACTCAGACACAGTGGAATACGGTCTCTGAATCACTCAGACACAATGGAATGCAGTCTCTGAAACACTCACATACGATGAGGTACAGTCTCTGAATCACTCAGACACAATAAATACACTTTCTGAATTACTCAGACACAATAGAATATAGTCTCTGAATCACTCAGACACAATGGAAGAAGTCTCAGAATCACTCACACACAAAGGTGTACAGTCTCTGAATCACTCAGACACAATGGAATACATTCTCTGAATCACTCACACACAATGGAGTACAGTCTCTGAATCACTCACACACAATGGAGTACAGTCTCTGAATCATTCAGAAACAATGGAATACAGTCTCTGAATCACTCAGACACTAGTGAATACAGTCTCTGAATCACTCAGACACAATGGAATACAGTCTCTGAATAACTCACACAAAATGGAATAAGTCTCTGACTCACTCAGAAGCAATGGAATACAGTCTCTGAATCATTCAGACATGATGGAATACACTCTCTGAATCACTCACACACAATGGAATACAATGTCAGGATCACTCACACACAATGGAATACAGTGTCTCAATCACTCAAACACAATGGGTTACAGACTCTGATTCACTAACATAATGGGGAACAGTCTCTGAATCACTCAGACACAATGGAATACAGTCTCTGAATGACTCACAAACAATGGGGTACAGTCTCTGAATCACTCAGACAAAATGGAAGAAGTCTCAGAATCACTCACACACAAAGGTGTACAGTCTCTGAATCACTCAGACACAATGGAATACATTCTCTGAATCACTCACACACAATGGAGTACAGTCTCTGAATCACTCTCACACAATGGAGTACAGTCTCTGAATCATTCAGACACAATGGAATACAGTCTCTGAATCACTCCGACACAATAGAATAGAGTCTCTGAATCACTCAGACACAATGGAATACAGTCTCTGAATCACTCAGACACAATGGAATACAGTCTCTGAATCACTCACACACAATGGAGTACAGTCTCTGAATCACTCAGACACTATTGAATACAGTCTCTGAATCAATCAGACACAATGGAATACAGTCCCTGAATGACTCACACAAAATGGAATAAGTCTCTGACTCACTCAGACGCAATGGAATACAGTCTCTAAATCATTCAGACATGATGGAATACAGCCTCTGAATCACTCAAACACAATGGAATACAGTGGCTGAATCACTCACACACAATGGAATAAAGTCTCTGAATCACTCAGACACAATGGGACACAGACTCTGATTCACTTACACAATGGGGAACTGTCTCTGAATTACTCAGACACAATGGAATACAGTCTCTGAATCACTAACACAAAATGGAGTACAGTCTCTGAATCACTCAGACACAATGGAATGAGTCTCAGAATCACTCACACACAAAGGTGTAGTCTCTGAATCACTCAGACACAATGGAATACATTCTCTGAATCACTCACACACAATGGAGTACAGTCTCTGAAGCACTTACAAACAATGGAGTACAGTCTCTGAATCAGTCAGACACAATGGAATACAGTCTCTGAATCACTCAGACATGATGGAATACAGTCTCTGAATCACTCAGACATAGTAGAATAAAGTCTCTGAATCACTCACACAAAATGGAATAAGTATCTGCCTTACTCAGACACAATGGAAAACAGTCCCTGAATCACTCAGACACAATGGAATACAATCTCTGACTCACTCAGAGACAATGGAATACAGTCTCTGAATCATTCAGACACGTTGGAATACAGTCTCTGAATCACTCAAACACAATGTGGAACAGTCGCTGAATGACTCACACAATGGAATTCAGACTCTGAATCACTCAGACACAATGGAATACACTCTCTGAATTACTCAAACATTGGAGTACAGTCTCTGAATCACTCAGACACAATGGAATACAGTCCCTGAATCACTAACACACAATGGAGTACAGTCTCTGACTCACTCAGACACAATGGATTACAGTCTCTGAATCATTCAGACACAATGGAATACAGTCTCTGAATCACTCAGACACAATGGAATACAGTCTCTGAATCACTCAGACACAATGGAGTACAGTCTCTGAATCATTCAGACACAATGGAATACAGTCTCTGAATCACTCAGACACGATTGAATACAGTCACTGAATCACTCAGACACAACAGAATTGAGTCTCTGAATCACTCAGACTCAATGGAATACAGTCCCTGAATAACTCACACAAAATGGAATAAGTCTCTGACTCACTCAGACGCAATGGAATACAGTCTCTAAATCATTCAGACATAATGGAATACATTCTCGGAATCACTCACACACAATGGAGTACAGTCTCTGAATCACTCACACACAATGGAGTACAGCCTCTGAATCAGTCAGACACAATGGAATACAGTCTCTGAATCACTCACACAAAATGGAATAAGTATCTGACTTACTCAGACACAATGGAATACAGTCTCTGAATCATTCAGACACATTGGAATACAGTCTCTGAATCACTCAGACACAATGAGGCACAGTCTCTGAATGACTCACACAATGGAATACAGTCTCTGAATCACTCAGACACAATGGAATACACTCTCTGAATTACTCAAACATTGGAGTAGAGTCTCTGAACGTCTCAGACACAATGCAATGCAGTCTCTGAATCACTAACACACAAAGGAGTACAGTCTCTGACTCACTCAGACACAATGGATTACAGTCTCTGAAACATTCAGACACAATGGAATACAGTCTCTGAATAACTCACACAAAATGGAATAAGTCTCTGACTCACTCAGACGCAATGGAATACAGTCTCTGAATCATTCAGACACAATGGAATACAGTCTCTGACTCACTCAGAGACAATGGAATACAGTCTCTGAATCATTCAGACACGTTGGAATAGTCTCTGAATCACTCAAACACAATGTGGAACAGTCTCTGAATGACTCACACAATGGAATTCAGACTCTGAATCACTCAGACACAATGGAATACACTCTCTGAATTACTCAAACATTGGAGTACAGCCTCTGAATCACTCAGACACAATGGAATACAGTCCCTGAATCACTAACACACAATGGAGTACAGTCTCTGACTCACTCAGACACAATGGATTACAGTCTCTGAATCATTCAGACACAATGGAATACAGTCTCTGAATCACTCAGACACAATGGAATACAGTCTCTGAATCACTCAGACACAATGGAATACAGTCTCTGAATCACTCAGACACAATGGAGTACAGTCTCTGAATCATTCAGACACAATGCAATACAGTCTCTGAATCATTCAGACACGATTGAATACAGTCACTGAATCACTCAGACACAACAGAAAAGAGTCTCTGAATCACTCAGACTCAATGGAATACAGTCCCTGAATAACTCACACAAAATGGAATAAGTCTCTGACTCACTCAGACGCAATGGAATACAGTCTCTAAATCATTCAGACATGATGGAATACAGCCTCTGAATCACTCACACAGAATGGAATACAGTGGCTGAATCACTCACACACAATGGAATACAGTCTCTGAATCACTCAGACACAATGGGGTACAGACTCTGATTCACGTACACAATGGGGAACTGTCTCTGAATCACTCAGACACAATGGAAAACACTCTCTGAAACACTCAGACATAATGGAATACAGTCTCTGAATCACTAACACACAATGGAGTACAGTCTCTGAATCACTCAGACACAATGGAATGAGTCTCAGAATCACTCACACACAAAGGAGTACAGTCTCTGAATCACTCAGACATAATGGAATACTGTCTCTGAATCACTCACACACAATGGAGTACAGTCTCTGAATCACTCACACACAATGGAGTACAGTCTCTGAATCAGACAGACACAATGGAATAGAGTCTCTGAATCACTCACACAAAATGGAATAAGTATCTGATTTACTCAGACACAATGGAATACAGTCTCTGAATCATTCAGACACATTGGAATACAGTCTCTGAATCACTCAGACACAATGAGGTACAGTCTCTGAATGACTTACACAATGGAATACAGTCTCTGAATCACTCAGACACAATGGAATACACTCTCTGAATTACTCAAACATTGGAGTAGAGTCTCTGAATCACTCAGACACAATGGAGTAAGTCTCAGAATCAGTCACACACAAAGGTCTACAGTCTCTGAATCACTCAGAAACAATGGATTACAGTCTCTGAATCACGCAGACAATGGAGTACAGTCTCTGAATCACGCAGACACAATGGAGTACAGTCTCTGAATCACTCAGACCAATGGAATAGAGTCTCTGAATCACTCAGAAAAAATGGAATACAGTCTCTGAATTACTCAGACACAATGGGATACAGTCTCTGAATCACTCACACATAATGGAGTACAGTCTCTGAATCACTCAGACACAATGGAATAAGTCTCTGAATCACTCACACACAAAGGAATATAGTCCTTGAATCACTCAGACACAATGGAATACGGACGCTGAATCATTCACACACAATGGAGTACAGTCTCTGAATCACCAAGAAACAGTGGGGTACAGTCTCTGAATCACTCAGACATGATGGAATACAGTCTCTGAATCACTCAGACATAATAGAATAAAGTCTCTGAATCACTCAGACAAAATGCAATAAGAATCTGACTTACTCAGACAGAATGGAATACAGTCCCTGAATCACTCAGACAAAATGGAATACAGTCTCTGACTCACTCAGAGACAATGGAATACAGTCTCTGAATCATTCAGACACGTTGGAATACAGTCTCTGAATCACTCAAACACAATGGGGTACCGTCTCTGAATGACTCACACAATGGAATACAGTCTCTGAATCACTCATACACAATGCAATACACACTCTGAATTACTCAAACATTGGAGTACAGTCTCTGAATCACTCAGGCACAATGGAATACAGTCTCTGAATCACTAACACACAATGGAGTACAGTCTCTGACTCACTCAGACACAATGGATTACAGTCTCTGAATCATTAAGACAAAATGGAATACAGTCTCTGAATCAGTCAGACACAATGGAATACAGTCTCTGAATAACTCAGACACAATGGAGTACAGTCTCTGAATCACTCAGACACAATGGAGTACAGTCTCTGAATCATTCAGACACAATGGAATACAGTCTCTGAATCACTCAGACACAATAGAATTGAGTCTCTGAATCACTCAGACTCAATGGAATACAGTCCCTGAATAACTCACACAAAATGGAATAAGTCTCGGACTCACTCAGACGCAATGGAATACAGTCTCTAAATCATTCAGACATGATGGAATACAGCCTCTGAATCACTCACACAGAATGGAATACAGTGGCTGAATCACTCACACACAATGGAATACAGTCTCTGAATCACTCAGACACAATGGGGTACAGACTCTGATTCACTTACACAATGGGGATCTGTCTCTGAATCACTCAGACACAATGGAAAACACTCTCTGAAACATTCAGACATAATGGAATACAGTCTCTGAATCACTAACACACAATGGAGTACAGTCTCTGAATCACTCAGACACAATGGAATGAGTCTCAGAATCACTCACACACAAAGGAGTACAGTCTCTGAATCACTCAGACATAATGGAATACATTCTCTGAATCACTCACACACAATGCAGTACAGTCTCTGAATCACTCACACACAATGGAGTACAGTCTCTGAATCACTCAGACACAATGGAATACATTCTCTGAATCGCTCACACAAAATGGAATAAGTATCTGACTTACTCAGACACAATGGAATACAGTCTCTGAATCATTCAGACACATTGGAATACAGTCTCTGAATCACTCAGACACAATGGGGTACAGTCTCTGAATGACTCACACAATGGAATACAGTCTCTGATTCACTCAGACACAATGGAATACAGTCTCTGAATCACTCAGACATGATGGAATACAGTCTCTGAATCACTCAGATATAATAGAATAAAGTCTCTGAATCACTCACACAAGATGGAATAAGTATCTGACTTACTCAGACAGAATGGAATACAGTCCCTGAATCACTCACACACAATGGAATACAGTCTCTGACTCACTCAGAGACAATGGAATACAGTCTCTGAATCATTCAGACACGTTGGAATACAGTCTCTGAATCACTCAAACACAATGGAGTAAGTCTCTGAATCATTCAGACACGTTGGAATACAGTCTCTGAATCACTCAAACACAATGGAGTAAGTCTCAGAATCAGTCACACACAAAGGTCTACAGTCTCTGAATCACTCAGACACAATAGAATTGAGTCTCTGAATCACTCAGACTCAATGGAATACAGTCCCTGAATAACTCACACAAAATGGAATAAGTCTCGGACTCACTCAGACGCAATGGAATACAGTCTCTAAATCATTCAGACATGATGGAATACAGCCTCTGAATCACTCACACAGAATGGAATACAGTGGCTGAATCACTCACACACAATGGAATACAGTCTCTGAATCACTCAGACACAATGGGGTACAGACTCTGATTCACTTACACAATGGGGATCTGTCTCCGAATCACTCAGACACAATGGAAAACACTCTCTGAAACATTCAGACATAATGGAATACAGTCTCTGAATCACTAACACACAATGGAGTACAGTCTCTGAATCACTCAGACACAATGGAATGAGTCTCAGAATCACTCACACACAAAGGAGTACAGTCTCTGAATCACTCAGACATAATGGAATACTGTCTCTGAATCACTCACACACAATGGAGTACAGTCTCTGAATCACTCACACACAATGGAGTACAGTCTCTGAATCAGACAGACACAATGGAATAGAGTCTCTGAATCACTCACACAAAATGGAATAAGTATCTGATTTACTCAGACACAATGGAATACAGTCTCTGAATCATTCAGACACATTGGAATACAGTCTCTGAATCACTCAGACACAATGAGGTACAGTCTCTGAATGACTTACACAATGGAATACAGTCTCTGAATCACTCAGACACAATGGAATACACTCTCTGAATTACTCAAACATTGGAGTAGAGTCTCTGAATCACTCAGACACAATGGAGTAAGTCTCAGAATCAGTCACACACAAAGGTCTACAGTCTCTGAATCACTCAGAAACAATGGATTACAGTCTCTGAATCACGCAGACAATGGAGTACAGTCTCTGAATCACGCAGACACAATGGAGTACAGTCTCTGAATCACTCAGACCAATGGAATAGAGTCTCTGAATCACTCAGAAAAAATGGAATACAGTCTCTGAATTACTCAGACACAATGGGATACAGTCTCTGAATCACTCACACATAATGGAGTACAGTCTCTGAATCACTCAGACACAATGGAATAAGTCTCTGAATCACTCACACACAAAGGAATATAGTCCTTGAATCACTCAGACACAATGGAATACGGACGCTGAATCATTCACACACAATGGAGTACAGTCTCTGAATCACCAAGAAACAGTGGGGTACAGTCTCTGAATCACTCAGACATGATGGAATACAGTCTCTGAATCACTCAGACATAATAGAATAAAGTCTCTGAATCACTCAGACAAAATGCAATAAGAATCTGACTTACTCAGACAGAATGGAATACAGTCCCTGAATCACTCAGACAAAATGGAATACAGTCTCTGACTCACTCAGAGACAATGGAATACAGTCTCTGAATCATTCAGACACGTTGGAATACAGTCTCTGAATCACTCAAACACAATGGGGTACCGTCTCTGAATGACTCACACAATGGAATACAGTCTCTGAATCACTCATACACAATGCAATACACACTCTGAATTACTCAAACATTGGAGTACAGTCTCTGAATCACTCAGGCACAATGGAATACAGTCTCTGAATCACTAACACACAATGGAGTACAGTCTCTGACTCACTCAGACACAATGGATTACAGTCTCTGAATCATTAAGACAAAATGGAATACAGTCTCTGAATCAGTCAGACACAATGGAATACAGTCTCTGAATAACTCAGACACAATGGAGTACAGTCTCTGAATCACTCAGACACAATGGAGTACAGTCTCTGAATCATTCAGACACAATGGAATACAGTCTCTGAATCACTCAGACACAATAGAATTGAGTCTCTGAATCACTCAGACTCAATGGAATACAGTCCCTGAATAACTCACACAAAATGGAATAAGTCTCGGACTCACTCAGACGCAATGGAATACAGTCTCTAAATCATTCAGACATGATGGAATACAGCCTCTGAATCACTCACACAGAATGGAATACAGTGGCTGAATCACTCACACACAATGGAATACAGTCTCTGAATCACTCAGACACAATGGGGTACAGACTCTGATTCACTTACACAATGGGGATCTGTCTCTGAATCACTCAGACACAATGGAAAACACTCTCTGAAACATTCAGACATAATGGAATACAGTCTCTGAATCACTAACACACAATGGAGTACAGTCTCTGAATCACTCAGACACAATGGAATGAGTCTCAGAATCACTCACACACAAAGGAGTACAGTCTCTGAATCACTCAGACATAATGGAATACATTCTCTGAATCACTCACACACAATGCAGTACAGTCTCTGAATCACTCACACACAATGGAGTACAGTCTCTGAATCACTCAGACACAATGGAATACATTCTCTGAATCGCTCACACAAAATGGAATAAGTATCTGACTTACTCAGACACAATGGAATACAGTCTCTGAATCATTCAGACACATTGGAATACAGTCTCTGAATCACTCAGACACAATGGGGTACAGTCTCTGAATGACTCACACAATGGAATACAGTCTCTGATTCACTCAGACACAATGGAATACAGTCTCTGAATCACTCAGACATGATGGAATACAGTCTCTGAATCACTCAGATATAATAGAATAAAGTCTCTGAATCACTCACACAAGATGGAATAAGTATCTGACTTACTCAGACAGAATGGAATACAGTCCCTGAATCACTCACACACAATGGAATACAGTCTCTGACTCACTCAGAGACAATGGAATACAGTCTCTGAATCATTCAGACACGTTGGAATACAGTCTCTGAATCACTCAAACACAATGGAGTAAGTCTCTGAATCATTCAGACACGTTGGAATACAGTCTCTGAATCACTCAAACACAATGGAGTAAGTCTCAGAATCAGTCACACACAAAGGTCTACAGTCTCTGAATCACTCAGACACAATAGAATTGAGTCTCTGAATCACTCAGACTCAATGGAATACAGTCCCTGAATAACTCACACAAAATGGAATAAGTCTCGGACTCACTCAGACGCAATGGAATACAGTCTCTAAATCATTCAGACATGATGGAATACAGCCTCTGAATCACTCACACAGAATGGAATACAGTGGCTGAATCACTCACACACAATGGAATACAGTCTCTGAATCACTCAGACACAATGGGGTACAGACTCTGATTCACTTACACAATGGGGATCTGTCTCCGAATCACTCAGACACAATGGAAAACACTCTCTGAAACATTCAGACATAATGGAATACAGTCTCTGAATCACTAACACACAATGGAGTACAGTCTCTGAATCACTCAGACACAATGGAATGAGTCTCAGAATCACTCACACACAAAGGAGTACAGTCTCTGAATCACTCAGACATAATGGAATACATTCTCTGAATCACTCACACACAATGCAGTACAGTCTCTGAATCACTCACACACAATGGAGTACAGTCTCTGAATCACTCAGACAGAATGGAATACATTCTCTGAATCGCTCACACAAAATGGAATAAGTATCTGACTTACTCAGACACAATGGAATACAGTCTCTGAATCATTCAGACACATTGGAATACAGTCTCTGAATCACTCAGACACAATGGGGTACAGTCTCTGAATGACTCACACAATGGAATACAGTCTCTGATTCACTCAGACACAATGGAATACAGTCTCTGAATCACTCAGACATGATGGAATACAGTCTCTGAATCACTCAGATATAATAGAATAAAGTCTCTGAATCACTCACACAAGATGGAATAAGTATCTGACTTACTCAGACAGAATGGAATACAGTCCCTGAATCACTCACACACAATGGAATACAGTCTCTGACTCACTCAGAGACAATGGAATACAGTCTCTGAATCATTCAGACACGTTGGAATACAGTCTCTGAATCACTCAAACACAATGGAGTAAGTCTCTGAATCATTCAGACACGTTGGAATACAGTCTCTGAATCACTCAAACACAATGGAGTAAGTCTCAGAATCAGTCACACACAAAGGTCTACAGTCTCTGAATCACTCAGAAACAATGGAATACAGTCTCTGAATCACGCAGACAATGGAGTACAGTCTCTGAATCACGCAGACACAATGGAGTACAGTCTCTGAATCACTCAGACCAATGGAATAGAGTCTCTGAATCACTCAGAAAAAATGGAATACAGTCTCTGAATTACTCAGACACAATGGGATACAGTCTCGGAATCACTCACACAAGATGGAGTACAGTCTCGGAATCACTCAGACACAATGGAATAAGTCTCTGAATCACTCACACACAAAGGAATATCGTCCTTGAATCACTCAGACACAATGGAATACGGACTCTGAATCATTCACACACAATGGAGTACAGTCTCTGAAACACTTACACACAATGGAGTACAGTCTCTGAATCATTCAGACACGTTGGAATACAGTCTCTGAATCACTCAAACACAATGGAGTAAGTCTCAGAATCAGTCACACACAAAGGTCTACAGTCTCTGAATCACTCAGACACAATAGAATTGAGTCTCTGAATCACTCAGACTCAATGGAATACAGTCCCTGAATAACTCACACAAAATGGAATAAGTCTCGGACTCACTCAGACGCAATGGAATACAGTCTCTAAATCATTCAGACATGATGGAATACAGCCTCTGAATCACTCACACAGAATGGAATACAGTGGCTGAATCACTCACACACAATGGAATACAGTCTCTGAATCACTCAGACACAATGGGGTACAGACTCTGATTCACTTACACAATGGGGATCTGTCTCCGAATCACTCAGACACAATGGAAAACACTCTCTGAAACATTCAGACATAATGGAATACAGTCTCTGAATCACTAACACACAATGGAGTACAGTCTCTGAATCACTCAGACACAATGGAATGAGTCTCAGAATCACTCACACACAAAGGAGTACAGTCTCTGAATCACTCAGACATAATGGAATACATTCTCTGAATCACTCACACACAATGCAGTACAGTCTCTGAATCACTCACACACAATGGAGTACAGTCTCTGAATCACTCAGACAGAATGGAATACATTCTCTGAATCGCTCACACAAAATGGAATAAGTATCTGACTTACTCAGACACAATGGAATACAGTCTCTGAATCATTCAGACACATTGGAATACAGTCTCTGAATCACTCAGACACAATGGGGTACAGTCTCTGAATGACTCACACAATGGAATACAGTCTCTGATTCACTCAGACACAATGGAATACAGTCTCTGAATCACTCAGACATGATGGAATACAGTCTCTGAATCACTCAGATATAATAGAATAAAGTCTCTGAATCACTCACACAAGATGGAATAAGTATCTGACTTACTCAGACAGAATGGAATACAGTCCCTGAATCACTCACACACAATGGAATACAGTCTCTGACTCACTCAGAGACAATGGAATACAGTCTCTGAATCATTCAGACACGTTGGAATACAGTCTCTGAATCACTCAAACACAATGGAGTAAGTCTCTGAATCATTCAGACACGTTGGAATACAGTCTCTGAATCACTCAAACACAATGGAGTAAGTCTCAGAATCAGTCACACACAAAGGTCTACAGTCTCTGAATCACTCAGAAACAATGGAATACAGTCTCTGAATCACGCAGACAATGGAGTACAGTCTCTGAATCACGCAGACACAATGGAGTACAGTCTCTGAATCACTCAGACCAATGGAATAGAGTCTCTGAATCACTCAGAAAAAATGGAATACAGTCTCTGAATTACTCAGACACAATGGGATACAGTCTCGGAATCACTCACACAAGATGGAGTACAGTCTCGGAATCACTCAGACACAATGGAATAAGTCTCTGAATCACTCACACACAAAGGAATATCGTCCTTGAATCACTCAGACACAATGGAATACGGACTCTGAATCATTCACACACAATGGAGTACAGTCTCTGAAACACTTACACACAATGGAGTACATTCTCTGAATCACTCAGACATGATGGAATACAGTCTCTGAATCACTCAGACATGATGGAATACAGTCTCTGAATCACTCAGTCACAATGGAATACAGTCTCTGAATCACTCAGACACAATGGAATACAGTCTCTGAATCATTCAGACACAATGGAATACAGTCTCTGAATCACTAGACACGATTGAATACAGTCACTGAATCACTCAGACACAACAGAACTGAGTCTCTGAATCACTCAGACTCAATGGAATACAGTCCCTGAATAACTCACACAAAATGGAATAAGTCTCTGACTCACTCAGACGCAATGGAATACAGTCTCTAAATCATTCAGACATAATGGAATACATTCTCTGAATCACTCACACACAATGGAGTACAGTCTCTGAATCACTAACACACAATGGAGTACAGTCTCTGAATCAGTCAGACACGATGGAATACAGTCTCTGAATCACTCACACAAAATGGAATAAGTATCTGACTTACTCAGACACAATGGAATACAGTCTCTGAATCATTCAGACACATTGGAATACAGTCTCTGAATCACTCAGACACAATGAGGTACAGTCTCTGAATCATTCAGACACAATGGAATACAGTCTCTGAATCACTCAGACACAATAGAATTGAGTCTCTGAATCACTCAGACTCAATGGAATACAGTCCCTGAATAACTCACACAAAATGGAATAAGTCTCTGACTCACTCAGACGCAATGGAATACAGTCTCTAAATCATTCAGACATGATGGAATATAGCCTCTGAATCACTCACACAGAATGGAATACAGTGGCTGAATCACTCACACACAATGGAATACAGTCTCTGAATCACTCAGACACAATGGGGTACAGACTCTGATTCACTTACACAATGGGGATCTGTCCCTGAATCACTCAGACACAATGGAAAACACTCTCTGAAACATTCAGACGTAATGGAATACAGTCTCTGAATCACTAACACACAATGGAGTACAGTCTCTGAATCACTCAGACACAATGGAATGAGTCTCAGAATCACTCACACACAAAGGAGTACAGTCTCTGAATCACTCAGACATAATGGAATACATTCTCTGAATCACTCACACACAATGGAGTACAGTCTCTGAATCACTCAGACACAATGGAATACAATCTCTGAATCGCTCACACAAAATGGAATAAGTATCTGACTTACTCAGACACAATGGAATACAGTCTCTGAATCATTCAGACACATTGGAATATAGTCTCTGAATCACTCAGACACAATGGGGTACAGTCTCTGAATGACTCACACAATGGAATACAGTCTCTGGTTCACTCAGACACAATGGAATACAGTCTCTGAATCACTCAGATATAATAGAATAAAGTCTCTGAATCACTCACACAAGTTGGAATAAGTATCTGACTTACTCAGACAGAATGGAATACAGTCCCTGAATCACTCACACACAATGGAATACAGTCTCTGACTCACTCAGAGACAATGGAATACAGTCTCTGAATCATTCAGACACGTTGGAATACAGTCTCTGAATCACTCAAACACAATGGAGTAAGTCTCAGAATCAGTCACACACAAAGGTCTACAGTCTCTGAATCACTCAGAAACAATGGAATACAGTCTCTGAATCACGCAGACAATGGAGTACAGTCTCTGAATCACGCAGACACAATGGAGTACAGTCTCTGAATCACTCAGACCAATGGAATAGAGTCTCTGAATCACTCAGAAAAAATGGAATACAGTCTCTGAATTACTCAGACACAATGGGATACAGTCTCGGAATCACGCACACAAGATGGAGTACAGTCTCGGAATCACTCAGACACAATGGAATAAGTCTCTGAATCACTCACACACAAAGGAATATCGTCCTTGAATCACTCAGACACAATGGAATACGGACTCTGAATCATTCACACACAATGGAGTACAGTCTCTGAAGCACTTACACACAATGGAGTACATTCTCTGAATCACTCAGACATGATGGAATACAGTCTCTGAATCACTCAGACATGATGGAATACAGTCTCTGAATCACTCAGTCACAATGGAATACAGTCTCTGAATCACTCAGACACAATGGAATACAGTCTCTGAATCATTCAGACACAATGGAATACAGTCTCTGAATCACTCAGACACGATTGAATACAGTCACTGAATCACTCAGACACAACAGAATTGAGTCTCTGAATCACTCAGACTCAATGGAATACAGTCCCTGAATAACTCACACAAAATGGAATAAGTCTCTAACTCACTCAGACGCAATGGAATACAGTCTCTAAATCATTCAGACATAATGGAATACATTCTCTGAATCACTCACACACAATGGAGTACAGTCTCTGAATCACTCACACACAATGGAGTACAGTCTCTGAATCAGTCAGACACGATGGCATACAGTCTCTGAATCACTCACACAAAATGGAATAAGTATCTGACTTACTCAGACACAATGGAATACAGTCTCTGAATCATTCAGACACATTGGAATACAGTCTCTGAATCACTCAGACACAATGAGGTACAGTCTCTGAATCATTCAGACACAATGGAATACAGTCTCTGAATCACTCAGACACAATAGAATTGAGTCTCTGAATCACTCAGACTCAATGGAATACAGTCATGAATAACTCACACAAAATGGAATAAGTCTCTGACTCACTCAGACGCAATGGAATACAGTCTCTAAATCATTCAGACATGATGGAATACAGCCTCTGAATCACTCACACAGAATGGAATACAGTGGCTGAATCACTCACACACAATGGAATACAGTCTCTGAATCACTCAGACACAATGGGGTACAGACTCTGATTCACTTACACAATGGGGATCTGTCCCTGAATCACTCAGACACAATGGAAAACACTCTCTGAAACATTCAGACGTAATGGAATACAGTCTCTGAATCACAAACACACAATGGAGTACAGTCTCTGAATCACTCAGACACAATGGAATGAGTCTCAGAATCACTCACACACAAAGGAGTACAGTCTCTGAATCACTCAGACATAATGGAATACATTCTCTGAATCACTCACGCACAATGGAGTACAGTCTCTGAATCACTCACACACAATGGAGTACAGTCTCTGAATCACTCAGACACAATGGAATACAATCTCTGAATCGCTCACACAAAATGGAATAAGTATCTGACTTACTCAGACACAATGGAATACAGTCTCTGAATCATTCAGACACATTGGAATACAGTCTCTGAATCACTCAGACACAATGGGGTACAGTCTCTGAATGACTCACACAATGGAATACAGTCTCTGGTTCACTCAGACACAATGGAATACAGTCTCTGAATCACTCAGACATGATGGAATACAGTCTCTGAATCACTCAGATATAATAGAATAAAGTCTCTGAATCACTCACACAAGATGGAATAAGTATCTGACTTACTCAGACAGAATGGAATACAGTCCCTGAATCACTCACACACAATGGAATACAGTCTCTGACTCACTCAGAGACAATGGAATACAGTCTCTGAATCATTCAGACACGTTGGAATACAGTCTCTGAATCACTCAAACACAATGGAGTAAGTCTCAGAATCAGTCACACACAAAGGTCTACAGTCTCTGAATCACTCAGAAACAATGGAATACAGTCTCTGAATCACGCAGACAATGGAGTACAGTCTCGGAATCACGCAGACACAATGGAGTACAGTCTCTGAATCACTCAGACCAATGGAATAGAGTCTCTGAATCACTCAGAAAAAATGAAATACAGTCTCTGAATTACTCAGACACAATGGGATACAGTCTCGGAATCACTCACACAAGATGGAGTACAGTCTCGGAATCACTCAGACACAATGGAATAAGTCTCTGAATCACTCACACACAAAGGAATATCGTCCTTGAATCACTCAGACACAATGGAATACGGACTCTGAATCATTCACACACAATGGAGTACAGTCTCTGAAGCACTTACACACAATGGAGTACATTCTCTGAATCACTCAGACATGATGGAATACAGTCTCTGAATCACTCAGACATGATGGAATACAGTCTCTGAATCACTCAGACATAATAGAATAAAGTCTCTGAATCACGCACACAAAATGGAATAAGTATCTGACTTACTCAGACACAATGGAATACAGTCCCTGAATCACTCAGACACAATGGAATACAGTCTCTGACTCACTCAGAGACAATGGAATACAGTCTCTGAATCATTCAGACACGTTGGAATACAGTCTCTGAATCACTCAAACACAATGTGGAACAGTCTCTGAATGACACACACAATGGAATTCAGACTCTGAATCACTCAGATACAATGGAATACACTCTCTGAATTACTCAAACAATGGAGTACAGTCTCTGACTCACTCAGACACAATGGAATACAGTCCCTGAATCACTAACACACAATGGAGTACAGTCTCTGACTCACTCAGACACAATGGATTACAGTCTCTGAATCATTCAGACACAATGGAATACAGTCTCTGAATCACTCAGACACAATGGAATACAGTCTCTGAATCACTCAGTCACAATGGAATACAGTCTCTGAATCACTCAGACACAATGGAATACAGTCTCTGAATCATTCAGACACAATGGAATACAGTCTCTGAATCACTCAGACACGATTGAATACAGTCACTGAATCACTCAGACACAACAGAATTGAGTCTCTGAATCACTCAGACTCAATGGAATACAGTCCCTGAATAACTCACACAAAATGGAATAAGTCTCTGACTCACTCAGACGCAATGGAATACAGTCTCTAAATCATTCAGACATAATGGAATACATTCTCTGAATCACTCACACACAATGGAGTACAGTCTCTGAATCACTCACACACAATGGAGTACAGTCTCTGAATCAGTCAGACACGATGGAATACAGTCTCTGAATCACTCACACAAAATGGAATAAGTATCTGACTTACTCAGCCACAATGGAATACAGTCTCTGAATCATTCAGACACATTGGAATACAGTCTCTGAATCACTCAGACACAATGAGGTACAGTCTCTGAATGACTCACACAATGGAATACAGTCTCTGAATCACTCAGACACAATGGAGTACAGTCTCTGAATCATTCAGACACAATGGAATACAGTCTCTGAATCACTCAGACACGATTGAATACAGTCACTGAATCACTCAGACACAACAGAATTGAGTCTCTGAATCACTCAGACTCAATGGAATACAGTCCCTGAATAACTCACACAAAATGGAATAAGTCTCTGACTCACTCAGACGCAATGGAATAAAGTCTCTAAATCATTCAGACATAATGGAATACATTCTCTGAATCACTCACACACAATGGAGTACAGTCTCTGAATCACTCACACACAATGGAGTACAGTCTCTGAATCAGTCAGACACGATGGAATACAGTCTCTGAATCACTCACACAAAATGGAATAAGTATCTGACTTACTCAGCCACAATGGAATACAGTCTCTGAATCATTCAGACACATTGGAATACAGTCTCTGAATCACTCAGACACAATGAGGTACAGTCTCTGAATGACTCACACAATGGAATACAGTCTCTGAATCACTCAGACACAATGGAGTACAGTCTCTGAATCATTCAGACACAATGGAATACAGTCTCTGAATCACTCAGACACGATTGAATACAGTCACTGAATCACTCAGACACAACAGAATTGAGTCTCTGAATCACTCAGACTCAATGGAAAACAGTCCCTGAATAACTCACACAAAATGGAATAAGTCTCTGACTCACTCAGACGCAATGGAATAAAGTCTCTAAATCATTCAGACATAATGGAATACATTCTCTGAATCACTCACACACAATGGAGTACAGTCTCTGAATCACTCACACAAAATGGAATAAGTATCTGACTTACTCAGACACAATGGAATACAGTCTCTGAATCATTCAGACACATTGGAATACAGTCTCTGAATCACTCAGACACAATGGGGTACAGTCTCTGAATGACTCACACAATGGAATACAGTCTCTGAATCACTCAGACACAATGGAATACACTCTCTGAATTACTCAAACATTGGAGTAGAGTCTCTGAACCACTCAGACACAATGCAATGCAGTCTCTGAATCACTAACACACAAAGGAGTACAGTCTCTGACTCACTCAGACACAATGGATTACAGTCTCTGAAACATTCAGACACAATGGAATACAGTCTCTGAATAACTCACACAAAATGGAATAAGTCTCTGACTCACTCAGACGCAATGGAATACAGTCTCTGAATCATTCAGACACAATGGAATACAGTCTCTGACTCACTCAGAGACAATGGAATACAGTCTCTGAATCATTCAGCCACGTTGGAACAGTCTCTGAATCACTCAAACACAATGTGGAACAGTCTCTGAATGACTCACACAATGGAATTCAGACTCTGAATCACTCAGACACAATGGAATACACACTCTGAATTACTCAAACATTGGAGTACAGTCTCTGAATCACTCAGACACAATGGAATACAGTCCCTGAATCACTAACACACAATGGAGTACAGTCTCTGACTCACTCAGACACAATGGATTACAGTCTCTGAATCATTCAGACACAATGGAATACAGGCTCTGAATCACTCAGACACAATGGAATACAGTCTCTGAATCACTCAGACACAATGGAATACAGTCTCTGAATCACTCAGACACAATGGAGTACAGTCTCTGAATCATTCAGACACAATGCAATACAGTCTCTGAATCATTCAGACACGATTGAATACAGTCACTGAATCACTCAGACACAATGGAATACAGTCTCTGAATCACTCAGACACAATGGAATACAGTCTCTGACTCACTCAGACACAATGGAATACAGTCTCTGAATCACTCAGACACAATGGAATACAGTCTCTGACTCACTCAGACACAATGGATTACAGTCTCTGAATCATTCAGACACAATGGAATACAGGCTCTGAATCACTCAGACACAATGGAATACAGTCTCTGAATCACTCAGACACAATGGAATACAGTCTCTGAATCACTCAGACACAATGGAGTACAGTCTCTGAATCATTCAGACACAATGCAATACAGTCTCTGAATCATTCAGACACGATTGAATACAGTCACTGAATCACTCAGACACAACAGAAAAGAGTCTCTGAATCACTCAGACTCAATGGAATACAGTCCCTGAATAACTCACACAAAATGGAATAAGTCTCTGACTCACTCAGACGCAATGGAATACAGTCTCTAAATCATTCAGACATGATGGAATACAGCCTCTGAATCACTCACACAGAATGGAATACAGTGGCTGAATCACTCACACACAATGGAATACAGTCTCTGAATCACTCAGACACAATGGGGTACAGACTCTGATTCACGTACACAATGGGGAACTGTCTCTGAATCACTCAGACACAATGGAAAACACTCTCTGAAACACTCAGACATAATGGAATACAGTCTCTGAATCACTAACACACAATGGAGTACAGTCTCTGAATCACTCAGACACAATGGAATGAGTCTCAGAATCACTCACACACAAAGGAGTACAGTCTCTGAATCACTCAGACATAATGGAATACTGTCTCTGAATCACTCACACACAATGGAGTACAGTCTCTGAATCACTCACACACAATGGAGTACAGTCTCTGAATCAGTCAGACACAATGGAATACAGTCTCTGAATCACTCACACAAAATGGAATAAGTATCTGACTTACTCAGACACAATGGAATACAGTCTCTGAATCATTCAGACACATTGGAATACAGTCTCTGAATCACTCAGACACAATGGGGTACAGTCTCTGAATGACTCACACAATGGAATACAGTCTCTGAACCACTCAGACACAATGCAATACAGTCTCTGAATCACTAACACACAAAGGAGTACAGTCTCTGACTCACTCAGACACAATGGATTACAGTCTCTGAAACATTCAGACACAATGGAATACAGTCTCTGAATAACTCACACAAAATGGAATAAGTCTCTGAATCACTCAGACGCAATGGAATACAGTCTCTGAATCATTCAGACACAATGGAATACAGTCTCTGAATCACTCACACACAATGGAATACAGTGTCTGAATCACTCAAACACAATGGGGTACAGTCTCTGATTCACTCACACAATGGGGAATACTGTTTGAATCACTCAGACACAATGGAATACACTCTCTGAAGCACTCAGACATAATGGAATACAGTCTCTGAATCACTCAGCCCAATGGAATAGAGTCTCTGAATCACTCAGACACAATGGAATACAGTCTCTGAATCACTAACACACAATGGAGTACAGTCTCTGAATCACTCACACACAATGGAATGAGTCTCAGAATCACTCACACACAAAGGAGTAGTCTCTGAATCACTCAGACACAATGCAATACATTCTCTGAATCACTCACACACAATGGAGTACAGTCTCTGAATCACTCACACACAATGGAGTACAGTCTCTGAATCAGTCAGACACAATGGAATACAGTCTCTGAATCACTCAGACATGATGGAATACAGTCTCTGAATCACTCAGATATAATAGAATAAAGTCTCTGAATCACTCACACAAGATGGAATAAGTATCTGACTTACTCAGACACAATGGAATACAGTCCCTGAATCACTCACACACAATGGAATACAGTCTCTGACTCACTCAGAGACAATGGAATACAGTCTCTGAATCATTCAGACACGTTGGAATACAGTCTCTGAATCACTCAAACACAATGGAGTAAGTCTCAGAATCAGTCACACACAAAGGTCTACAGTCTCTGAATCACTCAGAAACAATGGATTACAGTCTCTGAATCACGCAGACAATGGAGTACAGTCTCTGAATCACGCAGACACAATGGAGTACAGTCTCTGAATCACTCAGACCAATGGAATAGAGTCTCTGAATCACTCAGAAAAAATGGAATACAGTCTCTGAATTACTCAGACACAATGGGATACAGTCTCTGAATCACTCACACATAATGGAGTACAGTCTCTGAATCACTCAGACACAATGGAATAAGTCTCTGAATCACTCACACACAAAGGAATATAGTCCTTGAATCACTCAGACACAATGGAATACGGACGCTGAATCATTCACACACAATGGAGTACAGTCTCTGAATCACCAAGAAACAGTGGGGTACAGTCTCTGAATCACTCAGACATGATGGAATACAGTCTCCGAATCACTCAGACATAATAGAATAAAGTCTATGAATCACTCAGACAAAATGGAATAAGTATCTGACTTACTCAGACACAATGGAATACAGTCACTGAATCACTAACACACAATGGAATACAGTCTCTGACTCACTCAGAGACAATGGAATACAGTCTCTGAATCATTCAGACATGTTGGAATACAGTCTCTGAATCACTCAAACACAATGGGGTACCGTCTCTGAATGACTCACACAATGGAATACAGTCTCTGAATCACTCAGACACAATGCAATACACACTCTGAATTACTAAAACATTGGAGTACAGTCTCTGAATCACTCAGGCACAATGGAATACAGTCTCTGAATCACTAACACACAGTGGAGTACAGTCTCTGACTCACTCAGACACAATGGATTACAGTCTCTGACTCATTAAGACAAAATGGAATACAGTCTCTGAATCAGTCAGACACAATGGAATACAGTCTCTGAATAACTCAGACACAATGGAATACAGTCTCTGAATCACTCAGACACAATGGAGTACAGTCTCTGAATCATTCAGACACAATGGAATACAGTCTCTGAATCATTCAGACACAATAGAATTGAGTCTCTGAATCACTCAGACTCAATGGAATACAGTCCCTGAATAACTCACACAAAATGGAATAAGTCTCTGACTCACTCAGACGCAATGGAATACAGTCTCTAAATCATTCAGACATGATGGAATACAGCCTCTGAATCACTCACACAGAATGGAATACAGTGGCTGAATCACTCACACACAATGGAATACAGTCTCTGAATCACTCAGACACAATGGGGTACAGACTCTGATTCACTTACACAATGGGGAACGGTCTCTGAATCACTCAGACACAATGGAAAACACTCTCTGAAACACTCAGACGTAATGGAATACAGTCTCTGCATCACTAACACACAATGGAGTACAGTCTCTGAATCACTCAGACACAATGGAATGAGTCTCAGAATCACTCACACACAAAGGAGTACAGTCTCTGAATCACTCAGACATAATGGAATACATTCTCTGAATCACTCACACACAATGGAGTACAGTCTCTGAATCACTCACACACAATGGAGTACAGTCTCTGAATCACTCAGACACAATGGAATACATTCTCTGAATCGCTCACACAAAATGGAATAAGTATCTGACTTACTCAGACACAATGGAATACAGTCTCTGAATCATTCAGACACATTGGAATACAGTCTCTGAATCACTCAGACACAATGGGGTACAGTCTCTGAATGACTCACACAATGGAATACAGTCTCTGATTCACTCAGACACAATGGAATACAGTCTCTGAATTACTCAAACATTGGAGTACAGTCTCTGAATCACTCAGACACAATGGAATACAGTCTCTGAATCACTAACACACAAAGGGGTACAGTCTCTGACTCACTCAGACACAATGGATTACAGTCACTGAATCATTCAGACACAATGGAATACAGTCTCTGAATAACTCACACAAAATGGAATAAGTCTGTGACTCACTCAGACGCAATGGAATACAGT
Source organism: Carcharodon carcharias (assembly GCF_017639515.1). Taxonomy (NCBI): domain Eukaryota; kingdom Metazoa; phylum Chordata; class Chondrichthyes; order Lamniformes; family Lamnidae; genus Carcharodon; species Carcharodon carcharias. The sequence continues at coordinate 27,751,060 of NC_054500.1, forward strand.
CTCTGAATCATTCAGACACAATGGAATACAGTCTCTGAATCACTCAGACACAATAGAATTGAGTCTCTGAATCACTCAGACAAAATGGAATAAGTATCTGACTTACTCAGACACAATGGAATACAGTCCCTGAATCACTCAGACACAATAGAATACAGTCTCTGAATCATTCAGACACGTTGGAATACAGTCTCTGAATCACTCAAACACAATGGGGTACTGTCTCTGAATGACTCACACAATGGAATACAGTCTCTGAATCACTCAGACACAATGCAATACACACTTTGAATTACTCAAACATTGGAGTACAGGCTCTGAATCACTCAGGCACAATTGAATACAGTCTCTGAATCACTAACACACAATGGAGTACAGTCTCTGACTCACTCAGACACAATGGATTACAGTCTCTGAATCATTCAGACAAAATGGAATACAGTCTCTGAATCAGTCAGACGCAATGGAATACAGTCTCTGAATAACTCAGACACAATGGAGTACAGTCTCTGAATCATTCAGACACAATGGAATACATTCTCTGAATCACTCAGACACAATAGAATTGAGTCTCTGAATCACTCAGACTCAATGGAATACAGTCCCTGAATAACTCACACAAAATGGAATAAGTCTCTGACTCACTCAGACGCAATGAAATACAGTCTCTAAATCATTCAGACATGATGGAATACAGCCTCTGAATCACTCACACAGAATGGAATACAGTGGCTGAATCACTCACACACAATGGAATACAGTCTCTGAATCACTCACAACAATGGGGTTCAGAATCTGATTCACTTACACAATGGGGAACTGTCTCTGAATCACTCAGACACAATGGAAAACACTCTCTGAAACACTCAGACGTAATGGAATACAGTCTCTGAATCACTAACACACAATGGAGTACAGTCTCTGAATCACTCAGACACAATGGAATGAGTCTCAGAATCACTCACACAAAGGAGTACAGTCTCTGAATCACTCACACACAATGGAATACAGTGTCTGAATCACTCAAACACAATGGGGTACAGTCTCTGATTCACTCACACAATGGGGAATACTGTTTGAATCACTCAGACACAATGGAATACACTCTCTGAAGCACTCAGACATAATGGAATACAGTCTCTGAATCACTCAGCCCAATGGAATAGAGTCTCTGAATCACTCAGACACAATGGAATACAGTCTCTGAATCACTAACACACAATGGAGTACAGTCTCTGAATCACTCACACACAATGGAATGAGTCTCAGAATCACTCACACACAAAGGAGTAGTCTCTGAATCACTCAGACACAATGCAATACATTCTCTGAATCACTCACACACAATGGAGTACAGTCTCTGAATCACTCACACACAATGGAGTACAGTCTCTGAATCAGTCAGACACAATGGAATACAGTCTCTGAATCACTCAGACATGATGGAATACAGTCTCTGAATCACTCAGATATAACAGAATAAAGTCTCTGAATCACTCACACAAGATGGAATAAGTATCTGACTTACTCAGACAGAATGGAATACAGTCCCTGAATCACTCACACACAATGGAATACAGTCTCTGACTCACTCAGAGACAATGGAATACAGTCTCTGAATCATTCAGACACGTTGGAATACAGTCTCTGAATCACTCAAACACAATGGAGTAAGTCTCAGAATCAGTCACACATAAAGGTCTACAGTCTCTGAATCACTCAGAAACAATGGAATACAGTCTCTGAATCACGCAGACAATGGAGTACAGTCTCTGAATCACGCAGACACAATGGAGTACAGTCTCTGAATCACTCAGACCAATGGAATAGAGTCTCTGAATCACTCAGAAAAAATGCAATACAGACTCTGAATTACTCAGACACAATGGGATACAGTCTCTGAATCACTCACACATAATGGAGTACAGTCTCTGAATCACTCAGACACAATGGAATAAGTCTCTGAATCACTCACACACAAAGGAATATAGCCCTTGAATCACTCAGACACAATGGAATACGGACGCTGAATCATTCACACACAATGGAGTACAGTCTCTGAATCACCAAGAAACAGTGGGGTACAGTCTCTGAATCACTCAGACATGATGGAATACAGTCTCCGAATCACTCAGACATAATAGAATAAAGTCTATGAATCACTCAGACAAAATGGAATAAGTATCTGACTTACTCAGACACAATGGAATACAGTCCCTGAATAACTCAGACACAATGGAATACAGTCTCTGACTCACTCAGAGAAAATGGAATACAGTCTCTGAATCATTCAGACACGTTGGAATACAGTCTCTGAATCACTCAAACACAATGGGGTACCGTCTCTGAATGACTCACACAATGGAATACAGTCGCTGAATCACTCATACACAATGCAATACACACTCTGAATTACTCAAACATTGGAGTACAGTCTCTGAATCACTCAGGCACAATGGAATACAGTCTCTGAATCACTAACACACAATGGAGTACAGTCTCTGACTCACTCAGACACAATGGATTACAGTCTCTGAATCATTAAGACAAAATGGCATACAGTCTCTGAATAACTCAGACACAATGGAATACAGTCTCTGAATCACTCAGACACAATGGAGTACAGTCTCTGAATCATTCAGACACAATAGAATACAGTCTCTGAATCACTCAGACACAATAGAATTGAGTCTCTGAATCACTCAGACTCAATGGAATACAGTCCCTGAATAACTCACACAAAATGGAATAAGTCTCTGACTCACTCAGACGCAATGGAATACAGTCTCTAAATCATTCAGACATGATGGAATACAGCCTCTGAATCACTCACACAGAATGGAATACAGTGGCTGAATCACTCACACACAATGGAATACAGTCTCTGAATCACTCAGACACAATGGGGTACAGACTCTGATTCACTTACACAATGGGGATCGGTCTCTGAATCACTCAGACACAATGGAAAACACTCTCTGAAACACTCAGACGTAATGGAATACAGTCTCTGCATCACTAACACACAATGGAGTACAGTCTCTGAATCACTCAGACACAATGGAATGAGTCTCAGAATCACTCACACACAAAGGGGTACAGTCTCTGAATCACTCAGACATAATGGAATACAGTCTCTGAATCACTCACACACAATGGAGTACAGTCTCTGATTCACTCACACAATGGGGAATACTGTTTGAATCACTCAGACACAATGGAATACACTCTCTGAAGCACTCAGACATAATGGAATACAGTCTCTGAATCACTCAGCCCAATGGAATAGAGTCTCTGAATCACTCAGACACAATGGAATACAGTCTCTGAATCACTAACACACAATGGAGTACAGTCTCTGAATCACTCACACACAATGGAATGAGTCTCAGAATCACTCACACACAAAGGAGTAGTCTCTGAATCACTCAGACACAATGCAATACATTCTCTGAATCACTCACACACAATGGAGTACAGTCTCTGAATCACTCACACACAATGGAGTACAGTCTCTGAATCAGTCAGACACAATGGAATACAGTCTCTGAATCACTCAGACATGATGGAATACAGTCTCTGAATCACTCAGATATAACAGAATAAAGTCTCTGAATCACTCACACAAGATGGAATAAGTATCTGACTTACTCAGACAGAATGGAATACAGTCCCTGAATCACTCACACACAATGGAATACAGTCTCTGACTCACTCAGAGACAATGGAATACAGTCTCTGAATCATTCAGACACGTTGGAATACAGTCTCTGAATCACTCAAACACAATGGAGTAAGTCTCAGAATCAGTCACACATAAAGGTCTACAGTCTCTGAATCACTCAGAAACAATGGAATACAGTCTCTGAATCACGCAGACAATGGAGTACAGTCTCTGAATCACGCAGACACAATGGAGTACAGTCTCTGAATCACTCAGACCAATGGAATAGAGTCTCTGAATCACTCAGAAAAAATGCAATACAGTCTCTGAATTACTCAGACACAATGGGATACAGTCTCTGAATCACTCACACATAATGGAGTACAGTCTCTGAATCACTCAGACACAATGGAATAAGTCTCTGAATCACTCACACACAAAGGAATATAGCCCTTGAATCACTCAGACACAATGGAATACGGACGCTGAATCATTCACACACAATGGAGTACAGTCTCTGAATCACCAAGAAACAGTGGGGTACAGTCTCTGAATCACTCAGACATGATGGAATACAGTCTCCGAATCACTCAGACATAATAGAATAAAGTCTATGAATCACTCAGACAAAATGGAATAAGTATCTGACTTACTCAGACACAATGGAATACAGTCCCTGAATAACTCAGACACAATGGAATACAGTCTCTGACTCACTCAGAGAAAATGGAATACAGTCTCTGAATCATTCAGACACGTTGGAATACAGTCTCTGAATCACTCAAACACAATGGGGTACCGTCTCTGAATGACTCACACAATGGAATACAGTCTCTGAATCACTCATACACAATGCAATACACACTCTGAATTACTCAAACATTGGAGTACAGTCTCTGAATCACTCAGGCACAATGGAATACAGTCTCTGAATCACTAACACACAATGGGGTACAGTCTCTGACTCACTCAGACACAATGGATTACAGTCTCTGAATCATTAAGACAAAATGGCATACAGTCTCTGAATAACTCAGACACAATGGAATACAGTCTCTGAATCACTCAGACACAATGGAGTACAGTCTCTGAATCATTCAGACACAATGGAATACAGTCTCTGAATCACTCAGACACAATAGAATTGAGTCTCTGAATCACTCAGACTCAATGGAATACAGTCCCTGAATAACTCACACAAAATGGAATAAGTCTCTGACTCACTCAGACGCAATGGAATACAGTCTCTGAATCACTAACACACAATGGAGTACAGTCTCTGACTCACTCAGACACAATGGATTACAGTCTCTGAATCATTAAGACAAAATGGCATACAGTCTCTGAATAACTCAGACACAATGGAATACAGTCTCTGAATCACTCAGACACAATGGAGTACAGTCTCTGAATCATTCAGACACAATGGAATACAGTCTCTGAATCACTCAGACACAATAGAATTGAGTCTCTGAATCACTCAGACTCAATGGAATACAGTCCCTGAATAACTCACACAAAATGGAATAAGTCTCTGACTCACTCAGACGCAATGGAATACAGCCTCTAAATCATTCAGACATGATGGAATACAGCCTCTGAATCACTCACACAGAATGGAATACAGTCTCTGAATCACTCAGACACAATGGGGTACAGACTCTGATTCACTTACACAATGGGGATCGGTCTCTGAATCACTCAGACACAATGGAAAACACTCTCTGAAACACTCAGATGTAATGGAATACAGTCTCTGCATCACTAACACACAATGGAGTACAGTCTCTGAATCACTCAGACACAATGGAATGAGTCTCAGAATAACTCACACACAAAGGGGTACAGTCTCTGAATCACTCAGACATAATGGAATACAGTCTCTGAATCACTCAGACACAATGCAATACACGCTCTGAATTACTAAAACATTGGAGTACAGTCTCTGAATCACTCAGGCACAATGGAATACAGTCTCTGAATCACTAACACACAGTGGAGTACAGTCTCTGACTCACTCAGACACAATGGATTACAGTCTCTGACTCATTAAGACAAAATGGAATACAGTCTCTGAATCAGTCAGACACAATGGAATACAGTCTCTGAATAACTCAGACACAATGGAATACAGTCTCTGAATCACTCAGACACAATGGAGTACAGTCTCTGAATCATTCAGACACAATGGAATACAGTCTCTGAATCATTCAGACACAATAGAATTGAGTCTCTGAATCACTCAGACTCAATGGAATACAGTCCCTGAATAACTCACACAAAATGGAATAAGTCTCTGACTCACTCAGACGCAATGGAATACAGTCTCTAAATCATTCAGACATGATGGAATACAGCCTCTGAATCACTCACACAGAATGGAATACAGTGGCTGAATCACTCACACACAATGGAATACAGTCTCTGAATCACTCAGACACAATGGGGTACAGACTCTGATTCACTTACACAATGGGGAACGGTCTCTGAATCACTCAGACACAATGGAAAACACTCTCTGAAACACTCAGACGTAATGGAATACAGTCTCTGCATCACTAACACACAATGGAGTACAGTCTCTGAATCACTCAGACACAATGGAATGAGTCTCAGAATCACTCACACACAAAGGAGTACAGTCTCTGAATCACTCAGACATAATGGAATACATTCTCTGAATCACTCACACACAATGGAGTACAGTCTCTGAATCACTCACACACAATGGAGTACAGTCTCTGAATCACTCAGACACAATGGAATACATTCTCTGAATCGCTCACACAAAATGGAATAAGTATCTGACTTACTCAGACACAATGGAATACAGTCTCTGAATCATTCAGACACATTGGAATACAGTCTCTGAATCACTCAGACACAATGGGGTACAGTCTCTGAATGACTCACACAATGGAATACAGTCTCTGATTCACTCAGACACAATGGAATACAGTCTCTGAATTACTCAAACATTGGAGTACAGTCTCTGAATCACTCAGACACAATGGAATACAGTCTCTGAATCACTAACACACAAAGGGGTACAGTCTCTGACTCACTCAGACACAATGGATTACAGTCACTGAATCATTCAGACACAATGGAATACAGTCTCTGAATAACTCACACAAAATGGAATAAGTCTGTGACTCACTCAGACGCAATGGAATACAGTCTCTGAATCATTCAGACACAATGGAATACAGTCTCTGAATCACTCAGACACAATAGAATTGAGTCTCTGAATCACTCAGACAAAATGGAATAAGTATCTGACTTACTCAGACACAATGGAATACAGTCCCTGAATCACTCAGACACAATAGAATACAGTCTCTGAATCATTCAGACACGTTGGAATACAGTCTCTGAATCACTCAAACACAATGGGGTACCGTCTCTGAATGACTCACACAATGGAATACAGTCTCTGAATCACTCAGACACAATGCAATACACACTTTGAATTACTCAAACATTGGAGTACAGGCTCTGAATCACTCAGGCACAATGGAATACAGTCTCTGAATCACTAACACACAATGGAGTACAGTCTCTGACTCACTCAGACACAATGGATTACAGTCTCTGAATCATTCAGACAAAATGGAATACAGTCTCTGAATCAGTCAGACGCAATGGAATACAGTCTCTGAATAACTCAGACACAATGGAGTACAGTCTCTGAATCATTCAGACACAATGGAATACATTCTCTGAATCACTCAGACACAATAGAATTGAGTCTCTGAATCACTCAGACTCAATGGAATACAGTCCCTGAATAACTCACACAAAATGGAATAAGTCTCTGACTCACTCAGACGCAATGAAATACAGTCTCTAAATCATTCAGACATGATGGAATACAGCCTCTGAATCACTCACACAGAATGGAATACAGTGGCTGAATCACTCACACACAATGGAATACAGTCTCTGAATCACTCAGACACAATGGGGTTCAGAATCTGATTCACTTACACAATGGGGAACTGTCTCTGAATCACTCAGACACAATGGAAAACACTCTCTGAAACACTCAGACGTAATGGAATACAGTCTCTGAATCACTAACACACAATGGAGTACAGTCTCTGAATCACTCAGACACAATGGAATGAGTCTCAGAATCACTCACACAAAGGAGTACAGTCTCTGAATCACTCACACACAATGGAATACAGTGTCTGAATCACTCAAACACAATGGGGTACAGTCTCTGATTCACTCACACAATGGGGAATACTGTTTGAATCACTCAGACACAATGGAATACACTCTCTGAAGCACTCAGACATAATGGAATACAGTCTCTGAATCACTCAGCCCAATGGAATAGAGTCTCTGAATCACTCAGACACAATGGAATACAGTCTCTGAATCACTAACACACAATGGAGTACAGTCTCTGAATCACTCACACACAATGGAATGAGTCTCAGAATCACTCACACACAAAGGAGTAGTCTCTGAATCACTCAGACACAATGCAATACATTCTCTGAATCACTCACACACAATGGAGTACAGTCTCTGAATCACTCACACACAATGGAGTACAGTCTCTGAATCAGTCAGACACAATGGAATACAGTCTCTGAATCACTCAGACATGATGGAATACAGTCTCTGAATCACTCAGATATAACAGAATAAAGTCTCTGAATCACTCACACAAGATGGAATAAGTATCTGACTTACTCAGACAGAATGGAATACAGTCCCTGAATCACTCACACACAATGGAATACAGTCTCTGACTCACTCAGAGACAATGGAATACAGTCTCTGAATCATTCAGACACGTTGGAATACAGTCTCTGAATCACTCAAACACAATGGAGTAAGTCTCAGAATCAGTCACACATAAAGGTCTACAGTCTCTGAATCACTCAGAAACAATGGAATACAGTCTCTGAATCACGCAGACAATGGAGTACAGTCTCTGAATCACGCAGACACAATGGAGTACAGTCTCTGAATCACTCAGACCAATGGAATAGAGTCTCTGAATCACTCAGAAAAAATGGAATACAGTCTCTGAATTACTCAGACACAATGGGATACAGTCTCTGAATCACTCACACATAATGGAGTACAGTCTCTGAATCACTCAGACACAATGGAAGTTGATCACACCAAAGGAATATAGCCCTTGAATCACTCAGACACAATGGAATACGGACGCTGAATCATTCACACACAATGGAGTACAGTCTCTGAATCACCAAGAAACAGTGGGGTACAGTCTCTGAATCACTCAGACATGATGGAATACAGTCTCCGAATCACTCAGACATAATAGAATAAAGTCTATGAATCACTCAGACAAAATGGAATAAGTATCTGACTTACTCAGACACAATGGAATACAGTCCCTGAATAACTCAGACACAATGGAATACAGTCTCTGACTCACTCAGAGAAAATGGAATACAGTCTCTGAATCATTCAGACACAATGGAATACAGTCTCTGAATTACTCAAACATTGGAGTACAGTCTCTGAATCACTCAGACACAATGGAATACAGTCTCTGAATCACTAACACACAAAGGGGTACAGTCTCTGACTCACTCAGACACAATGGATTACAGTCACTGAATCATTCAGACACAATGGAATACAGTCTCTGAATAACTCACACAAAATGGAATAAGTCTGTGACTCACTCAGACGCAATGGAATACAGTCTCTGAATCATTCAGACACAATGGAATACAGTCTCTGAATCACTCAGACACAATAGAATTGAGTCTCTGAATCACTCAGACAAAATGGAATAAGTATCTGACTTACTCAGACACAATGGAATACAGTCCCTGAATCACTCAGACACAATAGAATACAGTCTCTGAATCATTCAGACACGTTGGAATACAGTCTCTGAATCACTCAAACACAATGGGGTACCGTCTCTGAATGACTCACACAATGGAATACAGTCTCTGAATCACTCAGACACAATGCAATACACACTTTGAATTACTCAAACATTGGAGTACAGGCTCTGAATCACTCAGGCACAATGGAATACAGTCTCTGAATCACTAACACACAATGGAGTACAGTCTCTGACTCACTCAGACACAATGGATTACAGTCTCTGAATCATTCAGACAAAATGGAATACAGTCTCTGAATCAGTCAGACGCAATGGAATACAGTCTCTGAATAACTCAGACACAATGGAGTACAGTCTCTGAATCATTCAGACACAATGGAATACATTCTCTGAATCACTCAGACACAATAGAATTGAGTCTCTGAATCACTCAGACTCAATGGAATACAGTCCCTGAATAACTCACACAAAATGGAATAAGTCTCTGACTCACTCAGACGCAATGAAATACAGTCTCTAAATCATTCAGACATGATGGAATACAGCCTCTGAATCACTCACACAGAATGGAATACAGTGGCTGAATCACTCACACACAATGGAATACAGTCTCTGAATCACTCAGACACAATGGGGTTCAGAATCTGATTCACTTACACAATGGGGAACTGTCTCTGAATCACTCAGACACAATGGAAAACACTCTCTGAAACACTCAGACGTAATGGAATACAGTCTCTGAATCACTAACACACAATGGAGTACAGTCTCTGAATCACTCAGACACAATGGAATGAGTCTCAGAATCACTCACACAAAGGAGTACAGTCTCTGAATCACTCACACACAATGGAATACAGTGTCTGAATCACTCAAACACAATGGGGTACAGTCTCTGATTCACTCACACAATGGGGAATACTGTTTGAATCACTCAGACACAATGGAATACACTCTCTGAAGCACTCAGACATAATGGAATACAGTCTCTGAATCACTCAGCCCAATGGAATAGAGTCTCTGAATCACTCAGACACAATGGAATACAGTCTCTGAATCACTAACACACAATGGAGTACAGTCTCTGAATCACTCACACACAATGGAATGAGTCTCAGAATCACTCACACACAAAGGAGTAGTCTCTGAATCACTCAGACACAATGCAATACATTCTCTGAATCACTCACACACAATGGAGTACAGTCTCTGAATCACTCACACACAATGGAGTACAGTCTCTGAATCAGTCAGACACAATGGAATACAGTCTCTGAATCACTCAGACATGATGGAATACAGTCTCTGAATCACTCAGATATAACAGAATAAAGTCTCTGAATCACTCACACAAGATGGAATAAGTATCTGACTTACTCAGACAGAATGGAATACAGTCCCTGAATCACTCACACACAATGGAATACAGTCTCTGACTCACTCAGAGACAATGGAATACAGTCTCTGAATCATTCAGACACGTTGGAATACAGTCTCTGAATCACTCAAACACAATGGAGTAAGTCTCAGAATCAGTCACACATAAAGGTCTACAGTCTCTGAATCACTCAGAAACAATGGAATACAGTCTCTGAATCACGCAGACAATGGAGTACAGTCTCTGAATCACGCAGACACAATGGAGTACAGTCTCTGAATCACTCAGACCAATGGAATAGAGTCTCTGAATCACTCAGAAAAAATGGAATACAGTCTCTGAATTACTCAGACACAATGGGATACAGTCTCTGAATCACTCACACATAATGGAGTACAGTCTCTGAATCACTCAGACACAATGGAATATAGCCCTTGAATCACTCAGACACAATGGAATACGGACGCTGAATCATTCACACACAATGGAGTACAGTCTCTGAATCACCAAGAAACAGTGGGGTACAGTCTCTGAATCACTCAGACATGATGGAATACAGTCTCCGAATCACTCAGACATAATAGAATAAAGTCTATGAATCACTCAGACAAAATGGAATAAGTATCTGACTTACTCAGACACAATGGAATACAGTCCCTGAATAACTCAGACACAATGGAATACAGTCTCTGACTCACTCAGAGAAAATGGAATACAGTCTCTGAATCATTCAGACACGTTGGAATACAGTCTCTGAATCACTCAAACACAATGGGGTACCGTCTCTGAATGACTCACACAATGGAATACAGTCGCTGAATCACTCATACACAATGCAATACACACTCTGAATTACTCAAACATTGGAGTACAGTCTCTGAATCACTCAGGCACAATGGAATACAGTCTCTGAATCACTAACACACAATGGAGTACAGTCTCTGACTCACTCAGACACAATGGATTACAGTCTCTGAATCATTAAGACAAAATGGCATACAGTCTCTGAATAACTCAGACACAATGGAATACAGTCTCTGAATCACTCAGACACAATGGAGTACAGTCTCTGAATCATTCAGACACAATGGAATACAGTCTCTGAATCACTCAGACACAATAGAATTGAGTCTCTGAATCACTCAGACTCAATGGAATACAGTCCCTGAATAACTCACACAAAATGGAATAAGTCTCTGACTCACTCAGACGCAATGGAATACAGTCTCTAAATCATTCAGACATGATGGAATACAGCCTCTGAATCACTCACACAGAATGGAATACAGTGGCTGAATCACTCACACACAATGGAATACAGTCTCTGAATCACTCAGACACAATGGGGTACAGACTCTGATTCACTTACACAATGGGGATCGGTCTCTGAATCACTCAGACACAATGGAAAACACTCTCTGAAACACTCAGACGTAATGGAATACAGTCTCTGCATCACTAACACACAATGGAGTACAGTCTCTGAATCACTCAGACACAATGGAATGAGTCTCAGAATCACTCACACACAAAGGGGTACAGTCTCTGAATCACTCAGACATAATGGAATACATTCTCTGAATCACTCACACACAATGGAGTACAGTCTCTGATTCACTCACACAATGGGGAATACTGTTTGAATCACTCAGACACAATGGAATACACTCTCTGAAGCACTCAGACATAATGGAATACAGTCTCTGAATCACTCAGCCCAATGGAATAGAGTCTCTGAATCACTCAGACACAATGGAATACAGTCTCTGAATCACTAACACACAATGGAGTACAGTCTCTGAATCACTCACACACAATGGAATGAGTCTCAGAATCACTCACACACAAAGGAGTAGTCTCTGAATCACTCAGACACAATGCAATACATTCTCTGAATCACTCACACACAATGGAGTACAGTCTCTGAATCACTCACACACAATGGAGTACAGTCTCTGAATCAGTCAGACACAATGGAATACAGTCTCTGAATCACTCAGACATGATGGAATACAGTCTCTGAATCACTCAGATATAACAGAATAAAGTCTCTGAATCACTCACACAAGATGGAATAAGTATCTGACTTACTCAGACAGAATGGAATACAGTCCCTGAATCACTCACACACAATGGAATACAGTCTCTGACTCACTCAGAGACAATGGAATACAGTCTCTGAATCATTCAGACACGTTGGAATACAGTCTCTGAATCACTCAAACACAATGGAGTAAGTCTCAGAATCAGTCACACATAAAGGTCTACAGTCTCTGAATCAATCAGAAACAATGGAATACAGTCTCTGAATCACGCAGACAATGGAGTACAGTCTCTGAATCACGCAGACACAATGGAGTACAGTCTCTGAATCACTCAGACCAATGGAATAGAGTCTCTGAATCACTCAGAAAAAATGGAATACAGTCTCTGAATTACTCAGACACAATGGGATACAGTCTCTGAATCACTCACACATAATGGAGTACAGTCTCTGAATCACTCAGACACAATGGAATAAGTCTCTGAATCACTCACACACAAAGGAATATAGCCCTTGAATCACTCAGACACAATGGAATACGGACGCTGAATCATTCACACACAATGGAGTACAGTCTCTGAATCACCAAGAAACAGTGGGGTACAGTCTCTGAATCACTCAGACATGATGGAATACAGTCTCCGAATCACTCAGACATAATAGAATAAAGTCTATGAATCACTCAGACAAAATGGAATAAGTATCTGACTTACTCAGACACAATGGAATACAGTCCCTGAATAACTCAGACACAATGGAATACAGTCTCTGACTCACTCAGAGAAAATGGAATACAGTCTCTGAATCATTCAGACACGTTGGAATACAGTCTCTGAATGACTCAAACACAATGGAGTAAGTCTCAGAATCAGTCACACACAAAGGTCTACAGTCTCTGAATCACTCGGAATCAATGGAATACAGTCTCTGAATCACGCAGACACAATGGAATAGAGTCTCTGAATCACTCAGAAAAAATGGAATACAGTCTCTGAATTACTCAGACACAATGGGATACAGTCTCTGAATCACTCACACATAATGGAGTACAGTCTCTGAATCACTCAGACACAATGGAATAAGTCTCTGAATCACTCACACACAAAGGAATATAGCCCTTGAATCACTCAGACACAATGGAATACGGACGCTGAATCATTCACACACAATGGAGTACAGTCTCTGAATCACCAAGAAACAGTGGGGTACAGTCTCTGAATCACTCAGACATGATGGAATACAGTCTCCGAATCACTCAGACATAATAGAATAAAGTCTATGAATCACTCAGACAAAATGGAATAAGTATCTGACTTACTCAGACACAATGGAATACAGTCCCTGAATAACTCAGACACAATGGAATACAGTCTCTGACTCACTCAGAGAAAATGGAATACAGTCTCTGAATCATTCAGACACGTTGGAATACAGTTTCTGAATCACTCAAACACAATGGGGTACCGTCTCTGAATGACTCACACAATGGAATACAGTCGCTGAATCACTCATACACAATGCAATACACACTCTGAATTACTCAAACATTGGAGTACAGTCTCTGAATCACTCAGGCACAATGGAATACAGTCTCTGAATCACTAACACACAATGGAGTACAGTCTCTGACTCACTCAGACACAATGGATTACAGTCTCTGAATCATTAAGACAAAATGGCATACAGTCTCTGAATAACTCAGACACAATGGAATACAGTCTCTGAATCACTCAGACACAATGGAGTACAGTCTCTGAATCATTCAGACACAATGGAATACAGTCTCTGAATCACTCAGACACAATAGAATTGAGTCTCTGAATCACTCAGACTCAATGGAATACAGTCCCTGAATAACTCACACAAAATGGAATAAGTCTCTGACTCACTCAGACGCAATGGAATACAGTCTCTAAATCATTCAGACATGATGGAATACAGCCTCTGAATCACTCACACAGAATGGAATACAGTGGCTGAATCACTCACACACAATGGAATACAGTCTCTGAATCACTCAGACACAATGGGGTACAGACTCTGATTCACTTACACAATGGGGATCGGTCTCTGAATCACTCAGACACAATGGAAAACACTCTCTGAAACACTCAGACGTAATGGAATACAGTCTCTGCATCACTAACACACAATGGAGTACAGTCTCTGAATCACTCAGACACAATGGAATGAGTCTCAGAATCACTCACACACAAAGGGGTACAGTCTCTGAATCACTCAGACATAATGGAATACATTCTCTGAATCACTCACACACAATGGAGTACAGTCTCTGATTCACTCACACAATGGGGAATACTGTTTGAATCACTCAGACACAATGGAATACACTCTCTGAAGCACTCAGACATAATGGAATACAGTCTCTGAATCACTCAGCCCAATGGAATAGAGTCTCTGAATCACTCAGACACAATGGAATACAGTCTCTGAATCACTAACACACAATGGAGTACAGTCTCTGAATCACTCACACACAATGGAATGAGTCTCAGAATCACTCACACACAAAGGAGTAGTCTCTGAATCACTCAGACACAATGCAATACATTCTCTGAATCACTCACACACAATGGAGTACAGTCTCTGAATCACTCACACACAATGGAGTACAGTCTCTGAATCAGTCAGACACAATGGAATACAGTCTCTGAATCACTCAGACATGATGGAATACAGTCTCTGAATCACTCAGATATAACAGAATAAAGTCTCTGAATCACTCACACAAGATGGAATAAGTATCTGACTTACTCAGACAGAATGGAATACAGTCCCTGAATCACTCACACACAATGGAATACAGTCTCTGACTCACTCAGAGACAATGGAATACAGTCTCTGAATCATTCAGACACGTTGGAATACAGTCTCTGAATCACTCAAACACAATGGAGTAAGTCTCAGAATCAGTCACACATAAAGGTCTACAGTCTCTGAATCAATCAGAAACAATGGAATACAGTCTCTGAATCACGCAGACAATGGAGTACAGTCTCTGAATCACGCAGACACAATGGAGTACAGTCTCTGAATCACTCAGACCAATGGAATAGAGTCTCTGAATCACTCAGAAAAAATGGAATACAGTCTCTGAATTACTCAGACACAATGGGATACAGTCTCTGAATCACTCACACATAATGGAGTACAGTCTCTGAATCACTCAGACACAATGGAATAAGTCTCTGAATCACTCACACACAAAGGAATATAGCCCTTGAATCACTCAGACACAATGGAATACGGACGCTGAATCATTCACACACAATGGAGTACAGTCTCTGAATCACCAAGAAACAGTGGGGTACAGTCTCTGAATCACTCAGACATGATGGAATACAGTCTCCGAATCACTCAGACATAATAGAATAAAGTCTATGAATCACTCAGACAAAATGGAATAAGTATCTGACTTACTCAGACACAATGGAATACAGTCCCTGAATAACTCAGACACAATGGAATACAGTCTCTGACTCACTCAGAGAAAATGGAATACAGTCTCTGAATCATTCAGACACGTTGGAATACAGTCTCTGAATGACTCAAACACAATGGAGTAAGTCTCAGAATCAGTCACACACAAAGGTCTACAGTCTCTGAATCACTCGGAATCAATGGAATACAGTCTCTGAATCACGCAGACACAATGGAATAGAGTCTCTGAATCACTCAGAAAAAATGGAATACAGTCTCTGAATTACTCAGACACAATGGGATACAGTCTCTGAATCACTCACACATAATGGAGTACAGTCTCTGAATCACTCAGACACAATGGAATAAGTCTCTGAATCACTCACACACAAAGGAATATAGCCCTTGAATCACTCAGACACAATGGAATACGGACGCTGAATCATTCACACACAATGGAGTACAGTCTCTGAATCACCAAGAAACAGTGGGGTACAGTCTCTGAATCACTCAGACATGATGGAATACAGTCTCCGAATCACTCAGACATAATAGAATAAAGTCTATGAATCACTCAGACAAAATGGAATAAGTATCTGACTTACTCAGACACAATGGAATACAGTCCCTGAATAACTCAGACACAATGGAATACAGTCTCTGACTCACTCAGAGAAAATGGAATACAGTCTCTGAATCATTCAGACACGTTGGAATACAGTTTCTGAATCACTCAAACACAATGGGGTACCGTCTCTGAATGACTCACACAATGGAATACAGTCGCTGAATCACTCATACACAATGCAATACACACTCTGAATTACTCAAACATTGGAGTACAGTCTCTGAATCACTCAGGCACAATGGAATACAGTCTCTGAATCACTAACACACAATGGAGTACAGTCTCTGACTCACTCAGACACAATGGATTACAGTCTCTGAATCATTAAGACAAAATGGCATACAGTCTCTGAATAACTCAGACACAATGGAATACAGTCTCTGAATCACTCAGACACAATGGAGTACAGTCTCTGAATCATTCAGACACAATGGAATACAGTCTCTGAATCACTCAGACACAATAGAATTGAGTCTCTGAATCACTCAGACTCAATGGAATACAGTCCCTGAATAACTCACACAAAATGGAATAAGTCTCTGACTCACTCAGACGCAATGGAATACAGTCTCTAAATCATTCAGACATGATGGAATACAGCCTCTGAATCACTCACACAGAATGGAATACAGTGGCTGAATCACTCACACACAATGGAATACAGTCTCTGAATCACTCAGACACAATGGGGTACAGACTCTGATTCACTTACACAATGGGGATCGGTCTCTGAATCACTCAGACACAATGGAAAACACTCTCTGAAACACTCAGACGTAATGGAATACAGTCTCTGCATCACTAACACACAATGGAGTACAGTCTCTGAATCACTCAGACACAATGGAATGAGTCTCAGAATCACTCACACACAAAGGGGTACAGTCTCTGAATCACTCAGACATAATGGAATACATTCTCTGAATCACTCACACACAATGGAGTACAGTCTCTGATTCACTCACACAATGGGGAATACTGTTTGAATCACTCAGACACAATGGAATACACTCTCTGAAGCACTCAGACATAATGGAGTACAGTCTCTGAATCACTCAGACACAATGGAATACAGTCTCTGAATCACTAACACACAATGGAGTACAGTCTCTGAATCACTCACACACAATGGAATGAGTCTCAGAATCACTCACACACAAAGGAGTAGTCTCTGAATCACTCAGACACAATGCAATACATTCTCTGAATCACTCACACACAATGGAGTACAGTCTCTGAATCACTCACACACAATGGAGTACAGTCTCTGAATCAGTCAGACACAATGGAATACAGTCTCTGAATCACTCAGACATGATGGAATACAGTCTCTGAATCACTCAGATATAACAGAATAAAGTCTCTGAATCACTCACACAAGATGGAATAAGTATCTGACTTACTCAGACAGAATGGAATACAGTCCCTGAATCACTCACACACAATGGAATACAGTCTCTGACTCACTCAGAGACAATGGAATACAGTCTCTGAATCATTCAGACACGTTGGAATACAGTCTCTGAATCACTCAAACACAATGGAGTAAGTCTCAGAATCAGTCACACATAAAGGTCTACAGTCTCTGAATCAATCAGAAACAATGGAATACAGTCTCTGAATCACGCAGACAATGGAGTACAGTCTCTGAATCACGCAGACACAATGGAGTACAGTCTCTGAATCACTCAGACCAATGGAATAGAGTCTCTGAATCACTCAGAAAAAATGGAATACAGTCTCTGAATTACTCAGACACAATGGGATACAGTCTCTGAATCACTCACACATAATGGAGTACAGTCTCTGAATCACTCAGACACAATGGAATAAGTCTCTGAATCACTCACACACAAAGGAATATAGCCCTTGAATCACTCAGACACAATGGAATACGGACGCTGAATCATTCACACATAATGGAGTACAGTCTCTGAATCACCAAGAAACAGTGGGGTACAGTCTCTGAATCACTCAGACATGATGGAATACAGTCTCCGAATCACTCAGACATAATAGAATAAAGTCTATGAATCACTCAGACAAAATGGAATAAGTATCTGACTTACTCAGACACAATGGAATACAGTCCCTGAATAACTCAGACACAATGGAATACAGTCTCTGACTCACTCAGAGAAAATGGAATACAGTCTCTGAATCATTCAGACACGTTGGAATACAGTCTCTGAATCACTCAAACACAATGGGGTACCGTCTCTGAATGACTCACACAATGGAATACAGTCTCTGAATCACTCATACACAATGCAATACACACTCTGAATTACTCAAACATTGGAGTACAGTCTCTGAATCACTCAGGCACAATGGAATACAGTCTCTGAATCACTAACACACAATGGAGTACAGTCTCTGACTCACTCAGACACAATGGATTACAGTCTCTGAATCATTAAGACAAAATGGCATACAGTCTCTGAATAACTCACACAAAATGGAATAAGTCTCTGACTCACTCAGACGCAATGGAATACAGTCTCTGAATCATTCAGACACAATGGAATACAGTCTCTGACTCACTCAGAGACAATGGAATACAGTCTCTGAATCATTCAGCCACGTTGGAATACAGTCTCTGAATAACTCAAACACAATGTGGAACAGTCTCTGAATGACACACACAATGGAATTCAGACTCTGAATCACTCAGACACAATGGAATACACTCTTTGAATTACTCAAACATTGGAGTACAGTCTCTGAATCACTCACACACAATGGAATACAGTCCCTGAATCACTAACACACAATGGGGTACAGTCTCTGACTCACTCAGACACAATGGATTACAGTCTCTGAATCATTCAGACACAATGGAATACAGTCTCTGAATCACTCAGACACAATGGAATACAGTCTCTGAATCACTCAGTCACAATGGAATACAGTCTCTGAATCACTCAGACACAATGGAGTACAGTCTCTGAATCATTCAGACACAATGGAATACAGTCTCTGAATCACTCAGACACAATGGAATGCAGTCTCTCAATCACTCAGACACGATGGAATACAGTCTCTGAATCACTCAGATAAAATGGAATACAATCTCTGAATCACTCAGACATAATGGGGTACAGTCTCTGAATCACTCAGACACAATGGAATGAAGTGTCTGAATCACTCAGACACAATGGAAAACAGTCTCTGAATCACTCAGACAAAATGGAATACAGTCTCTGAATCAATCAGACACAATGGAAAACTGTCTCTGAATGACTCAAACAAAATGGAAAACAGTCTTTGAATCACTCAGACACAATGGAGTACAGTCTCTGAATCACTTAAACACAATGCGAAAAATGCTCTGAATCATTCACACACAATGGAATACAGTCTCTGACTCACTCAGAGACAATGGAATACAGTCTCTGAATCACTCAAATACAATGTGGTACATTCTCTGAATCACTCAGACACAATGGAAAAGAGTCTCTGAATGACTCAGACACAATGGAAAACAGTCTTTGAATCACTCAGACAAATTGGAATACAGTCTCTGAATCACTCAGACACAATGGAATGCAGTGTCTGAATCACTCACACACAATGGAATACAGTCTCTGACTCACTCAGACGCAATGGAATACAGTCTCTGAATCATTCACAAACAATGGAGTAAGTCTCAGAATCAGTCACACACAAAGGTGTACAGTCTCTGAATCACTCAGACACAATGGAATACAGTCTCTGAATCACTCAGACACAATGGAATAAGTCTCAGAATCACTCACACACAAAGGTGTACAGTCTCTGAATCACTCAGACACAATGGAATACAGTCCCTGAATCACTCACACACAATGGAATACAGTCTCTGACTCACTCAGAGACAATGGAATACAGTCTCTGAATCATTCAGACACGTTGGAATACAGTCTCTGAATCACTCAAAAACAATGGAGTAAGTCTCAGAATCAGTCACACACAAAGGTGTACAGTCTCTGAATCACTCAGACACAATGGAATACAGTCTCTGAATCGCTCATACACAATGGAGTACAATCTCTGAATCACTCAGAAACAATGGAATACAGTCTCTGAATTACTCAGACACAATGGAGTACAGTCTCTGAATCACTCAGACCAATGGAATAGAGTCTCTGAATCACTCAGAAAAAATGGAATAAAGTCTCTGAATTACTCAGACACAATGGGATACACTCTCGGAATCACTCACACATAATGGAGTACAGTCTCTGAATCACTCAGACACAATGGAATAAGTCTCTGAATCACTCACACACAAAGGAATATAGTCTTTGAATCACTCAGACACAATGGAATACGGACTCTGAATCATTCACACACAATGGAATACAGTCTCTGAATCACCAAGAAACAGTGGGGTACAGTCTCTGAATCACACAGACCAATAGAATAGAGTCTCTGAATCACTCAGAAAAAATGGAATACAGTCTCAGAATTACTCAGACACAATGGGATACAGTCTCTGAATCACTCGCACATAATGGAATACAGTCTCTGAATCACTCAAACACAATAGGGTACAGTCGTTGAATCATTCACACAAAGTGAAACACATTCTCTGAATCACTCACACACGATGGAATACAGTCTCTGAATCACTCCGACACAATGGAATGCAGTCTCTGCATCACTCAGACACGATGGAATACAGTCTCTGAATCACTCAGACAAAATGGAATACAGTCTCTAAATCACTCAGACACAATGGAAAACAGTCTCTGAATGACACAGACACAATGGAAACCAGTCTTTGAATCACTCAGACACAATGGAGTACAGTCTCAGAATCACTTAGACACAATGGAGTACTGTCTCTGAATCATTCAGACACAATGTAATATAGTCTCTGAATCACTCAGACGCAATGTAATACAGTCTCTGAATCACTAACACACAAAGGAGTACAGTCTCTGACTCACTCAGACACAATGGATTACAGTCTCTGAATAATTCGGACACAATGGAATACAGTCTCTGAATAACTCACACAAAATGGAATAAGTCTCTGACTCACTCGAACACAATGGGGTACAGTCTCTGACTCACTCAGACACAATGGAATACAGTCTCTGAATCATTCAGACACAATGGAATACAGTCTCTGAATCATTCAGACACAATGGAATACATTCTCTGAATCACTCACACACAATGGAGTACAGTCTCTGATTCACTCACACAATGGGCAATACTGTTTGAATCACTCAGACACAATGGAATACACTCTCTGAAGCACTCAGACATAATGGAATACAGTCTCTGAATCACTCAGCCCAATGGAATAGAGTCTCTGAATCACTCAGACACAATGGAATACAGTCTCTGAATCACTAACACACAATGGAGTACAGTCTCTGAATCACTCACACACAATGGAATGAGTCTCAGAATCACTCACACACAAAGGAGTAGTCTCTGAATCACTCAGACACAATGCAATACATTCTCTGAATCACTCACACACAATGGAGTACAGTCTCTGAATCACTCACACACAATGGAGTACAGTCTCTGAATCAGTCAGACACAATGGAATACAGTCTCTGAATCACTCAGACATGATGGAATACAGTCTCTGAATCACTCAGATATAACAGAATAAAGTCTCTGAATCACTCACACAAGATGGAATAAGTATCTGACTTACTCAGACAGAATGGAATACAGTCCCTGAATCACTCACACACAATGGAATACAGTCTCTGACTCACTCAGAGACAATGGAATACAGTCTCTGAATCATTCAGACACGTTGGAATACAGTCTCTGAATCACTCAAACACAATGGAGTAAGTCTCAGAATCAGTCACACATAAAGGTCTACAGTCTCTGAATCAATCAGAAACAATGGAATACAGTCTCTGAATCACGCAGACAATGGAGTACAGTCTCTGAATCACGCAGACACAATGGAGTACAGTCTCTGAATCACTCAGACCAATGGAATAGAGTCTCTGAATCACTCAGAAAAAATGGAATACAGTCTCTGAATTACTCAGACACAATGGGATACAGTCTCTGAATCACTCACACATAATGGAGTACAGTCTCTGAATCACTCAGACACAATGGAATAAGTCTCTGAATCACTCACACACAAAGGAATATAGCCCTTGAATCACTCAGACACAATGGAATACGGACGCTGAATCATTCACACACAATGGAGTACAGTCTCTGAATCACCAAGAAACAGTGGGGTACAGTCTCTGAATCACTCAGACATGATGGAATACAGTCTCCGAATCACTCAGACATAATAGAATAATGTCTATGAATCACTCAGACAAAATGGAATAAGTATCTGACTTACTCAGACACAATGGAATACAGTCCCTGAATAACTCAGACACAATGGAATACAGTCTCTGACTCACTCAGAGAAAATGGAATACAGTCTCTGAATCATTCAGACACGTTGGAATACAGTCTCTGAATCACTCAAACACAATGGGGTACCGTCTCTGAATGACTCACACAATGGAATACAGTCTCTGAATCACTCATACACAATGCAATACACACTCTGAATTACTCAAACATTGGAGTACAGTCTCTGAATCACTCAGGCACAATGGAATACAGTCTCTGAATCACTAACACACAATGGAGTACAGTCTCTGACTCACTCAGACACAATGGATTACAGTCTCTGAATCATTAAGACAAAATGGCATACAGTCTCTGAATAACTCACACAAAATGGAATAAGTCTCTGACTCACTCAGACGCAATGGAATACAGTCTCTGAATCATTCAGACACAATGGAATACAGTCTCTGACTCACTCAGAGACAATGGAATACAGTCTCTGAATCATTCAGCCACGTTGGAATACAGTCTCTGAATAACTCAAACACAATGTGGAACAGTCTCTGAATGACACACACAATGGAATTCAGACTCTGAATCACTCAGACACAATGGAATACACTCTTTGAATTACTCAAACATTGGAGTACAGTCTCTGAATCACTCACACACAATGGAATACAGTCCCTGAATCACTAACACACAATGGGGTACAGTCTCTGACTCACTCAGACACAATGGATTACAGTCTCTGAATCATTCAGACACAATGGAATACAGTCTCTGAATCACTCAGACACAATGGAATACAGTCTCTGAATCACTCAGTCACAATGGAATACAGTCTCTGAATCACTCAGACACAATGGAGTACAGTCTCTGAATCATTCAGACACAATGGAATACAGTCTCTGAATCACTCAGACACAATGGAATGCAGTCTCTCAATCACTCAGACACGATGGAATACAGTCTCTGAATCACTCAGATAAAATGGAATACAATCTCTGAATCACTCAGACATAATGGGGTACAGTCTCTGAATCACTCAGACACAATGGAATGAAGTGTCTGAATCACTCAGACACAATGGAAAACAGTCTCTGAATCACTCAGACAAAATGGAATACAGTCTCTGAATCAATCAGACACAATGGAAAACTGTCTCTGAATGACTCAAACAAAATGGAAAACAGTCTTTGAATCACTCAGACACAATGGAGTACAGTCTCTGAATCATTTAAACACAATGCGAAAAATGCTCTGAATCATTCACACACAATGGAATACAGTCTCTGACTCACTCAGAGACAATGGAATACAGTCTCTGAATCACTCAAATACAATGTGGTACATTCTCTGAATCACTCAGACACAATGGAAAAGAGTCTCTGAATGACTCAGACACAATGGAAAACAGTCTTTGAATCACTCAGACAAATTGGAATACAGTCTCTGAATCACTCAGACACAATGGAATGCAGTGTCTGAATCACTCACACAAAATGGAATACAGTCTCTGAATCACTCAGACACAATGGAATAAGTCTCAGAATCACTCACACACAAAGGTGTACAGTCTCTGAATCACTCAGACGCAATGGAATACAGTCTCTGAATCATTCACAAACAATGGAGTAAGTCTCAGAATCAGTCACACACAAAGGTGTACAGTCTCTGAATCACTCAGACACAATGGAATACAGTCTCTGAATCTCTCATACACAATGGAGTACAGTCTCTGAATCACTCAGACACAATGGAATACAGTCTCTGACTCACTCAGAGACAATGGAATACAGTCTCTGAATCATTCAGACACGTTGGAATACAGTCTCTGAATCACTCAAAAACAATGGAGTAAGTCTCAGAATCAGTCACACACAAAGGTGTACAGTCTCTGAATCACTCAGACACAATGGAATACAGTCTCTGAATCGCTCATACACAATGGAGTACAATCTCTGAATCACTCAGAAACAATGGAATACAGTCTCTGAATTACTCAGACACAATGGAGTACAGTCTCTGAATCACTCAGACCAATGGAATAGAGTCTCTGAATCACTCAGAAAAAATGGAATAAAGTCTCTGAATTACTCAGACACAATGGGATACACTCTCGGAATCACTCACACATAATGGAGTACAGTCTCTGAATCACTCAGACACAATGGAATAAGTCTCTGAATCACTCACACACAAAGGAATATAGTCTTTGAATCACTCAGACACAATGGAATACGGACTCTGAATCATTCACACACAATGGAATACAGTCTCTGAATCACCAAGAAACAGTGGGGTACAGTCTCTGAATCACGCAGACCAATAGAATAGAGTCTCTGAATCACTCAGAAAAAATGGAATACAGTCTCAGAATTACTCAGACACAATGGGATACAATCTCTGAATCACTCGCACATAATGGAATACAGTCTCTGAATCACTCAAACACAATAGGGTACAGTCGTTGAATCATTCACACAAAGTGAAACACATTCTCTGAATCACTCACACACGATGGAATACAGTCTCTGAATCACTCCGACACAATGGAATGCAGTCTCTGCATCACTCAGACACGATGGAATACAGTCTCTGAATCACTCAGACAAAATGGAATACAGTCTCTAAATCACTCAGACACAATGGAAAACAGTCTCTGAATGACACAGACACAATGGAAACCAGTCTTTGAATCACTCAGACACAATGGAGTACAGTCTCTGAATCACTTAGACACAATGGAGTACTGTCTCTGAATCATTCAGACACAATGTAATATAGTCTCTGAATCACTCAGACGCAATGTAATACAGTCTCTGAATCACTAACACACAAAGGAGTACAGTCTCTGACTCACTCAGACACAATGGATTACAGTCTCTGAATAATTCGGACACAATGGAATACAGTCTCTGAATAACTCACACAAAATGGAATAAGTCTCTGACTCACTCGAACACAATGGGGTACAGTCTCTGACTCACTCAGACACAATGGAATACAGTCTCTGAATCATTCAGACACAATGGAATACAGTCTCTGAATCAATCACTCACAATGAAATACAGTGTCTGAATCACTCAAACACAATGGGGTACAGTCTCTGATTCACTCACACAATGGGCAATACTGTTTGAATCACTCAGACACAATGGAATACACTCTCTGAAGCACTCAGACATAATGGAATACAGTCTCTGAATCACTCAGCCCAATGGAATAGAGTCTCTGAATCACTCAGACACAATGGAATACAGTCTCTGAATCATTAACACATAATGGAGTACAGTCTCTGAATCACTCACACACAATGGACTGAGTCTCAGAATCACTCACACACAAAGGAGTAGTCTCTGAATCACTCAGACACAATGGAGTACAGTCTCTGAATCACTCACACACAATGGAGTACAGTCTCTTGAATCAGTCAGACACAATGGAATACAGTCTCTGAATCACTCAGACATGATGGAATACAATCTCTGAATCACTCAGATATAATAGAATAAAATCTCTGAATCACTCACACAAAATGGAATAAGTATCTGACTTAGTCAGACACAATGGAATACAGTCCCTGAATCACTCAGACACAATGGAATACAGTCTCTGACTCACTCAGAGACAATGGAATACAGTCTCTGAATCATTCAGACACGTTGGAATACAGTCTCTGAATCACTCAAAAACAATGGAGTAAGTCTCAGAATCAGTCACACACAAAGGTGTACAGTCTCTGAATCACTCAGACACAATGGAGTACAGTCTCTGAATCACTTAGACACAATGGAGTACTGTCTCTGAATCATTCAGACACAATGTAATATAGTCTCTGAATCACTCAGACGCAATGTAATACAGTCTCTGAATCACTAACACACAAAGGAGTACAGTCTCTGACTCACTCAGACACAATGGATTACAGTCTCTGAATCATTCGGACACAATGGAATACAGTCTCTGAATAACTCACACAAAATGGAATAAGTCTCTGACTCACTCGAACACAATGGGGTACAGTCTCTGACTCACTCAGACACAATGGAATACAGTCTCTGAATCACTCACACACAATGAAATACAAAGTCTGGATCACTCAAACACAATGGGGTACAGTCTCTGATTCACTCACACAATGGGGAATACTGTTTGAATCACTCAGACACAATGGAATACACTCTCTGAAGCACTCAGACATAATGTAATACAGTCTCTGAATCACTCAGCCCAATGGAATAGAGTCTCTGAATCACTCAGACACAATGGAATACAGTCTCTGAATCACTAACACATATTGGAGTACAGTCTCTGAATCACTCACACACAAAGGAATGAGTCTCACAATCACTCACACACAAAGGAGTAGTCTCTGAATCACTCAGACACAATGCAATACATTCTCTGAATCACTCACACACAATGGAGTACAGTCTCTGAATCACTCACACACAATGGAGTACAGCCTCTGAATCAGTCAGACACAATGGAATACAGTCTCTGAATCACTCAGACATGATGGAAT
This sequence comes from Carcharodon carcharias, assembly GCF_017639515.1. Taxonomy (NCBI): domain Eukaryota; kingdom Metazoa; phylum Chordata; class Chondrichthyes; order Lamniformes; family Lamnidae; genus Carcharodon; species Carcharodon carcharias. Next base: position 27,778,927 of record NC_054500.1, read on the forward strand.
ACAGTCGCTGAATCACTCAGATATAATAGAATAAAATCTCTGAATCACTCACACAAAATGGAATAAGTATCTGACTTACTCAGACACAATTGAATACAGTCCCTGAATCACTCAGACACAATGGAATACAGTCTCTGACTCACTCAGAGACAATGGAATACAGTCTCTGAATCATTCAGACACGTTGGAATACAGTCTCTGAATCACTCAAAAACAATGGAGTAAGTCTCAGAATCAGTCACACACAAAGGTGTACAGTCTCTGAATCACTCAGATACAATGGAATACAGTCTCTGAATTACTCAGACACAATGGGGTACAGTCGTTGAATCATTCACACAAAGTGAAACACATTCTCTGAATCACTCACACACGATGGAATACAGTCTCTGAATCACTCGGACACAATGGAATGCAGTCTCTGAATCACTCAGACATGATGGAATACAGTCTCTGAATCACTCAGACAAAATGGAATACAATCTCTGAATCACTCAGACATAATGGGGTACAGTCTCTGAATCACTCAGACACAATGGAATGCAGTGTCTGAATCATTCAGACACAATGGAAAACAGTCTCTGAATCACTCAGACACAATGGAATACAGTCTCTGAATCACTCATACACAATGGAGTACAGTCTCTGAATCACTCAGATACAATGGAATACAGTCTCTGAATCACACAGACACAATGGAGAACAGTCACTGAATCACGCAGACACAATGGAGTACAGTCTCTGAATCACTCAGACACAATGGAATACAGTCTCTGACTCACTCAGAGACAGTGGAATACAGTCTCTGAATCATTCAGACACGTTGGAATACAGTCTCTGAATCACTCAAAAACATTGGAGTAAGTCTCAGAATCAGTCACACACAAAGGTGTACAGTCTCTGAGTCACTCAGACACAATGGAATATAGTCTCTGAATCGCTCAGACACAATGGAGTACAGTCTCTGAATCACTCAGAAGCAATGGAAAACAGTCTCTGAATCACACAGACACAATGGTGTACAGTCTCTGAATCACGCAGACACAATGGAGTACAGTCTCTGAATCACTCAGACCAATGGAATAGAGTCTCTGAATCACTCAGAAAAAATGGAATAAAGTCTCTGAATTACTCAGACACAATGGGATACAGTCTCGGAATCACTCACACACAATGGAGTACAGTCTCTGAATCACTCAGACACAATGGAATAAGTCTCTGAATCACTCACACACAAAGGAATATAGTCTTTGAATCACTCAGACACAATGGAATACGGACTCTGAATCATTCTCACACAATGGAATACAGTCTCTGAATCACCAAGAAACAGTGGGGTACAGTCTCTGAATCACGCAGACCAATAGAATAGAGTCTCTGAATCACTCAGAAAAATGGAATACAGTCTCTGAATTACTCACACATAATGCAAAACAGTCTCTGAATCACTCAAACACAATGGGGTACAGTCGTTGAATCATTCACACAAAGTGAAACACATTCTCTGAATCACTCACACACGATGGAATACAGTCTCTGAATCACTCAGACACAATGGAATGCAGTCTCTCAATCACTCAGACACGATGGAATACAGTCTCTGAATCACTCAGATAAAATGGAATACAATCTCTGAATCGCTCATACACAATGGAGTACAGTCTCTGAATCACTCAGAAACAATGGAATACAGTCTCTGAATCACACAGACCACAATGGAGTACAGTCTCTGAATCACGCAGACACAATGGAGTACAGTCTCTGAATCACTCAGACACAATGGAATACAGTCTCTGAATCTCTCATACACAATGGAGTACAGTCTCTGAATCACTCAGACACAATGGAATACAGTCTCTGACTCACTCAGAGACAATGGAATACAGTCTCTGAATCATTCAGACACGTTGGAATACAGTCTCTGAATCACTCAAAAACAATGGAGTAAGTCTCAGAATCAGTCACACACAAAGGTGTACAGTCTCTGAATCACTCAGACACAATGGAATACAGTCTCTGAATCGCTCATACACAATGGAGTACAGTCTCTGAATCACTCAGAAACAATGGAATACAGTCTCTGAATCACACAGACACAATGGAGTACAGTCTCTGAATCACGCTGACACAATGGAGTACAGTCTCTGAATCACTCAGACCAATGGAATAGAGTCTCTGAATCACTCAGAAAAAATGGAATAAAGTCTCTGAATTACTCAGACACAATGGGATACAGTCTCGGAATCACTCACACATAATGGTGTACAGTCTCTGAATCACTCAGACACAATGGAATATAGTCTTTGAATCACTCAGACACAATGGAATACGGACTCTGAATCATTCACACACAATGGAATACAGTCTCTGAATCACCAAGAAACAGTGGGGTACAGTCTCTGAATCACGCAGACCAATAGAATAGAGTCTCTGAATCACTCAGAAAAAATGGAATACAGTCTCAGAATTACTCAGTCACAATGGGATACAGTCTCTGAATCACTCACACATAATGGAATACAGTCTCTGAATCACTCAAACACAATAGGGTACAGTCGTTGAATCATTCACACAAAGTGAAACACATTCTCTGAATCACTCACACACGATGGAATACAGTCTCTGAATCACTCCGACACAATGGAATGCAGTCTCTGAATCACTCAGACACGATGGAATACAGTCTCTGAATCACTCAGACAAAATGGAATACAGTCTCTGAATCACTAACACACAAAGGAGTACACAATGGAGTACTGTCTCTGAATCATTCAGACACAATGTAATATAGTCTCTGAATCACTCAGACGCAATGTAATACAGTCTCTGAATCACTAACACACAAAGGAGTACAGTCTCTGACTCACTCAGACACAATGGATTACAGTCTCTGAATAATTCGGACACAATGGAATACAGTCTCTGAATAACTCACACAAAATGGAATAAGTCTCTGACTCACTCGAACACAATGGGGTACAGTCTCTGACTCACTCAGACACAATGGAATACAGTCTCTGAATCATTCAGACACAATGGAATACACTCTCTGAATCAATCACTCACAATGAAATACAGTGTCTGAATCACTCAAACACAATGGGGTACAGTCTCTGATTCACTCACACAATGGGGAATACTGTTTGAATCACTCAGACACAATGGAATACACTCTCTGAAGCACTCAGACATAATGGAATACAGTCTCTGAATCACTCAGACACAATGGAATACAGTCTCTGAATCACTAACACATAATGGAGTACAGTCTCTGAATCACTCACACACAATGGAATGAGTCTCAGAATCACTCACACACAAAGGAGTAGTCTCTGAATCACTCAGACACAATGCAATACATTCTCTGAATCACTCACACACAATGGAGTACAGTCTCTGAATCACTCACACACAATGGAGTACAGTCTCTTGAATCAGTCAGACACGTTGGAATACAGTCTCTGAATCACTCAAAAACAATGGAGTAAGTCTCAGAATCAGTCACACACAAAGTTGTACAGTCTCTGAATCACTCAGACACAATGGAGTACAGTCTCTGAATCACTCAGAAACAATGGAATACAGTCTCTGAATCACACAGACACAATGGAGTACAGTCTCTGAATCACTCAGACGCAATGGAATACAGTCTCTGAATCATTCAGACACAATGGAATACAGTCTCTGAATCACTCACACACAATGAAATACAGTGTCTGAATCACTCAAACACAATGGGGTACAGTCTCTGATTCACTCACACAATGGGGAATACTGTTTGAATCACTCAGACACAATGGAATACACTCTCTGAAGCACTCAGACATAATGGAATACAGTCTCACAATCACTCACACACAAAGGAGTAGTCTCTGAATCACTCAGACACAATGGAATACAGTCTCTGAATCACTAACACATATTGGAGTACAGTCTCTGAATCACTCACACACAATGGAGTACAGCCTCTGAATCAGTCAGACACAATGGAATACAGTCTCTGAATCACTCAGACATGATGGAATAAGTCTCTGAATCACTCACACACAAAAGAATATATTCTTTGAATCACTCAGACACAATGGAATACGGACTCTGAATCATTCACACACAATGGAATACAGTCTCTGAATCACCAAGAAACAGTGGGGTACAGTCTCTGAATCACGCAGACCAATAGAATAGAGTCTCTGAATCACTCATAAAAAATGGAATACAGTCTCTGAATTACTCAGACACAATGGGGTACAGTCGTTGAATCATTCACACAAAGTGAAACACATTCTCTGAATCACTCACACACGATGGAATACAGTCTCTGAATCACTCGGACACAATGGAATGCAGTCTCTGAATCACTCAGACATGATGGAATACAGTCTCTGAATCACTCAGACAAAATGGAATACAATCTCTGAATCACTCAGACATAATGGGGTACAGTCTCTGAATCACTCAGACACAATGGAATGCAGTGTCTGAATCATTCAGACACAATGGAAAACAGTCTCTGAATCACTCAGACAAAATGGAATACAGTCTCTGAATCACTCAGACACAATGGAAAACAGTCTCTGAATCACACAGACACAATGGAAACCAGTCTTTGAATCACTCAGACACAATGGAGTACAGTCTCTGAATCACTTAGACACAATGGAGTACTGTCTCTGAATCATTCAGACACAATGTAATATAGTCTCTGAATCACTCAGACGCAATGGAATACAGTCTCTGAATCACTAACACACAAACGAGTACAGTCTCTGACTCACTCAGACACAATGGATTACAGTCTCTGAATCATTCGGACACAATGGAATACAGTCTCTGAATAACTCACACAAAATGGAATAAGTCTCTGACTCACTCAGACGCAATGGAATACAGTCTCTGAATCATTCAGACACAATGGAATACAGTCTCTGAATCACTCACACACAATGAAATACAAAGTCTGGATCACTCAAACACAATGGGGTACAGTCTCTGATTCACTCACACAATGGGGAATACTGTTTGAATCACTCAGACACAATGGAATACACTCTCTGAAGCACTCAGACATAATGGAATACAGTCTCTGAATCACTCAGCCCAATGGAATAGAGTCTCTGAATCACTCAGACACAATGGAATACAGTCTCTGAATCACTAACACATATTGGAGTACAGTCTCTGAATCACTCACACACAATGGAATGAGTCTCACAATCACTCACACACAAAGGAGTAGTCTCTGAATCACTCAGACACAATGCAATACATTCTCTGAATCACTCACACACAATGGAGTACAGTCTCTGAATCACTCACACACAATGGAGTACAGCCTCTGAATCAGTCAGACACAATGGCATACAGTCTCTGAATCACTCAGACATGATGGAATACAGTCTCTGAATCACTCAGATATAATAGAATAAAATCTCTGAAACACTCACACAAAATGGAATAAGTATCTGACTTACTCAGACACAATTGAATACAGTCCCTGATTCACTCAGACAAAATGGAATACAGTCTCTGACTCACTCAGAGACAATGGAATACAGTCTCTGAATCATTCAGACACGTTGGAATACAGTCTCTGAATCACTCAAAAACAATGGAGTAAGTCTCAGAATCAGTCACACACAAAGGTGTACAGTCTCTGAATCACTCAGACACAATGGAATACAGTCTCTGAATCACTCATACACAATGGAGTACAGTCTCTGAATCACTCAGAAACAATGGAATACAGTCTCTGAATCACACAGACACAATGGAGTACAGTCTCTGAATCACGCAGACACAATGGAGTACAGTCTCTGAATCACTCAGACACAATGGAATACAGTCTCTGACTCACTCAGAGACAATGGAATAGAGTCTCTGAATCATTCAGACACGTTGGAATACAGTCTCTGAATCACTCAAAAACAATGGAGTAAGTCTCAGAATCAGTCACACACAAAGGTGTACAGTCTCTGAATCACTCAGACACAATGGAATACAGTCTCTGAATCGCTCAGACACAATGGAGTACAGTCTCTGAATCACTCAGAAGCAATGGAAAACAGTCTCTGAATCACACAGACACAATGGAGTACAGTCTCTGAATCACGCAGACACAATGGAGTACAGTCTCTGAATCACTCAGACCAATGGAATAGAGTCTCTGAATCACTCAGAAAAAATGGAATAAAGTCTCTGAATTACTCAGACACAATGGGATACAGTCTCGGAATCACTCACACACAATGGAGTACAGTCTCTGAATCACTCAGACACAATGGAATAAGTCTCTGAATCACTCACACACAAAGGAATATAGTCTTTGAATCTCTCAGACACAATGGAATACGGACTCTGAATCATTCCCACACAATGGAATACAGTCTCTGAATCACCAAAAACAGTTGGGTACAGTCTCTGAATCACGCAGACCAATAGAATAGAGTCTCTGAATCACTCAGAAAAATGGAATACAGTCTCTGAATTACTCAGACAAAATGGGATACAGTCTCTGAATCACTCACACATAATGCAATACAGTCTCTGAATCACTCAAACACAATGGGGTACAGTCGTTGAATCATTCACACAAAGTGAAACACATTCTCTGAATCACTCACACACGATGGAATACAGTCTCTGAATCACTCAGACACAATGGAATGCAGTCTCTCAATCACTCAGACACGATGGAATACAGTCTCTGAATCACTCAGATAAAATGGAATACAATCTCTGAATCACTCAGACATAATGGGGTACAGTCTCTGAATCACTCAGACACAATGGAATGAAGTGTCTGAATCACTCAGACACAATGGAAAAAAGTCTCTGAATCACTCAGACAAAATGGAATACAGTCTCTGAATCAATCAGACACAATGGAAAACTGTCTCTGAATGACTCAAACAAAATGGAAAACAGTCTTTGAATCACTCAGACACAATGGAGTACAGTCTATGAATCACTTAGACACAATGCGAAAAATGCTCTGAATCACTCACACACGATGGAATACAGTCTCTGAATCACTCAGACACAATGGAATGCAGTCTCTCAATCACTCAGACACGATGGAATACAGTCTCTGAATCACTCAGATAAAATGGAATACAATCTCTGAATCACTCAGACATAATGGGGTACAGTCTCTGAATCACTCAGACACAATGGAATGCAGTCTCTCAATCATTCACACACAATGGAATACAGTCTCTGACTCACTCAGAGACAATGGAATACAGTCTCTGAATCACTCAAACACAATGTGGTACATTCTCTGAATCACTCCGACACAATGGAAAACAGCCTCTGAATGACTCAGACACAATGGAAAACAGTCTTTGAATCACTCAGACAAAATGGAATACAGTCTCTGAATCACTCAGACACAATGGAATGCAGTGTCTGAATCACTCACACAAAATGGAATACAGTCTCTGAATCACTCAGACACAATGGAATAAGTCTCAGAATCACTCACACACAAAGGTGTACAGTCTCTGAATCACTCAGACACAATGGAATACAGTCTCTGAATCGCTCAGACACAATGGAGTACAGTCTCTGAATCACTCAGAAGCAATGGAAAACAGTCTCTGAATCACACAGACACAATGGAGTACAGTCTCTGAATCACGCAGACACAATGGAGTACAGTCTCTGAATCACTCAGACCAATGGAATAGAGTCTCTGAATCACTCAGAAAAAATGGAATAAAGTCTCTGAATTACTCAGACACAATGGGATACAGTCTCGGAATCACTCACACACAATGGAGTACAGTCTCTGAATCACTCAGACACAATGGAATAAGTCTCTGAATCACTCACACACAAAGGAATATAGTCTTTGAATCTCTCAGACACAATGGAATACGGACTCTGAATCATTCCCACACAATGGAATACAGTCTCTGAATCACCAAAAACAGTTGGGTACAGTCTCTGAATCACGCAGACCAATAGAATAGAGTCTCTGAATCACTCAGAAAAATGGAATACAGTCTCTGAATTACTCAGACAAAATGGGATACAGTCTCTGAATCACTCACACATAATGCAATACAGTCTCTGAATCACTCAAACACAATGGGGTACAGTCGTTGAATCATTCACACAAAGTGAAACACATTCTCTGAATCACTCACACACGATGGAATACAGTCTCTGAATCACTCAGACACAATGGAATGCAGTCTCTCAATCACTCAGACACGATGGAATACAGTCTCTGAATCACTCAGATAAAATGGAATACAATCTCTGAATCACTCAGACATAATGGGGTACAGTCTCTGAATCACTCAGACACAATGGAATGAAGTGTCTGAATCACTCAGACACAATGGAAAAAAGTCTCTGAATCACTCAGACAAAATGGAATACAGTCTCTGAATCAATCAGACACAATGGAAAACTGTCTCTGAATGACTCAAACAAAATGGAAAACAGTCTTTGAATCACTCAGACACAATGGAGTACAGTCTATGAATCACTTAGACACAATGCGAAAAATGCTCTGAATCACTCACACACGATGGAATACAGTCTCTGAATCACTCAGACACAATGGAATGCAGTCTCTCAATCACTCAGACACGATGGAATACAGTCTCTGAATCACTCAGATAAAATGGAATACAATCTCTGAATCACTCAGACATAATGGGGTACAGTCTCTGAATCACTCAGACACAATGGAATGCAGTCTCTCAATCATTCACACACAATGGAATACAGTCTCTGACTCACTCAGAGACAATGGAATACAGTCTCTGAATCACTCAAACACAATGTGGTACATTCTCTGAATCACTCCGACACAATGGAAAACAGTCTTTGAATCACTCAGACAAAATGGAATACAGTCTCTGAATCACTCAGACACAATGGAATGCAGTGTCTGAATCACTCACACAAAATGGAATACAGTCTCTGAATCACTCAGACACAATGGAATAAGTCTCAGAATCACTCACACACAAAGGTGTACAGTCTCTGAATCACTCAGACACAATGGAATACAGTCTCTGAATCATTCACACACAATGGAATACAGTCTCTGAATCACGCAGACACAATGGAGTACAGTCTCTGAATCACGCAGACACAATGGAGTACAGTCTCTGAATCACTCAGACCAATGGAATAGAGTCTCTGAATCACTCAGAAAAATTGGAATACAGTTTCTGAATTACTCAGACCCAATGGAATACAGTCTCCGAAAAGCTCAGACAAAATGGAATACAGTCTCTCAATCACTCAGACATAATGGGGTAGAGTCTCTGAATGACTCAGACACAATGGAAAACAGTCTCTGAATCACTCAGACACAATGGAATAAAGTCTCTGAATCACTAACACACAAAGGAGTACAGTCTCTGAATCACTCAGACACAATGGAGTACTGTCTCTGAATCATTCAGACACAATGTAATATAGTCTCTGAATCACTCAGACACAATGGAATACAGTCTCTGAATAACTCACACAAAATGGAATAAGTCTCTGACTCACTCAGATGCAATGGAATACAGTCTCTGAATCATTCAGACATGATGGAATACAGTCTCTGAATCACTCACACACAATGGAATACAATGTCTGAATCACTCACACACAATGGAATACAGTGTCTGAATCACTCAAACACAATGGGGTACAGACTCTGATTCACTAACACAATGGGGAACAGTCTCTGAATCACTCAGACACAATGGAATACACTCTGAAACACTACGACCTAATGGAATACAGACTCTGAATCACTCACACACAATGGAGTGCAGTCTCTGAATCACTCTCACACAATGGAGTACAGTCTCTGAATCACTCACACATAATGGAATACGGTCTCTGAATCATTCACACACAATGGAGTACAGTCTCGGAATCACTCAGACACAATGGAATACAGTCTCTGAATCACCAAGAAACAGTGGGGTACAGTCTCTGAATCACGCAGACCAATAGAATAGAGTCTCTGAATCACTCGGAAAAAATGGAATACAGTCTCTGAATTACTCAGACAAAATGGGATACAGTCTCTGAATCACTCACACATAATGGAATACAGTCTCTGAACCACTCAAACACAATGGGGTACAGTCGTTGAATCGTTCACACAAAGTGAAACACATTCTCTGAATCACTCACACACGATGGAATACAGTCTCTGAATCACTCAGACACAATGGAATGCAGTCTCTGAATCACTCAGACACGACGGAATACAGTCTCTGAATCACTCAGACACAATGGAATGCAGTCTCCGAATCACTCAGACCCAATGGAATACAGTCTCCGAAAAGCTCAGACAAAATGGAATACAGTCTCTCAATCACTCAGACATAATGGGGTAGAGACTCTGAATGACTCAGACACAATGGAATACAGTCTCTGAATCATTCACATGGTGGGGAACAGTCTCTGAATCACTCAGACACAATGGCGTACAGCCTCTGAATCTCTTAGACACAATGAGGTACATTGTCTGAATCATTCACACACAATGGAATACAGTCTCTGACACTCAGAGACAATGGAATACAGTCTCTGAATCATTCACACACAAAAGAGTAAAGTCTATGAATCACTCAAACACAATGGGGTACATTCTCTGATTCACTCACACAAAATAGAATGCAGTCTTTGAATCACTCACACACAGTGGAATACAGTCTCAGAATCACTCAGACACAATGGAATACACGCGCTGAATTGCTCAAACAATGGAGTAAAGTCTCTGAATCACTCAGACACAATGGAATGCAGTCTCTGAAACACTCACACACGATGAGGTACAGTCTCTGAATCACTCAGACACAATGAAATACACTCTCTGAATTACTCAGACACAATAGAATACAGTCTCTGAATCACTCACACAAAATGGAAAAAGTCGTTGACTCACTCAGACGCAATGGAATACAGTCTCTGAATCACTCACACAAAATGGAAAAAGTCTTTGACTCACTCAGACGCAATGGAATACAGTCTCTGAATCATTCAGAAACGATGGAATACAGCTCTGAATCACTCACAGACAATGGAATACAGTGTCTGAATCATTCAAACACAATGGGGTACAGTCTCTTATTCACTCACACAATGGGGAACAGTCTCTGAATCACTCAGACACAATAGAATAGAGTCTCTGAATCACTCGGAAAAAATGGAATACAGTCTCTGAATTACTCAGACAAAATGGGATACAGTCTCTGAATCACTCACACATAATGGAATACAGTCTCTGAACCACTCAAACACAATGGGGTACAGTCGTTGAATCGTTCACACAAAGTGAAACACATTCTCTGAATCACTCACACACGATGGAATACAGTCTCTGAATCACTCAGACACAATGGAATGCAGTCTCTGAATCACTCAGACACGACGGAATACAGTCTCTGAATCACTCAGACACAATGGAATGCAGTCTCCGAATCACTCAGACCCAATGGAATACAGTCTCCGAAAAGCTCAGACAAAATGGAATACAGTCTCTCAATCACTCAGACATAATGGGGTAGAGACTCTGAATGACTCAGACACAATGGAATACAGTCTCTGAATCATTCACATGGTGGGGAACAGTCTCTGAATCACTCAGACACAATGGCGTACAGCCTCTGAATCTCTTAGACACAATGAGGTACATTGTCTGAATCATTCACACACAATGGAATACAGTCTCTGACTCACTCAGAGACAATGGAATACAGTCTCTGAATCATTCACACACAAAAGAGTAAAGTCTATGAATCACTCAAACACAATGGGGTACATTCTCTGAATCACTCAGACACAATGGAAAACAGTCTCTGAATGACTCAGACACAATGGAAAACAGTCTTTGAATCACTCAGACACAATGGAGTACAGTCTCTGAATCACTTAGACACAATGCGAAAAATGCTCTGAATCATTCACACACAATGGAATACAGTCTCTGACTCACTCAGAGACAATGGAATACAGTCTCTGAATCACTCAAACACAATGGGGTACATTCTCTGAATCACTCAGACACAATGGAAAACAGTCTCTGAATGACTCAGACACAATGGAAAACAGTCTTTGAATCACTCAGACAAAATGGAATACAGTCTCTGAATCATGCAGACCAATAGAATAGAGTCTCTGAATCACTCAGAAAAAATGGAATACAGTCTCTGAATCACTCACACATAATGGAAAAAGTCTTTGACTCACTCAGACGCAATGGAATACAGTCTCTGAATCATTCAGAAACGATGGAATACAGCTCTGAATCACTCACAGACAATGGAATACAGTTTCTGAATCATTCAAACACAATGGGGTACAGTCTCTTATTCACTCACACAATGGGGAACAGTCTCTGAATCACTCAGACACAATGGAATACAGTCTCTGAATCACTCAAACACAATGGGGTACATTCTCTGATTCACTCACACAAAATAGAATGCAGTCTTTGAATCACTCACACACAGTGGAATACAGTCTCAGAATCACTCAGACACAATGGAATACACGCGCTGAATTGCTCAAACAATGGAGTAAAGTCTCTGAATCACTCAGACACAATGGAATGCAGTCTCTGAAACACTCACACACGATGAAGTACAGTCTCTGAATCACTCAGACACAATGAAATACACTCTCCGAATTACTCAGACACAATAGAATACAGTCTCTGAATCACTCACACAAAATGGAAAAAGTCTTTGACTCACTCAGACGCAATGGAATACAGTATCTGAATCATTCAGACACGATGGAATACAGCTCGGAATCACTCACAGACAATGGAATACAGTGTCTGAATCATTCAAACAAAATGGGGTACAGTATCTTATTCACTCACACAATGGGGAACAGTCTCTGAATCACTCAGACACAATGGAATAAAGTCTCTGAATCACTAACACACAAAGGAGTACAGTCTCTGAATCACACAGACACAATGGAGTACTGTCTCTGAATCATTCAGACACAATGTAATATAGTCTCTGAATCACTCAGACACAATGGAATACAGTCTCTGAATAACTCACACAAAATGGAATAAGTCTCTGACTCACTCAGATGCAATGGAATACAGTCTCTGAATCATTCAGACATGATGGAATACAGTCTCTGAATCACTCACACACAATGGAATACAATGTCTGAATCACTCACACACAATGGAATACAGTGTCTGAATCACTCAAACACAATGGGGTACAGACTCTGATTCACTAACACAATGGGGAACAGTCTCTGAACACTCAGACACAATGGAATACACTCTGAAACACTACGACCTAATGGAATACAGACTCTGAATCACTCACACACAATGGAGTACAGTCTCTCAATCACTCACACACAATGGAGTACAGTCTCTGGATCATTCAGACACAATGGAATACAGCCTCTGAATCACTCAGACACGACGGAATACAGTCTCTGAATCACTCAGACACAATGGAATACAGTCTCTGAATAACTCACACAAAATGGAATAAGTCTCTGACTCACTCAGATGCAATGGAATTCAGTCTCTGAATCATTCAGACATGATGGAATACAGTCTCTGAATCACTCACACACAATGGAATACAGTGTCTGAATCACTCAAACACAATGGGGTACAGACTCTGATTCACTAACACAATGGGGAACAGTCTCTGAACACTCAGACACAATGGAATACACTCTGAAACACTACGACCTAATGGAATACAGACTCTGAATCACTCACACACAATGGAGTGCAGTCTCTGAATCACTCACACACAATGGAGTACAGTCTCTGAATCACTCACACATAATGGAATACGGTCTCTGAATCATTCACACACAATGGAGTACAGTCTCGGAATCACTCAGACACAATGGAATACAGTCTCTGAATCACTCAGACACAATGGAATACAGTCTCTGAATCACCAAGAAACAGTGGGGTACAGTCTCTGAATCACGCAGACCAATAGAATAGAGTCTCTGAATCACTCAGAAAAAATGGAATACAGTCTCTGAATTACTCAGACAAAATGGGATACAGTCTCTGAATCACTCACACATAATGGAATACAGTCTCTGAACCACTCAAACACAATGGGGTACAGTCGTTGAATCGTTCACACAAAGTGAAACACATTCTCTGAATCACTCACACACGATGGAATACAGTCTCTGAATCACTCAGACACAATGGAATGCAGTCTCTGAATCACTCAGACACGATGGAATACAGTCTCTGAATCACTCAGACAATATGGAATACAATCTCTGAATCACTCAGACATAATGGGGTACAGTCTCTGAATCACTCACACAAAATGGAATAAGTCTCCGAATCATTCAGACACAATGGAATACAGTCTCTGAATCACTCAGACACAATAGAATAGATTCTCTGAATCACTCAGACACAATGAAATACAGTCTCTGAATCACTCAGACACAATGGAATACAGTCTCTGAATCACTCAGACACAATGGAATACAGTCCCTGAATAACTCACACACAATGGAATAAGTCTCTGACTCACTCAGACGCAATGGAATACAGTCTCTAAATCATTCAGACATGATGGAATACAGCCTCTGAATCACTCAAACAGAATGGAATACAGTGGCTGAATCACACACACACAATGGAATACAGTCTCTGAATCACTCAGACACAATGGGACACAGACTCTGATCCACTTACACAATGGAAAACACTCTCTGAAATACTCAGACGTAATGGAATACAGTCTTTGAATCACTAACACACAATGGAGTACAGTCTCTGAATCACTCAGACACAATGGAGTGAGTCTCAGAATCACTCACACACAAAGGGGTACAGTCTCTGAATCACTCAGACATAATGGAATACATTCTCTGAATCACTCACACACAATGGAGTACAGTCTCTGATTCACTCACACAATGGGGAATACTGTTTGAATCACTCAGACACAATGGAATACACTCTCTGAATCACTCAGACATGATGGAATACAGTCTCTGAATCACTCAGACATGATAGAATAAAGTCTCTGAATCACTCACACAAAATGGAATAAGTATCTGACTTACTCAGACACAATGGAATACAGTCACTGAATCACTCAGAGACAATGGAATACAGTCTCTGAATCACTCAGAAACAATGGAATACAGTCTCTGAATCATTCAGACATGTTGGAATACAGTCTCTGAATCACTCAAACACAATGGGGTACAGTCTCTGAATGACTCACACAATGGAATACAGTCTCTGAATCACTCAGACACAATGGAATACACTCTCTGAATTACTAAAACATTGGAGTACAGTCTCTGAATCACTCAGACACAATGGAATAGAGTCCCTGAATCACTAACACACAATGGAGTACAGTCTCTGACTCACTCAGACACAATAGATTACAGTCTCTGAATCATTCAGACACAATGGAATACAGTCTCTGAATCACTCAGACACAATGGAATACAGTCTCTGAATCACTCAGACACAATGGAATACAGTCTTTGAATCACTCACTCACAATGGAATACAGTCTCTGAATCACTCAGACACAATGGAGTACAGTCTCTGAATCATTCAGACACAATGGAATACAGTCTCTGAATCACTCAGACACAATGGAATACAGTCACTGAATCACTCAGACACAATAGAATAGAGTCTCTGAATCACTCAGACTCAATGGAATACAGTCCCTGAATAACTCACACAAAATGGAATAAGTCTCTGACTCACTCAGACGCAATGGAATACAGTCTCT
This sequence comes from Carcharodon carcharias, assembly GCF_017639515.1. Classification (NCBI taxonomy): domain Eukaryota; kingdom Metazoa; phylum Chordata; class Chondrichthyes; order Lamniformes; family Lamnidae; genus Carcharodon; species Carcharodon carcharias. Next base: position 27,794,688 of record NC_054500.1, read on the forward strand.
AAATCATTCAGACATGATGGAATACAGCCTCTGAATCACTCACACAGAATGGAATACAGTGGCTGAATCACTCACACACAATGGAATACAGTCTCTGAATCACTCAGACACAATGGGGTAAAGACTCTGATTCACTTACAAAATGGGGAACTGTCTCTGAATCACTCAGACACAATGGAAAACACTCTCTGAAACATTCAGACATAATGGAATACAGTCTCTGAATCACTAACACACAATGGACTGCAGTCTCTGAATCAGTCAGACACAATGGAATGAGTCCCAGAATCACTCACACACAAAGGAGTACAGTCTCTGAATCACTCAGACACAATGGAATACATTCTCTGAATCACTCACACACAATGGAGTACAGTCTCTGAATCACTCACACACAATGGAGTACAGTCTCTGAATCAGTCAGACACAATGAAATACAGTCTCTGAATCAGTGACACAAAATGGAATAAGTATCTGACTTACTCAGACACAATGGAATACAGTCTCTGAATCATTCAGACACATTGGAATACAGTCTCTGAATCACTCAGACACAATGGGGTACAGTCTCTGAATGACTCACACAATGGAATACAGTCTCTGAATCACTCAGACACAATGGAATACAGTCTCTGAATTACTCAGACACAATGGAATACACTCTCTGAATCACTCAGACACAATGGAATACAGTCTCTGAATCACTAACACACAAAGGAGTACTGTCTCTGACTCACTCAGACACAATGGATTACAGTGTCTGAATCATTCGGACATAATGGAATACAGACTCTGAATAACTCACACAAAATGGAATAAGTCTCTGACTCACTCAGACGCAATGGAATACAGTCTCTGAATCATTCAGACACAATGGAATACAGTGTCTGAATCACTCACACACAATGGAATACAGTGTCTGAATCACTCAAACACAATGGGGTACAGTCTCTGATTCACTCACACAATGGGGAATACTCTTTGAATCACTCAGACACAATGGAATACACTCTCTGAAGCACTCAGAAATAATGGAATACAGTCTCTGAATCACTCAGCCCAATGGAATAGAGTCTCTGAATCACTCAGACACAATGGAATACAGTCTCTGAATCACTAACACACAATGGAGTACAGTCTCTGAATCACTCAGACACAATGGAATGACTCTCAGAATCACTCACACACAAAGGAGTAGTCTCTGAATCACTTAGACACAATGGAATACAGTCCCTGAATCACTCAGACACAATGGAATACAGTCTCTGACTCACTCAGAGACAATGAAATACAGTCTCTGAATCATTCAGACACGTTGGAATACAGTCTCTGAATCACTCAAACACAATGGAGTAGGTCTCAGAATCAGTCACACACAAAGGTGTACAGTCTCTGAATCATTCAGACACAATGGAGTACAGTCTCTGAATCACTCAGACCAATGGAATAGAGTCGCTGAATCACTCAGAAAAAATAGAATACAGTCTCTGAATTACTCAGACACAATGGGATACAGTCTCTGAATCACTCACACATAATGGAATACAGTCTCTGAATCACTCAGACACAATGGGGTACAGTCTTTGAATCATTCACACAAAGTGAAATACATTCTCTGAATCACTCACACACGATGGAATACAGTCTCTGAATCACTCAGACACAATGGAATGCAGTCTCTGAATCACTCAGACACAATGGAATAAAGTCTCTGAATCGCTCAGACAAAATGGAATACAGTCTCTGAATCACTCAGACACAATGGGGTACAGCCTCTGAATCACTTAGACACAATGAGGTACATTCTCTGAATCATTCACACACAATGGAATACAGTCTCTGACTCTCTCAGAGACAATGGAATACAATCTCTGAATCATTCACACACAATGGAGTACAGTCTCTGAATCACTCAAACACAATGGGGTTCATTCTCTGATTCACTCACGCAAAATAGAATACAGTCATTGAATCACTCAGAGACAATGGAATACAGTCTCTGAATCACTCAGACACAATGGAATACATTCGCTGAATTACTCAAACAATGCAGTACAGTCTCTGAATCACTCAGACACAATGGAATGCAGTCTCTGAAACATTCAGACACAATAGAGTACAGTCTCGGAATCACTCACACAAAATGGAATAAGTATCTGACTCACTCAGACACAATGGAATACAGTCTCTGAATCACTCAGTCACAATAGAATATAGTCTCTGAATCACTCAGACACAATGGAATACAGTCCCTGACTCACTCAGAGACAATGGAATAAAGTCTCTGAATCATTCAGTCAGGATGGAATACAGTCTCTGAATCACTCAAACACAAAGGGGTACAGTCTCTGAATGACTCACACAATGGAATACAGTCTCTGAATCACTCAGACACAATGGAATACAGTCTCTGAATCACTAACACACAAAGGAGTACAGTCTCTGGCTCACTCAGACACAATGGATTACAGTCTCTAAATCACTCACACACAAAGGAGTACAGTCTCTGACTCACTCAGACACAATGGAATACAATCTCTGAATCATTCAGTCACAATGGAATATGGCCCTGACTCACTCAGATGCAATGGAATACAGTCTCTGAATCATTCAGACACAATGGAATACAGTTCTGAATCACTCATACACAATGGAATACAGTGTCTGAATCACTCAAACACAATGGGGTACAGACTCTTATTCACTCACACAAAGGGCAACAGTCTCTGAATCACTCAGACACAATGGAATTCAGTCTCTGAATCACTAACACATAAAGGCGTAAAGTCTCTGACTCACTCAGACACAATGTAATATAGTCTCTGAATAACTCAGACACAATGGAATACAGTCTCTGAATAACTCACACAAAATGGAATAAGTCTCTGACTCACTCAGACGCAATGGAATACAGTCTCTGAATTATTCAGACATGATGGAATACAGTCTCTGAATCACTCACAAACAATGCAATACAGTGTCTGAATCACTCACACACAATGGAATACAGTGTCTGAATCACACAAACACAATGGGGTACAGACTCTGATTCACTAACACAATGGGGAACAGTCTCTGAATCACTCAGTCACAATGGAATACAATCTCTGAAACACTCAGACTCAATGGAATAAGTCTCAGAATCACTCACACACAATGGAGTACAGTCTCTCAATCACTCACACACAATGGAGTACAGTCTCTGGATCATTCAGACACAATGGAATACAGCCTCTGAATCACTCAGACACGACGGAATACAGTCTCTGAATCACTCAGACACAATCGAATACAGACTCTGAATCACTCACAAACAAAGGAGTACAGTCTCTGACTCTCTCAGACACAATGGAATACAGTCTCTGAATCATTCAGACAAAATGGAATACAGTCTCTGAATCACTCAGACACAATGGAATACACTCTCTGAATTACTCAGACACAATAGAATACAGTCTCTGAATCACTCACACAAAATGGAAAAAGTCAATGACTCACTCAGACGCAATGGAATACAGGTTCTGAATCATTCAGACACGAAGGAATACAGTTCTGAATCACTCACACACAATGGAATACAGTGTCTGAATCACTTAAACACAATGGGGTACAGTCCCTTATTCACGCACAAAATGGAGCACAATCTCTGAATCATTCAGACACAATGTAATATAGTCTCTGAATCACTCAGACACAATGGAATACGGTCTCTGAATAACTCACACAAAATGGAATAAGTCTCTGACTCACTCAGACGCAATGGCATACAGTCTCTGAATCAATCAGACATGATGGAATACAGTCTCTGAATCACTCACACACAATGGAATACAGTGTCTGAATCACTCACACACAATGGAATACAGTGTATGAATCACTCAAACACAATGGGGAACAGTCTCTGAATCAGTCAGGCACAATGGAATAAGTCACAGAATCACTCACACACAATGGAACACAGTCTCTGAATCACTCAGACACGATGGAATACAGTCTCTGAATCACTCAGACACAATAGAATACAGTCTTGGAATCACTCACACAAAATGGAATAAGTATCTGACTCACTCAGACACAATGGAATACAGTCCCTGACTCACTCAGAGACAATGGAATAAAGTCTCTGAATCATTCAGTCAGGATGGAATACAGTCTCTGAATCACTCAAACACAATGGGGTACAGTCTCTGAATGACTCACACAATGGAATACAGTCTCTGAATCACTCAGACACAATGGAATACAGTCTCTTAATCACTAACACACAAAGGAGTACAGTCTCTGAATCACTCAAACACAATGGGGTACATTCTCTGATTCACTCAAACAAAATAGAATACAGTCTTTGAATCACTCACACACAATGGAATACAGTCTCTGACTCACTCAGACACAATGGAACACAGTCTCTGAATCATTCAGACACAATGGAATAAGTCCCTGACTCACGCAGACACAATGGAATGCAGTCTCTGAATCACTCAGACACAAAGGAGTACAGTCTCTGACTCACTCAGACACAATGGAATACAGTCTCTGAATCATTCAGACACAATGGAATGCAGTCTCTGAATCACTCAGACACAAAGGAGTACAGTCCCTGACTCACGCAGACACAATGGAATGCAGTCTCTGAATCACTCAGACACAATGGAATACAGTCTCTGAATCGCTCAGACAAAACGGAATACAGTCTCTGAATCACTCAGACATAATGGGGTACAGTCTCTGAATGACTCAGACACAATGGAATACAGTCTCTGAATCACTCACATGGTGGAGAACAGTCTCTGAATCACTCAGACACAATGGGGTACAGCCTCTGAATCACTTAGACAAAATGAGGTACATTCTCTGAATCATTCACACCCAATGGAATACAGTCTCTGACTCACTCAGACACAATGGAATACAGTCTCTGAATCATTCACACACAATGGAGTACAGTCTCTGAATCACTCAAACACAATGGGGTACATTCTCTGATTCACTCACACAAAATAGAATACAGTCTTTGAATCACTCACACACAATAGAATACAGTCTCTGAATCACTCAGACACAATGGAATACATGCGCTGAATTACTCAAACAATGGAGTACAGTCTCTGAATCACTCAGAAACAATGGAATGCACTCTCTGAAACACTCACACACAATGAAGTACAGTCTCTGAATCACTCAGACACAATGGAATACAGACTCTGAACACTCACACACAAAGGAGTACAGTCTCTGACTCACTCAGACACAATGGAATACAGTCTCTGAATCATTCAGTCACAATGGAATAAGTCCCTGACTCACTCACATGCAATGGAATACAGTCTCTGAATCATTCAGACACAATGGAATACAGTTCTGAATCACTCACACACAATGGAAAACATTCTCTGAATCACTCACACACAATGGAGTACAGTCTCTTAATCACTCACACACAATAGAGTACAGTCTCTGAATCATTCAGACACAATGGAATACAGTCTCTGAATCACTCAGACACGATGGAATACAGTCTCTGAATCACTCAGACACAATAGAGTACAGTCTCGGAATCACTCACACACAATGGAGTACAGTCTCTGAATCATTCAGACACAATGGAATACAGTCTCTGAATCAATCACTCACAATGAAATACAGTGTCTGAATCACTCAAACACAATGGGGTACAGTCTCTGATTCACTCACACAATGGGGAATACTGTTTGAATCACTCACACACAATGGAATACACTCTCTGAAGCACTCAGACATAATGGAATACAGTCTCTGAATCACTCAGCCCAATGGAATAGAGTCTCTGAATCACTCAGACATAATGGAATACAGTCTCTGAATCACTAACACACAATGGAGTACAGTCTCTGAATCACTCAGACACAATGGAATGACTCTCAGAATCACTCACACACAAAGGAGTAGTCTCTGAATCACTCAGACACAATGGAATACAGTCCCTGAATCACTCAGACACAATGGAATACAGTCTCTGTCTCACTCAGAGACAATGAAATACAGTCTCTGAATCATTCAGACACGTTGGAATACAGTCTCTGAATCACTCAAACACAATGGAGTAAGTCTCAGAATCAGTCACACACAAAGGTGTACAGTCTCTGAATCACTCAGACACAATGGAGTACAGTCTCTGAATCACGCAGACACAATGGAGTACAGTCTCTGAATCACTCAGACCAATGGAATAGAGTCGCTGAATCACTCAGAAAAAATAGTATACAGTCTCTGAATTACTCAGACACAATGGGATACAGTCTCTGAATCACTCACACATAATGGAATACAGTCTCTGAATCACTCAGACACAATGGGGTACAGTCTTTGAATCATTCACACAAAGTGAAATACATTCTCTGAATCACTCACACACGATGGAATACAGTCTCTGAATCACTCAGACACAATGGAATGCAGTCTCTGAATCACTCAGACACAATGGAATAAAGTCTCTGAATCGCTCAGACAAAATGGAATACAGTCTCTGAATCACTCAGACACAATGGGGTACAGCCTCTGAATCACTTAGACACAATGAGGTACATTCTCTGAATCATTCACACACAATGGAATACAGTCTCTGACTCTCTCAGAGACAATGGAATACAATCTCTGAATCATTCACACACAATGGAGTACAGTCTCTGAATCACTCAAACACAATGGGGTTCATTCTCTGATTCACTCACGCAAAATAGATTACAGTCTTTGAATCACTCAGAGACAATGGAATACAGTCTCTGAATCACTCAGACACAATGGAATACATTCGCTGAATTACTCAAACAATGCAGTACAGTCTCTGAATCACTCAGACACAATGGAATGCAGTCTCTGAATCATTCAGACACAATAGAGTACAGTCTCGGAATCACTCAGACACAATGGAATACAGTCCCTGACTCACTCAGAGACAATGGAATAAAGTCTCTGAATCATTCAGTCAGGATGGAATACAGTCTCTGAATCACTCAAACACAAAGGGGTACAGTCTCTGAATGACTCACACAATGGAATACAGTCTCTGAATCACTCAGACACAATGGAATACAGTCTCTGAATCACTAACACACAAAGGAGTACAGTCTCTGGCTCACTCAGACACAATGGATTACAGTCTCTGAATCACTCACACACAAAGGAGTACAGTCTCTGACTCACTCAGACACAATGGAATACAGTCTCTGAATCATTCAGTCACAATGGAATATGGCCCTGACTCACTCAGATGCAATGGAATACAGTCTCTGAATCATTCAGACACAATGGAATACAGTTCTGAATCACTCATACACAATGGAATACAATGTCTGAATCACTCAAACACAATGGGGTACAGTCTCTTATTCACTCACACAAAGGGGAACAGTCTCTGAATCACTCAGACACAATGGAATACAGTCTCTGAATCACTAACACATAAAGGCGTAGAGTCTCTGACTCACTCAGACACAATGTAATATAGTCTCTGAATAACTCAGACACAATGGAATACAGTCTCTGAATAACTCACACAAAATGGAATAAGTCTCTGACTCACTCAGACGCAATGGAATACAGTCTCTGAATTATTCAGACATGATGGAATACAGTCTCTGAATCACTCACAAACAATGCAATACAGTGTCTGAATCACTCACACACAATGGAATACAGTGTCTGAATCACACAAACACAATGGGGTACAGACTCTGATTCACTAACACAATGGGGAACAGTCTCTGAATCACTCAGTCACAATGGAATACAATCTCTGAAACACTCAGACTCAATGGAATAAGTCTCAGAATCACTCACACACAATGGAGTACAGTCTCTCAATCACTCACACACAATGGAGTACAGTCTCTGGATCATTCAGACACAATGGAATACAGCCTCTGAATCACTCAGACACGACGGAATACAGTCTCTGAATCACTCAGACACAATCGAATACAGACTCTGAATCACTCACAAACAAAGGAGTACAGTCTCTGACTCTCTCAGACACAATGGAATACAGTCTCTGAATCATTCAGACAAAATGGAATACAGTCTCTGAATCACTCAGACACAATGGAATACACTCTCTGAATTACTCAGACACAATAGAATACAGTCTCTGAATCACTCACACAAAATGGAAAAAGTCAATGACTCACTCAGACGCAATGGAATACAGGTTCTGAATCATTCAGACACGATGGAATACAGTTCTGAATCACTCACACACAATGGAATACAGTGTATGAATCACTCAAACACAATGGGGAACTGTCTCTGAATCAGTCAGGCACAATGGAATAAGTCACAGAATCACTCACACACAAAGGAGTACAGTCTCTGAATCACTCACATACAATGGAATACATTCTCTGAATCACTCACACACAATGGAGTACAGTCTCTGAATCACTCACACACAATGGAGTACAGTCTATGAATCATTCAGACACAATGGAACACAGTCTCTGAATCACTCAGACACGATGGAATACAGTCTCTGAATCACTCAGACACAATAGAATACAGTCTCGGAATCACTCACACAAAATGGAATAAGTATCTGACTCACTCAGACACAATGGAATACAGTCTCTGAATCACTCAGACACAATAGAATATAGTCTCTGAATCACTCAGACACAATGGAATACAGTCCCTGACTCACTCAGAGACAATGGAATAAAGTCTCTGAATCATTCAGTCAGGATGGAATACAGTCTCTGAATCACTCAAACACAATGGGGTACAGTCTCTGAATGACTCACACAATGGAATACAGTCTCTGAATCACTCAGACACAATGGAATACAGTCTCTTAATCATTAACACACAAAGGAGTACAGTCTCTGAATCACTCAAACACAATGGGGTACATTCTCTGATTCACTCAAACAAAATAGAATACAGTCTTTGAATCACTCACACACAATGGAATACAGTCTCTGACTCACTCAGACACAATGGAACACAGTCTCTGAATCATTCAGACACAATGGAATAAGTCCCTGACTCACGCAGACACAATGGAATGCAGTCTCTGAATCACTCAGACACAAAGGAGTACAGTCTCTGACTCACTCAGACACAATGGAATACAGTCTCTGAATCATTCAGACACAATGGAATGCAGTCTCTGAATCACTCAGACACAAAGGAGTACAGTCTCTGACTCACTCAGACACAATGGAATACAATCTCTGAATCATTCAGTCACAATGGAATATGGCCCTGACTCACTCAGATGCAATGGAATACAGTCTCTGAATCATTCAGAAACAATGGAATACAGTTCTGAATCACTCATACACAATGGAATATAGTGTCTGAATCACTCAAACACAATGGGGTACAGTCTCTTATTCACTCACACAAAGGGGAACAGTCTCTGAATCACTCAGACACAATGGAATACAGTCTGAATAACTCACACAAAATGGAATAAGTCTCTGACTCACTCAGACGCAATGGAATACAGTCTCTGAATTATTCAGACATGATGGAATACAGTCTCTGAATCACTCACAAACAATGTAATACAGTGTCTGAATCACTCACACACAATGGAATACAGTGTCTGAATCACACAAACACAATGGGGTACAGACTCTGATTCACTAACACAATGGGGAACAGTCTCTGAATCACTCAGTCACAATGGAATACAATCTCTGAAACACTCAGACTCAATGGAATAAGTCTCAGAATCACTCACACACAATGGAGTACAGTCTCTCAATCACTCACACACAATGGAGTACAGTCTCTGGATCATTCAGACACAATGGAATACAGCCTCTGAATCACTCAGACACGACGGAATACAGTCTCTGACTCACTCGGACAAAATGGAATACAGTCTCTGACTCACTCAGACACAATAGAATACAGTCTCTGAATCACTCAGACACAATGGAATACAGTCTCTGACTCACTCAGAGACAATGGAATACAGTCTCTGAATCATTCACACACGTTGGAATACAGTCTCTGAATGACTCACACATTGGAGTACAGTCTCTGAATCACTCAGACACAATGGAATACAGTCTCTGAATCACTAACACACAAAGGAGTACAGTCTCTGACTCACTCAGACACAATGGATTACAGTCTCTGAATCATTTAGACACAATGGAATAAGTCCCTGACTCACGCAGACACAATGGAATGCAGTCTCTGAATCACTCAGACACAAAGGAGTACAGTCTCTGACTCACTCAGACACAGTGGAATACAGTCTCTGAATCATTCAGACACAATGGAATAAGTCCCTGACTCACGCAGACACAATGGAATGCAGTCTCTGAATCACTCAGACACAATGGAATACCGTCTCTGAATCGCTCAGACAAAACGGAATACAGTCTCTGAATCACTCAGACATAATGGGGTACAGTCTCTGAATGACTCAGACACAATGGAATACAGTCTCTGAATCACTCACATGGTGGAGAACAGTCTCTGAATCACTCAGACACAATGGGGTACAGCCTCTGAATCACTTAGACAAAATGAGGTACATTCTCTGAATCATTCACACCCAATGGAATATAGTCTCTGACTCACTCAGACACAATGGAATACAGTCTCTGAATCATTCACACACAATGGAGTACAGTCTCTGAATCACTCAAACACAATGGGGTACATTCTCTGATTCACTCACACAAAATAGAATACAGTCTTTGAATCACTCACACACAATGAAATACAGTCTCTGAATCACTCAGACACAATGGAATACATTCGCTGAATTACTGAAACAATGGAGTACATTCTCTGAATCACTCAGAAACAATGGAATGCACTCTCTGAAACACTCACACACAATGAAGTACAGTCTCTGAATCACTCAGACACAATGGAATACAGACTCTGAATCACTCACACACAAAGGAGTACAGTCTCTGACTCACTCAGACACAATGGAATACAGTCTTTGAATCATTCAGTCACAATGGAATAAGTCCCTGACTCACTCACATGCAATGGAATACAGTCTCTGAATCATTCAGACACAATGGAATACAGTTCTGAATCACTCACACACAATGGAATACATTCTCTGAATCACTCACACACAATGGAGTACAGTCTCTTAATCACTCACACACAATAGAGTACAGTCTCTGAATCATTCAGACACAATGGAATACAGTCTCTGAATCACTCAGACATGATGGAATACAGTCTCTGAATCACTCAGACACAATAGAGTACAGTCTCGGAATCACTCACACAAAATGGAATAAGTATCTGACTCACTCAGACACAATGGAATACAGTCTCTGAATCACTCAGACACAATAGAATATAATCTCTGAATCACTCAGACACAATGGAATACAGTCCCTGACTCACTCAGAGACAATGGAATAAAGTCTCTGAATCATTCAGTCAGGATGGAATACAGTCTCTGAATCACTCAAACACAAAGGGGTACAGTCTCTGAATGACTCACACAATGGAATACAGTCTCTGAATCACTCAGACACAATGGAATACAGTCTCTGAATCACTAACACACAAAGGAGTACAGTCTCTGGCTCACTCAGACACAATGGATTACAGTCTCTGAATCACTCACACACAAAGGAGTACAGTCTCTGACTCACTCAGACACAATGGAATACAGTCTCTGAATCATTCAGTCACAATGGAATAAGGCCCTGACTCACTCAGATGCAATGGAATACAATCTCTGAATCATTCAGACACAATGGAATACAGTTCTGAATCACTCATACACAATGGAATACAGTGTCTGAATCACTCAAACACAATGGGGTACAGTATCTTATTCACTCACACAAAGGGCAACAGTCTCTGAATCACTCAGACACAATGGAATACAGTCTCTGAATCACTAACACATAAAGGCATAGAGTCTCTGACTCACTCAGACACAATGTAATATAGTCTCTGAATAACTCAGACACAATCGAATACAGTCTCTGAATAACTCACACAAAATGGAATAAGTCTCTGACTCACTCAGACGCAATGGAATACAGTCTCTGAGTTATTCAGACATGATGGAATACAGTCTCTGAATCACTCACAAACAATGCAATACAGTGTCTGAATCACTCACACACAATGGAATACAGTGTCTGAATCACACAAACACAATGGGGTACAGACTCTGATTCACTAACACAATGGGGAACAGTCTCTGAATCACTCAGTCACAATGGAATACAATCTCTGAAACACTCAGACTCAATGGAATAAGTCTCAGAATCACTCACACACAATGGAATACAGTCTCTCAATCACTCACACACAATGGAGTACAGTCTCTGGATCATTCAGACACAATGGAATACAGCCTCTGAATCACTCAGACACGACGGAATACAGTCTCTGAATCACTCAGACACAATAGAATACAGTCTCTGAATCACTCACACAAAATGAAATAAGTATCTGACTCACTCGGACAAAATGGAATACAGTCTCTGACTCACTCAGACACAATAGAATACAGTCTCTGAATCACTCAGACACAATGGAATACCGTCTCTGACTCACTCAGAGACAATGGAATACAGTCTCTGAATCATTCAGACATGTTGGAATACAGTCTGTGAATCACTCAAACACAATGGGGTACAGTCTCTGAATGACTCACACATTGGAGTACAGTCTCTGAATCACTCAGACACAATGGAATACAGTCTCTGAATCACTAACACACAAAGGAGTACAGTCTCTGGCTCACTCAGACACAATGGAATACAGTCTCTGAATCATTCAGAAACAATGCAATATAGTCTCTGAATCACTCAGACACAATGGAAGACAGTCTCTGAATAACTCACACAAAATGGAATAAGTCTCTGCCGCACTCAGACGCAATGGAATACATTCTCTGAATCATTCAGACATGATGGAATACAGTCTCTGAATCACTCACACACAACGGAATACAGTGTCTGAATCACTCACACACAATGGAATACAGTGTCTGAATGACGCAAACACAATGGGGTACAGTCTCTTAATCACTCAAACACAATGAGGTACAGTCTCTGGATCACTCAAACACAATGGGGTATGGTCTCTGAATCTCACAGACACAATGGAATACAGTCTAAGAATCACTCACACACAATGAAATACTGTCTCTGAATTACTTACACACAATTGGGAACAGTCTCTGGATCACTAACGCACAATGGAGTACAGTCTCAGGAACAATCACACGCAATGGAGTACAGACACTGAATAACTCAGACACAATGAGGCAAAGTCTCTGAATCACTCAGACACAATGGGGTACAGACTCTTAATCACTCAGACACAATGGGATAGAGTCTCTGAATCACTCACACAAAATGGAGTATTGTCTCTGAATCATTCAGACACAATGGAATACAGTCTATGAATCACTCAGACACAATGGATAACAGTCTCTGAATAACTCACACACAATGGAGTACAGTCTCTGAATCACCCAGATATAATGCGTTACAGTCTCTGAATCACTCAAACACAATGGTGTACAGTCTCTGAATCACTCACACACAATGGGGTACAGTCTCTGGATCACTCACACACAATCGATTACAGTCTCAGGATCATTCAAAAACAATGGCTTATAGTCTCTGAATCACTCACACAAAATGGAGTACAGTTTCTGAATCACTCATACACAATGCAATACAGTCTCTGAAACATGCCAACACAATGGGGCACAGTCTCTGAATCACTCACACACAATGGAGTACAGTCTCTGAAACACACCCACGCAATGGGGCACAGTCTCTGAATCACTCACACTCAATGGAATACAGTCTCTGAATCACACACACAATGGGGTACAGTCTCTGAATCACTCAGACACAATGGGTTACAGTCTCTGAATCATTCACAAACATTGGGGTACAGACTCTTAATCACTCAGACACAATGGGGTACAGTCACTGAATCACTCAGACACAATGGGGTACGGTCCCTGAATCACTCACACACAATGGGGTAAAGACTCTGAATCACTCAGACACAATGGGGTACAGTCTCTGGATCACTCACACACAATGGGGTACGGTCTCTGAATCACTCAAACACAATGGGGTACGGTGTTTCAATCATGCAGACAGATTGGAATACAGTCTATGAATCACTCACATGCAATGGCATACAGTCCCTGAATTTCTCAGACACAATGGAGTAAAGTCTCTGAATCACTCACACACAATGGAATACAGTCTCTGAATCACACACACAATGGGTTACAGTCTCTGAATCACTCACATACAATGGAGTACAGTCTCTGAGTCACTCACACACAATGAAGTAGCCTCTGAATCATGACGACACAATGGAGTACAGTCTCTGAATCGTTCACACACAATGGAATACAGTCTCTGAATTACTCAAACACAATGGCATACGGTCTCTAAATCATTCACACACAATGGAATACAGTCTCTGAATAACTAACACACAACGGGCTACAGAATCTTATTCAATCAGACACAATGGGATACAGTCTCTGAATAACTCAGACACAATGCTGCACAGTCTCTGAATCACTCAGACACAATGGAGTACATTCTTAGGGTCACTCAAACACAATGGCTTACACTCTCTGAATCACTCACACAAAATGGAGTATTGTCTCTGAATCATTCAGACACAATGGAATACAGTCTATGAATCACTCAGACACAATGGATAACAGTCTCTGAATAACTCACACACAATGGATAACAGTCTCTGAATCACCCAGACATAATGCGTTACAGTCTCTGAATCACTCAGACACAATGGAGTACAGTCTCTGGATCACTCACACACAATGGTGTACAATCTCTGAATCACTCAAACACAATGGGGTACGGTCTCTGAATCACGCAGACACAATGGAATACAGTCTCTGAATCACTCACGCACAATGGAATACTGTCTATGAATTACTCACACACAATGGGAGACTGTCTCTGGATCACTAACGCACAATGGAATACAGTCTTTGAATCATTCAGACACAATGGGGTACAGTCTCTGAATCGCTCAAAACAAATGGCTTACAGTCTCTGAATCACTCACACAAAATGGAGAACAGTCTCTGAATCACTCAGACACAATTGAATACAGTCTCTGAAACACTCCCACACACAATGGGATACAGTCTCTGAATCACTGAGACACAATGGATTACAGTGTCTGAATCACTCACACACAATGGGGTACATACTCTTATTCACACACAATGGGGAACAGTCTCTGAATCACTCAGACACAATGGGATACAGTCTCTGAATAACACAGACACAATGGGGCACCAGTCTCTGAATCACTCAGACACAATGGGGTACAGTCTCTGAATCACTCAGATACAATGGGTTAGAGTCTCTGAATCACTCACACACAATGGAGTACAGTCTCTGAGTCACTCACACACAATGAAGTAGCCTCTGAATCACGACGACACAATGGAGTACAGTCTCTGAATCATTCACACACAATGGAATACAGTCTCTGAATTACTCAAACACAATGGCATACGGTCTCTAAATCATTCACACACAATGGAATACAGTCTCTGAATAACTAACACACAACGGGCTACTGAATCTTAATCAATCAGACACAATGGGATACAGTCTCTGAATAACTAACACACAACGGGCTACTGAATCTTAATCAATCAGACACAATGGGATACAGTCTCTGAATCATTCAGACACAATGGGGCACAGTCTCTGAATCACTCACACACAATGGGGCACAGTCTCTGAATCACTCAGACACAATGGGATACAGTCACTGAATCACTCAACAACAATGGGGTACAGTCTCTGAATCACTCACACACAATGGAGTACAGTCTCTGGATCACTCACACACAATGGAGTACAGTCTTAGGGTCACTCAAACACAATGGCTTACACTCTCTGAATGACTCACACAAAATGGAGAATAGTCTCTGAATCATTCAGACACAACGGAATAGAGTCTATGAATCACTCAGACACAATGGATAACAGTCTCTGAATAACTCACACACAATGGAGCACAGTCTCTGAATCACCCAGACATAATGCGTTACAGTCTCTGACTCACTCAGACACAATGGAGTACAGTCTCTGGATCACTCACACACAATGGTGTACAATCTCTGAATCACTCAAACACAATGGGGTACGGTCTCTGAATCACGCAGACACAATGGAATACAGTCTCTGAATCACTCACACACGCTGGAATACTGTCTATGAATTACTCACACACAATGGGGGACAGTCTCTGAATCACTCACGCACAATGGAATACTGTCTATGAATTACTCACACACAATGGGAGACTGTCTCTGGATCACTAACGCACAATGGAATACAGTCTTTGAATCATTCAGACACAATGGGGTACAGTCTCTGAATCGCTCAAAACAAATGGCTTACAGTCTCTGAATCACTCACACAAAATGGAGAACAGTCTCTGAATCACTCAGACACAATTGAATACAGTCTCTGAAACACTCCCACACACAATGGGATACAGTCTCTGAATCACTGAGACACAATGGATTACAGTGTCTGAATCACTCACACACAATGGGGTACATACTCTTATTCACACACAATGGGGAACAGTCTCTGAATCACTCAGACACAATGGGATACAGTCTCTGAATAACACAGACACAATGGGGCACCAGTCTCTGAATCACTCAGACACAATGGGGTACAGTCTCTGAATCACTCAGATACAATGGGTTAGAGTCTCTGAATCACTCACACACAATGGAGTACAGTCTCTGAGTCACTCACACACAATGAAGTAGCCTCTGAATCACGACGACACAATGGAGTACAGTCTCTGAATCATTCACACACAATGGAATACAGTCTCTGAATTACTCAAACACAATGGCATACGGTCTCTAAATCATTCACACACAATGGAATACAGTCTCTGAATAACTAACACACAACGGGCTACTGAATCTTAATCAATCAGACACAATGGGATACAGTCTCTGAATAACTAACACACAACGGGCTACTGAATCTTAATCAATCAGACACAATGGGATACAGTCTCTGAATCATTCAGACACAATGGGGCACAGTCTCTGAATCACTCACACACAATGGGGCACAGTCTCTGAATCACTCAGACACAATGGGATACAGTCACTGAATCACTCAACAACAATGGGGTACAGTCTCTGAATCACTCACACACAATGGAGTACAGTCTCTGGATCACTCACACACAATGGAGTACAGTCTTAGGGTCACTCAAACACAATGGCTTACACTCTCTGAATCACTCACACAAAATGGAGAATAGTCTCTGAATCATTCAGACACAACGGAATAGAGTCTATGAATCACTCAGACACAATGGATAACAGTCTCTGAATAACTCACACACAATGGAGCACAGTCTCTGAATCACCCAGACATAATGCGTTACAGTCTCTGACTCACTCAGACACAATGGAGTACAGTCTCTGGATCACTCACACACAATGGTGTACAATCTCTGAATCACTCAAACACAATGGGGT
The DNA here is from genome assembly GCF_017639515.1 of Carcharodon carcharias. NCBI lineage: Eukaryota > Metazoa > Chordata > Chondrichthyes > Lamniformes > Lamnidae > Carcharodon > Carcharodon carcharias. Next base: position 27,812,224 of record NC_054500.1, read on the forward strand.
ACGGTCTCTGAATCACGCAGACACAATGGAATACAGTCTCTGAATCACTCACACACGCTGGAATACTGTCTATGAATTACTCACACACAATGGGGGACAGTCTCTGGATCACTAATGTACAATGGAGTACAATTTCAGGAACACTCACACACAATGGAGTACAGTCTCTGAATCACTCAGACACAATGGGGTACAGTTTCTGAATCGCTCAAAACAAATGGCTTACAGTCTCTGAATCACTCAGAAACAATTGAATACAGTCTATGAATCACTCACACACAATGGGGTACAGACTCTTGATCACTCAGACAAAATGGGATACAGTCTGAATAACTCAGACACAATGGGGCACAGTCTCTGAATCACTCAGACACAATGGGGTACAGTTTCTGAATCACTCAGACACAATGGGGTACAGTGTCTGAATCACTCAGACACAATGGGGTACAGTCTCTGAATCACTCAGACACAATGGGTTACAGTCTCTTAATCACTCAAACACAATGAGGTACAGTCTCTGGCTCACTCACATACAATGGGGAATGGTCTCTGAATCACTCAAACACAATGGGGTATGGTGTTTCAATCACGCAGACAGATTGCAATACAGTCTATGAATCACTCACACGCAATGGGGTACAGTCTCTGAATCACTCACACACAATGGAATACAGCCTGAGTAACACTCACACACAATGAAGTAGCCTCTGAACCACTACGACACAATGGAGTACAGTCGCTGAATCATTCACGCACAATGGAATACAGTCTATGAATTACTCAAACACAATGGCATACGGTCTCTGAATCACTCACACACAATGGGGTACAGACAATTAATCACTCAGACACAATGGGCTACAGTCTCTGAATAACTCAGACACAATGGGGCACAGTCTCTGAATCACTCAGACACAATGGGGCACAGTCTCTGAATCACTCAGACACAATGGGGTACAGTCTCTGGATCACTCACACAAAATGCGGTATGGTCTCTGAATCACTCATATACAATGGTGTACAGTCTCTGAATTACTCACACACAATGGGGCACAGTTTCTAAATCACTCAGACACAATGGAATACAGTCTCTGAATCACTCACACACAATGGAATACTGTCACTAAATTACTCACACACAATGGGGGACAGTCACTGGATCACATACGTACAATGGAGTACAGTCTCAGGAACATTCACACACAATTGAATACAGTCTCTGAAACACTGAGACACAATGGAATACAGTCAATGAATCACTCACACACAATGGAGTACAGTCTCTGAATCACTCACACACAATGGGTTACAGCCTCTCAATCACTCAGACACAATGGAGTACAGTCTCTGAATAACTCACACACAATGGAATACAGTGTCTGAATCACTCCCACACAATGGGGTACAGAATATTAAGCACTCAGACACAATCGGATAGAGTTTCAGAATCACGCAGAAACAATGGCGTACGGTCTCTGAATCACACACACAATGGGGTACAGTCTCTGCATCACTCACACACAATGGTGCACAGTCTCTGAATCACTCACACACAAGGGGGTACAGACTCTTCATCACTCAGACACAATGGGTTACAGTCTCTGAATCACTCAGACACAATGGGGTACAGTCTCTGGATCACACACACACAATGGGGAACGGTCTCTGGAACACTCACACACAATGGGGTACAGTGTTTCACAAAGCAGACAGATTGGAATACAGTCTATGATTCACTTAAACGCAATGGGGTACCGTGTCTGAATCACTGAGACACAATGGAATACAGTCTATGAATAACTCAAACACAATGGGGTACAGTCTCTGAATCACTGAGACACAATGGGGTACAGTATCTGGATCACTCACACAAAAAGGTGTACGGTCACTGAATCACTCACACACAATGGGGTATTGTCTCTGAATCACTCACACACAATGGTGTACAGTCTCTGAATCACTCACACACAATGGGTTACAGCCTCTCAATCACTCAGACACAATGGAGTACAGTCTCTGAATCACTCACACACAATGGAATACAGTGTCTGAATCACTCACACACAATGGAGTACAGTCTCTGAATCACTCCCAAACAATGGGGTACAGAATTTTAAGCACTCAGACACAATCGGATAGAGTTTCAGAATCACGCAGAAACAATGGCGTACGGTCTCTGAATCACTCACACACAATGGTGCACAATCTCTGAATCACTCACACACAAGGGGGTACAGACTCTTCATCACTCAGACACAATGGGTTACAGTCTCTGAATCACTCAGACACAATGGGGTACAGTCTCTGGATCACTCAGACACAATGGGGTACAGTCTCTGAATCACTCAGACACAATGGGGTACAGTCTCTGAATCACTCAGACACAATGGGGTACAGTCTCTGGATCACTCAGACACAATGGGGTACAGTCTCTGGATCACTCACACACAATGGGGAACGGTCTCTGGATCACTCACACACAATGGGGAACAGTCTCTGAATCACTCAAACACAATGGGGTACAGTGTTTCACAAAGCAGACAGATTGGAATACAGTCTATGATTCACTTAAACACAATGGGGTACCATCTCTGAATCACTCAGACACAATGGAATACAGTCTATGAATAACTCAAACGCAATGGCATACAGTCTCTGAATCACTCACACATAATGGAATACAGTCTCTGAATCACTCACACACAATGGGGTACAGTCTCTGAATCACTGAGACACAATGGGGTACAGTATCTGGATCACTCACACAAAAAGGTGTACGGTCACTGAATCACTCACACACAATGGGGTATTGTCTCTGAATCACTCACACACAATGGTGTACAGTCTCTGAATCACTCACACACAATGGGGCACAGTTTCTAAATCACTCAGACACAATCGGGTACAGTCACTGAATCACTCAGACATAATGGGTTACAGTCTCTGGATCAAGCACACAAAATAGGGTGCAGTCTCTGAATCACACAAACACAATTGGGTACGGTGCTTGAATCACGCAGACACAATGCAATACAGTCTCTGAATCACTCACACACAATGGGATACAGTCTCTGAATCACGCAGACACAATGCAATACAATCTCTGAATCACTCAAACACAATGGGGTACGGTCTCTGAATCACTCACACACAATGGAGTAGTCTCTGGATCACTCACACACAATGGGGTACAAATTCTGAAAGACTCAAACACAATGGGGTACAGTCTCTGAATAACTCGCACACAATGGAGTAGTCTCTGGATCACTCACACACAATGGGGTACAAATTCTGAATCACTCAAACACAATGAGGTACAGTCTCTGAATCACTAAAACACAATGGGGTACAGTCTCTGAATCATTCATACACAATGGGATACAGTCTCTGGATCACTCACACACAATGGATTAGTCTCAGGATCATTCAAACACAATGGCTTACAGTCTCTGAATCACTCACACACAATGGAGTACAGTCTCTTAATCACTCAGACATAATGGAATACAGTCTCTGAAACACGCCCATGCAATGGGGTACAGTCTCTGAATCACTCAGACACAATGGGTTACAGCCTCTTAATCACTCAGACACAAGGGAGTACAGTCTCTGAATCACTCACACACAATGGAGTGCAGTCTCTGAGACACTCACACACAATGGAGCAGCCTCTGATCCAAGCAGACACAATGGGGTACAGTCTGTGAATCACTCATGTACACTGGAATACAGTCTATGAATCACTCAAACACAATGGGGCACAGACTCTTAATCACTCAGACACAATGGCATACAGTATCTGAATCACTCAAACACAATGGGGTATGGTGTTTCATTCTCGCAGACAGATTGGAATACAGTCTATGAATCACTCACACGCAATGGGGTACAGTTTTTGAATCACTCAGACACAATGGCGTACAGTCTCTGAATCACTCACTCACAAGGGAGTACAGCCTCTGGATAAGTCACACACAATGGGGTACAATCTCTGAATCACTCAGACACAATGGGGTACAGTCTCTGAATCACTCAGATACAATGGGGTACGGTCTCTGGATAACTCACACACAATGGGGTACGGTTTCTGAATCACGCAAACACAATGGGGTACGGTGTTTCAATCATGCAGACAGATTGGAACACAGTCTATGAATCACTTACATGCAATGTGGTACATTCTCTGAATCACTCAGACACAATGAAGTAGCCTCTGAATCACTACGACACAATGGAGTACAGTCTCTGTATCATTCACGCACAATGGAGTACCATCTCTGAATTACTCAAACACAATGGAATACAGTCTCTGAATCACTCAGACACAATGGGATACAGTCTCTGAATCACTCAGACACAATGGGGCACAGTCTCTGAATCACTCACACAAAATGGGTACGGCCTCTGAATCACACACACAATTGGGTAAGGTGATTGAATCACGCAGGCACAATGGAATACAGTCTCTGAATCACTCACACACAATGGGGTACAATCTCTGAATCACTCAAACACAATGGGGTACAGTCTCTGAAACATGCAGACACAATGGAATACAGTCCCTGCAGCACTCACACACAATGGAATACTGTCTCTGAATCACTCACATACAAAGGGGTACAGTCTCTGAATCACGCAGACACAATGGAATACATTCCCTGCAGCACTCACACACAATGGAATACAGTCAATGAATCACTCACACGCAATGGGATACAGTCTTTGAGTCACTCAGACACATTGGAATGCAATCTCTGAATCACTCAAACACAATGGGGTTCGGCCTCTGAATCACTCAGACACAATGGGGTACAGTCTCTGAATCACGCAGACACAATGCAATACAATCTCTAAATCACTCAAACGCAATGGGGTACAGTCTCTGAATCACTCACACACAATGGAGTAGTCTCTGGATCACTCACACACAATGGGGTACAAATTCTGAATCACTCAATTCACAATGCGGTATAGTCTCTGAATCACTCACACACAATGGAGTACTGTCTCTGAATCACTCACACACAATGGGGTAGAGTCTCTGGATCACTCAGACACAATGGATTACAGTCTCAGGATCATTCAAACACAATAGCTTACAGTCCCTGAATCACTCACACAAAATGCAGTACAGTCTCTGAATCACTCAGACACAATGGAATACGGTCTCTGAAACAAGCCCATGCAATGGGGTACGGTCTCTGAATCACTCAGACACATTGGGTTACAGCCTCTTAATCACTCAGATACAAGAGAGTACAGTCTCTGAATCACTCACACACAATGGAAAACAGTCTCTGAATCACTCACACACAATGTAATACAGTCTCTGAATCACTCACACACAATGGAATACAGTCTCTGAGACACACACACACAATGGAGCAGCCTCTGAATCAAGCAGAAACAATGGGGTACAGTCTGTGAATCACTCACGTACAATGGAATACAGTCTCTGAATCACTCACACTCAATGGAATACAGTCTCTGAATCACTCACACACAATGGGGTACAGTCTCTGAATCACTCACACACAATGGGGTAAGGTCTCTGAATCACTCAACACAATGGCGTACCGTCTCAGAGTCACTCACACACAATGGTTTACAGACGCCTAACCACTCAGACAAAAAGGGGTACAGTCTCTGAATCACTAAGACCCAATGGGGTACAGTCTGTGAATCACTCAGACACAATGGGGTACAGACGCTTAATCACTCAGACACAATGGGGTAAAGTCTCTGAATCGTGCACATACAAAGGGGTACAGACTTTGAATCACTCACACACAATGGAATACAGTCTCTGAATCACTCACACACAATGGAATACAGTCTCTGATACACTCACACACAATGGAATAAAGTCTCAGAATCACTCACACACAATGGGGTATAGGCTCTGAATCATTCAGACACAATGGGGTACAGTCTGTGAAGCACTCACGCACAATGGAATACAGTCTCTGAATCACTCACACACAATGGAATACAGTCTATGAATCACTCACACATGATGGGGTATAGTCTATGAATCAATCACACACAATAAGGTACAGCCTGTGTAACACTCACACACAATGAAGTAGCCTCTGAACCATTACGACACAATGGAGTACAGTCTCTGAATCATTCATGCACAATGGAGTACAGTCTATGAATTACTCAAACACAATGGCATACAGTCTCTGAATCACTCACACACAATGGGGTACAGACACTTAATCACACAGACACAATGGGGTACAGTCTCTGAATAACTCAGACACAATGGGACACAGTCTCTGAATCACTCAGACACAATGGGGTACAGTCTCTGGATCACACAGACATAATGGGTTACAGACTCTGGATCAAGCACACACAATGGAGTGCACTCTCTGAATCACTCAGACATAATGTGTTACAGTCTCTGAATCACTCACACACAATGGGGTACAGTCTCTGGATCACTCACACACAATGGGGTACAATCTCTGAAACACTCAGACAAAATGGGGTACATTCTCTGAATCACGCAGACACAATGGAATACTGTCTCTGAATCAGTCACCCACAATGGAATACTGTCCCTGAATTACTCACACAAAATGGGGGACAGTCACATACGCACAATGGAGTACAGTCTCAGGAACATTCACACACAATGGAATACAGTCTCTGAAACACACCCACGCAATGGGGTTCAGTCTCTGAATCACTGAGACACAATGGAATACATTCTATGAATCACTCACACACAATGGAGTACAGTTTCTTAATCACTCACACACAATGGGTTACAGCCTCTCATTCACTCAGACACAATGAAGTACAGTCTCTGAATCACTCACACACAATGGAATACAGTGTCTGAATCACTCACACACAATGGAATACAGTTTTTGGATCACGGACACACAATGGGGTACAGACTTTTAATCACTCAGACACAATCGGATAGAGTTTCTGAATCACGCAGACACAATGGCGTTCAGTCTCTGAATCACTCACACACAATGGTGCATAGACTCTGAATCACTCACACACAATGGGGTACAGACTCTTAATCACTCAGACACAATGGGGTACAGTCTCTGAATCACTCAGACACAATGGGGTACAGTCTCTGGATCACACACACACAATGGGGAACGGTCTCTGAGTCAATCAAACACAATGGGGTATGGTGTTTCACAAAGCAGACAGATTGGAATACAGTCTATGAATCACTCACACGCAATGGGGTACCGTCTCTGAATTATTCAGACACAATGGAATACAGTCTATGAATAACTCAAACACAATGGCATACAGTCTCTGAATCACTCACACACAATGGCATACAGTCTCTGAATCACTCACACACAATTGAGTACTGTCTCTGAATCACTCACACAAAATGGGGTACAGACTCTTAATCACTCAGAAACAATGGGGCACAGTTTCTAAATCACTCAGACACAATCGGGTACAGTCACTGAATCACTCAGACATAATGGGTTACAATCTCTGGATCAAGCACACAAAATGGGGTAAGGTCTCTGAATCACGCAGACACAATGCAATACAATCTCTGATTCACTCAAACACAATGGGGTACAGTCTCTGAATCACTCACACACAATGGGGTACAAATTCAGAATCACTCAAACACAATGGGGTACATTCTCTGAATCACTCACACAAAATGGAGTAGTCTCTGGATCACTCACACACAATGGGGTACAAATTCTGAATCACTCAAACACAATGCGGTACAGTCTCTGAATCACTCACACACAATGGAATATTGTCTCTGAATCACGCAAACACAATGGGGTATGGTGATTCAATCTTGTAGACAGATTGGAATACAGTCTATGAATCACTCACACGCAATGGGGTACAGTCTTTGAATCACACAGACACAATGGAATACAGTCCCTGAATCACTCAAACACAATGGGGTACAGTCTCAGAATCACTCACACACAAGGGAGTACAGCCTCTGGATCAGTCACACACAATGGGGTACAATCTCTGATTCACTCAGACACAATGGGGTACGGTCTCTGAATCACTCATAGACAATGGGGTACAGTCTCTGAAATCACTCAGACACAATGGGGTACAGTCTCTGGATCACTCACATACAATGGGGTACGGTCTCTGAATCGCACAAACACAATGGGGTACGGTGTTTCAATCACGCAGACAGATTGGAATACAGTCTATGAATCACTTACATGCAATGTGGTAATTCTTTGAATCACTCAGACACGATGAAGTAGCCTCTGAATCACTACGACACAATGGAGTACAGTCTCTGTATCATTCACGCACAATGGAGTACCGTCTCTGAATTACTCAAACACAATGGCATACAGTCTCTGAATCACTCAGACACAATGGGATACAGTCTCTGAATTACTCAGACACAATGGGGCACAGTCTCTGAATCACTCACACAAAATGGGTAAGGCCTCTGAATCACACACACAGTTGGGTAAGGTGATTGAATCACGCAGGCACAATGGAATACAGTCTCTGAATCACTCACACACAATGGGGTACAGTCTCTCAATCACTCAGCCACAATGGAGTAAAATCTCTGAATCACTCAAACACAATGGGGTACAGTCTCTGAATGACTCACACACAAAGGAGTAGTCTCTGGATCACTCACACACAATGGGGTACAAATTCTGAATCACTCAAACACAATGGGGTACAATCTCTGATTCACTCACACACAATGGGTTACCGTCTCTGTATCACTCACACACAATGGAGTACAGTATCTGAGACACTCACAAACAATGGAATACAGTCTCTGAAACACTCCCACGGAATGGGGCACGGTCTCTGAATAACTCAGACACAATGGAATACAGTCTCTGAATCTCTCACACGCAATGGGTTACAGCCTCTGAATCACACAGTCTCTGAATCACTCACATAAAATGGGTTACAGACTCTGAATCACTCAGACACAATGGAGTACAGTCTCTGAATCACTCACACACAATGGAATACAGTCTCTGAATCACTCAAACAAAATGGGGTACAATCTCTGAATCACTCAAACACAATGGCGTACAGTCTCTGTATCACGCAGACACAATTGGAGGCGGTCTCTGAATCTCTCAAACACAATGGGGAACAGTCTCTGAATCACGCAGACACAACTGGAGACATTCTCTGAATCACTCACACACAATGCGGTACGGTCTCTGAATCTCTCAAACACAATGGGGTACAGTCTCGGAATCACTCAGACATGATGGAATACAGTCTCTGAATCACTCACACATAATGGGGTACAGTCTTTGGATCACGCACACACACAATGGAGAACAGTCTCAGGATCACACACACAGTGGTGTACAGTCTCTGAATCACTCAGACAAAATGGGGTAAAGTCTATGAATCGCTCAAACACAATGGCTTACAGCCTCTGAATCACTCACACACAAAGGAGTACAGTTTCTGAATCACTTGGTCACAATGGAATACAGTCTCTGAAACACTCCCCCAGAATGGGGTACAGTCTCTGAAACAATCAGCAACAAGGGATACAGTATATGAATCACTCACACACAATGGAGTACATCTCTGAAGCACTCACACAGAATGGAATGCTGTCTGTGGATCAATCAGACAAAATGGAATACAGTCTCTTAATCACTCAGACACAATGGAATACAATCTCTGAAACATTCCCACACAATGGGGTACAGTGTCTTAATCACTCAGACTTAATGGAATACAGTCTATGGATCACTCACACACAATGGGATATGGTCTCTGAATCACTCAATCACGATGGGGTATGCTGTTTCAATCACGCAGACAGATTGGAATACAGTCTATGAATCACTCACACGAAATGGGGTACAGTCTTTGAATTACTCAGACACAATGGAATACAGTCCCTGAATCACTCACACACAATGGGATACGATCTCTGAATCACTCACACACAATGGTGTACAGTCTCTGAATCACTCACACACAATGGGGTACAACCTCTGGATCACTCACACACAATCGATCACAGTCTCAGGATCATTCAAAAACAATGGCTTATTGTCTCTGAATCACTCACACAAAATGGAGTACAGTTGCTGAATCACTCATACACAATGCAATACAGTCTCTGAAACACGCCCATGCAATGGGGCACAGTCTCTGAATCACACACAAAATAGAGTACAGTCTCTGAAACACGCCCACGCAATGGGGCACAGTCTCTGAATCACACACACAATGGAATAAAGTCTCTGAATCACTCACACAATGGGGTACAGTCCCTGAATCAGTCAGACACAATGGAGTAAAGTCTCTGAATCACTCACACACAACGGAATACAGTCTCTGAATCAGAAACACAATGGGGTACAGTCTCTGAATCACTCAGAAACAATGGGTTACAGTCTCTGAATCACTCAGACACAATGGAATACAGTCTCTGAATCACTCACAAACATTGGGGTACAGACTCTTAATCACTCAGACACAATGGGGTACGGTCCCTGAATCACTCACACAAAATGGAGTAGCCTCTGAATCACTCAGTCAGAATGGGGTACAGTCTGTGAATCACACACACACAATGGAATACAGTCTATGAATCACTCACACACAATAGGGAACAGTCTATGAATCACACACACACACAATAGGGTACAGTCTGTGAATCACTCAGATACAATGGGGTACAGACTCTGAATCACTCAGACACAAAGGGCTACAGTCTGTGAATCACTCATGCACAATGGAATACAGTCTCTGAATCACTCAGACACAATGGAATACAGTCTCTGAATCACTCACACACAATGGGGTACAGACTCTAAGCCACACAGACAGAATGGTTACATCTCTGAATTACTCAGACACAATGGGGTTAAGTCTCTGGATCATGCACACAAAATGGAATACATTCGCTGAATCACTCACACATAATGGGTTACGGTCTCTGAATCACTCAAACACAATGGGGTACAGGCTCAAATACAGTCACACACAATGGTGTACAGACTCTTAATCACTCAGAAACAATGGGGTACAATCTCTGATTCACTCACACACAATGGGTTACCGTCTCTGTATCACTCACACACAATGGAGTACAGTATCTGAGACACTCACAAACAATGGAATACAGTCTCTGAATCACTCACGCACAATGGAATACAGTCTCGGAATCAATCACACACAATGGAATACAGTCTCTGAATCACTCACACACAATGGAATACAGTCTCAAATACAGTCACACACAATGGTGTACAGACTCTTAATCACTCAGAAACAATGGGGTACCATCCCTGAATGACTCAGACACAATGGGGTACAGTCTCTGAATCACTCACACACAATGGGGTACAAACTCTGAATCACTCACACACAATGGAACACAGTCTCTGAATCACTCATACACAATGGGGTAGGGTCTCTGAATCACGCACACACAATAGAATACAGTTGCTGAATCAGTCGAACATAATGGGGTACAGTCTATGAATCACTCAAACACAATGGGGTACAGTCTCAGAATCACTCACACACAATAGGGTACAGAGGCTTAATCACTCAGACACAATGGAATACAGTCTCTGAATCACTCACACACAATGGAACACAGTCTCTGAATCACTCATACACAATGGAATACAAGTCTCTGATACATTCACACTCAATGGAGTAGCCTCTGAATCACACAGACATTATGGGGCACAGTCTGTGAATCACTCAGGCACAATGGAATACAGTCTCTGAATCACTCACACACAATGGAATACAGAATATGAATCACTCACACACAATGGAATACAGTCTCTGAATCACTCAGACACAATGGGGTACAGTCTCTGAATCACTCGCACTCAATGGCGTACTGTCTCTGAAACACTCAAACACAATGGGGTACGGTCTCTGAATCACGCACACAAAATGGAATACAGTCGCTGAATCACTCACACATAATGGGGTACAGTCTCAGAATCACTCAGACACAATGGGGTACAGTCTCTGGATCACTCATACACAATGGCGCATGGTCTCTGAATCACGCACTCACAATGGAATACAGTCTCTGAATCACCCACACGTAATGGGGTGCTGTCTCTGAATGACACACACACAATGGGGTAAGGTCTCTGAATCACTAAAACACAATGGGGTACAGTCTCTTAATAACTAAGACACAATGGGGTACAGACGCTTAATCACTCAGACACAGTGGGGTTAAGTCTCTGAATCATGCACATACAATGGGGTACAGTCTCTGAATCACTCAAACACAATGGGATACAGTCTCTGAATCACTCAAACACAATGGAGAACAGTCTCTGAATCATGCACACACAATGGAATACAGTCGCTGAATCACTCACACACAATGGAATACAGTCGCTGAATCACTCACACACAATGGAATACAGTCTCTGAATCACTCACACACAATGGGGTACAGACTCCAAACCACACAGACAGAATGATAACATCTCTGAATCACCCAGACACTATTGGGTACAGTCTATGGATCACTCACACACTATGGCGTACTGTCTCTGAAACACTCAAACACAATGGGGTACGGTCTCTGAATCAGGCACACACAATGGAATACAGTCGCTGAATCACTCACACATAAAGGGGTACAGTCTCTGAATCACTCAGACACAATGGGGTACAGTCTCTGGATCACTCACACACAATGGCGCATGGTCTCTGAATCACGCACTCACAATGGAATACAGTCTCTGAATCACTCACACATAATGGGGTACTGTCTCCGAATCATACACACACAATGGAGTAAGGTCTCTGAATCACTCAAACACAATGGCGTACCGTCTCAGAGTGACTCACACACAATGGTTTACAGATGCTTAACCACTCAGACAAAAAGGGGTACCGTCTCTGAATCACTAAGACATAATGGGGTACAGTCTCTGAATAACTCAGACACAATGGGGTACAGACGCTTAATCACTCACACAGTGCGTTAAAGTCTCTGAATCATGCACATACAATGGGGTACAGTCTATGAATCATTCAGACACAATGGGGTACGGTCTCTGAATCACTCAAACACAATGGGATACAGTCTCTGAATCACTCATACACAATGAAATACAGTCTCTGAATCACTCACACACAATGGGGTACAGACTCTAAACCACACAGACAGAATGGTAACATCTCTGAATCACCCAGACACAATTGGGTACAGTCTCTGGATCACTCACACACTATGGCGTACTGTCTCTGAAACACTCAAACACAATGGGGTACGGTCTCTGAGTCACGCACACACAATGGAATACAGTCGGTGAATCACTCACACAAAATGGGGTACGGTCTCTGAAACACTCAAACACAATGGGGAACAGTCTCAGAATCACTCAGACACAATGGGGTACAGTCTCTGAATCACTCAAACACAATCGCGTACAATCTCAGAGTGACTCACACACAATGGTTTACAGACACTTAACCACTCAGACAAAAATGGGTACCATCTCTGAATCACTAAGACACAATGGGGTACAGTCTCTAAATAACTCAGACACAATGGGGTACAGAAGCTTAATCACTCAGACACAGTGGGGTAAAGTCTCTGAATCATGCACATACAATGGGGTACAGTCTCTGAATCACTGAAAGATAATGGAGAACAGTCTCTGAATCACTCACACACAATGGAATACAGTCTCTGAATCACACACACACAATGGAATACAGTCTCTGAATCACTCACACACAATGGAATACAGTGCCTGAGACACTCACACACAATGGAGTAGCCTCTGAATCACTCAGTCAGAATGGGGTACAGTCTGTGAATCACACACACAAAATGGAATACAGTCTATTAATCACTCAGACACAATAGGGTACATTCTATGAATCACACACACACACAATAGGGTACAGTCTGTGAATCACTCAGACACAATGGGGTACAGACTCTGAATCACTCAGACACAAAGGGGTACAGTCTGTGAATCACTCATGCACAATGGAATACAGTCTCTGAATCACTCACACACAATGGAATACAGTCTCTGAATCACTCACACACAATGGGGTACAGACTCTAAGCCACACACACAGAATGGTTACATCTCTGAATTACTCAGACACAATGGGGTACAGTCTATGGATCATGCACACACAATGGAATACAGTCGCTGAAACACTCACACATAATGGGTTACGGTCTCTGAACCACTCAAACACAACAGGGTACAGGCTCAGAATCACTCACACACAATGGTGTACAGACGCTTACTCACTCAGACACAATGGAATACAATCTCTGAATCACTCACATACAATGGAATACAGTCTCGGAATCACTCACACACAATGGAATACAGTCTCTGAATCACTCACACACAATGGAATACAGTCTCAAATACAGTCACACACAATGGTGTACAGACTCTTAATCACTCAGAAACAATGGGATACCATCTCTGAATGAATGAGACACAATGGGGAACAGTCTCTGAATCACTCAAACACAATGGAGTACAGTCTCTGAATCACTCACACACAATGGAATACAGTCTCTGAATCACTCACGCACAATGGAATACGATTCCTGAATCGCTCACACAATGGAATACGGTCTCTAAATCACTTACACACAATGGAAAACAGTATGTGAATCACAAACACAATAGAGTACAGTCTCTGAAACATTCACATACAATGGAGTAGCCTCTGAATCACTCAGACACAAAGGAGTACAGTCTGTGAATCACTCATGCACAATGGAATACAGTCTCTGAATCACTCACACACAATGGAATACAGTCACTGAATCACTCACACACAATGGGATACAGACTCTAAGCCACACAGACAGAATGGTTACATCTCTGAATCGCTCACACACAATGGGGTACAGTCTCTGGATCACACACACACAATGGAATACAGTCGCTGAATCACTCACACATAATGGGTTACGGTCTCTGAATCACTCAAACACAATGGGGTACAGTCTCAGAATCACTCACACACAATGGCGTACAGACGATTACTCACTCAGACACAATGGAATAAAATCCATGAATCACTCACACACAATGGAATACAGTCTCTGAATCACTCACACACAATGGAATACAGTCTCTGAATCACTCACACACAATGGAATACAGTCTCAAATACAGTCACACAAAATGGGGTACAGACTCTGAATCACTCAGACACAAAGGGGTACAGTCTGTGAATCACTCATGCACAATGGAATACAGTCTCTGAATCACTCACACACAATGGAATACAGTCTCTGAATCACTCACACAAAATGGGGTACGGTCTCTGAAACACTCAAACACAATGGGGAACAGTCTCAGAATCACTCAGACACAATGGGGTACAGTCTCTGAATCACTCAAACACAATCGCGTACAATCTCAGAGTGACTCACACACAATGGTTTACAGACACTTAACCACTCAGACAAAAATGGGTACCATCTCTGAATCACTAAGACACAATGGGGTACAGTCTCTAAATAACTCAGACACAATGGGGTACAGAAGCTTAATCACTCAGACACAGTGGGGTAAAGTCTCTGAATCATGCACATACAATGGGGTACAGTCTCTGAATCACTGAAAGATAATGGAGAACAGTCTCTGAATCACTCACACACAATGGAATACAGTCTCTGAATCACACACACACAATGGAATACAGTCTCTGAATCACTCACACACAATGGAATACAGTGCCTGAGACACTCACACACAATGGAGTAGCCTCTGAATCACTCAGTCAGAATGGGGTACAGTCTGTGAATCACACACACAAAATGGAATACAGTCTATTAATCACTCAGACACAATAGGGTACATTCTATGAATCACACACACACACAATAGGGTACAGTCTGTGAATCACTCAGACACAATGGGGTACAGACTCTGAATCACTCAGACACAAAGGGGTACAGTCTGTGAATCACTCATGCACAATGGAATACAGTCTCTGAATCACTCACACACAATGGAATACAGTCTCTGAATCACTCACACACAATGGGGTACAGACTCTAAACCACACACACAGAATGGTTACATCTCTGAATTACTCAGACACAATGGGGTACAGTCTATGGATCATGCACACACAATGGAATACAGTCGCTGAAACACTCACACATAATGGGTTACGGTCTCTGAACCACTCAAACACAACAGGGTACAGGCTCAGAATCACTCACACACAATGGTGTACAGACGCTTACTCACTCAGACACAATGGAATACAATCTCTGAATCACTCACATACAATGGAATACAGTCTCGGAATCACTCACACACAATGGAATACAGTCTCTGAATCACTCACACACAATGGAATACAGTCTCAAATACAGTCACACACAATGGTGTACAGACTCTTAATCACTCAGAAACAATGGGATACCATCTCTGAATGAATGAGACACAATGGGGAACAGTCTCTGAATCACTCAAACACAATGGAGTACAGTCTCTGAATCACTCACACACAATGGAATACAGTCTCTGAATCACTCACGCACAATGGAATACGATTCCTGAATCGCTCACACAATGGAATACGGTCTCTAAATCACTTACACACAATGGAAAACAGTATGTGAATCACAAACACAATAGAGTACAGTCTCTGAAACATTCACATACAATGGAGTAGCCTCTGAATCACTCAGACACAAAGGAGTACAGTCTGTGAATCACTCATGCACAATGGAATACAGTCTCTGAATCACTCACACACAATGGAATACAGTCACTGAATCACTCACACACAATGGGATACAGACTCTAAGCCACACAGACAGAATGGTTACATCTCTGAATCGCTCACACACAATGGGGTACAGTCTCTGGATCACACACACACAATGGAATACAGTCGCTGAATCACTCACACATAATGGGTTACGGTCTCTGAATCACTCAAACACAATGGGGTACAGTCTCAGAATCACTCACACACAATGGCGTACAGACGATTACTCACTCAGACACAATGGAATAAAATCCATGAATCACTCACACACAATGGAATACAGTCTCTGAATCACTCACACACAATGGAATACAGTCTCTGAATCACTCACACACAATGGAATACAGTCTCAAATACAGTCACACAAAATGGGGTACAGAGTCTGAATCACTCAGACACAAAGGGGTACAGTCTGTGAATCACTCATGCACAATGGAATACAGTCTCTGAATCACTCACACACAATGGAATACAGTCTCTGAATCACTCACACACAATGGAGTACAGACTCTAAGCCACACAGACAGAATGGTTACATCTCTGAATTACTCAGACACAATGGCGTACAGTCTCTGGATCATGCACACACAATGGAATACAGTCGCTGAATCACTCACACATAATGGGTTACGGTCTCTGAATGACTCAAACACAACGGGGTACAGGCTCAGAATCACTCACACACAATGGTGTACAGACGCTTACTCACTAATACACAATGGAATACAATCTCTGAATCACTCACACATAATGGAATACAGTCTCTGAATCACTCACACACAATGGAATACAGTCTCTGAATCACTCACACACAATGGAATACAGTCTCTGAATCACTCACACACAATGGAATACAGTCTCAAATACAGTCACACACAATGGTGTACAGACTCTTAATCACTCAGAGACAATGGGATACCATCTCAAAATGACTCAGACACAATGGGGAACAGTCTCTAAATCACTCACACACAATGGAGTACAGTCTCTGAATCACTCACACACAATGGAATACAGTCTCTGAATCACTCACACACAATGGAATACGGTTCCTGAATCACACACACACAATGGAATATGGTCTATGAATCACTTACACACAATGGAAAACAGTATGTGAATCACTCACACACAATAGAGTACAGTCTCTGAAACATTCACATACAATGGAGTAGCCTCTGAATCACTCAGACACAAAGGGGTGCAGTCTGTGAATCACTCATGCACAATGGAATACAGTCTCTGAATCACTCACACACAATGGAATACAGTCACTGAATCACTCACAAACAATGGGATACAGACTCTAAGCCACACAGACAGAATGGTTACATCTCTGAATCACTCACACAAAATGGGGTACAGTCTCTGGATCACACAAACACAATGGAATACAGTCGCTGAATCACTAACACATAATGGGTTACGGTCTCTGAATCACTCAAACACAATGGGGTACAGTCTCAGAATCACTCACACACAATGGCGTACAGACGCTTACTCACTCAGACACAATGGAATACAATCCCTGAATCACTCACACACAATGGAATACAGTCTCTGAATCAATCACACACAATGGGGTACAGTCTCTGAATCACTCACACACAATGGAATACAGTCTCAAATACAGTCACACAAAATGGGGTACAGACTCTGAATCACTCAGACACAAAGGGGTACAGTCTGTGAAACACTCATGCACAATGGAATACAGTCTCTGAATCACTCACACACAATGGAATACAGTCTCTGAATCACTCACACACAATGGGGTACAGACTCTAAGCCACACAGACAGAATGGTTACATCTCTGAATTACTCAGACACAATGGCGTACAGTCTCTGGATCATGCACACACAATGGAATACAGTCGCTGAATCACTCACACATAATGGGTTACGGTCTCTGAATCACTCAAACACAACGGGGTACAGGCTCAGAATCACTCACACACAATGGTGTACAGACGCTTACTCACTAATACACAATGGAATACAATCTCTGAATCACTCACACATAATGGAATACAGTCTCTGAATCACTCACACACAATGGAATACAGTCTCTGAATCACTCACACACAATGGAATACAGTCTCTGAATCACTCACACACAATGGAATACAGTCTCAAATACAGTCACACACAATGGTGTACAGACTCTTAATCACTCAGAAACAATGGGATACCATCTCTGAATGACTCAGACACAATGGAGTACAGTCTCTGAATCACTCACACACAATGGAATACAGTCTCAAATACAGTCACACACAATGGTGTACAGACTCTTAATCACTCAGAAACAATGGGATACCATCTCTGAATGACTCAGACACAATGGGGAACAGTCTCTGAATCACTCACACACAATGGAGTACAGTCTCTGAATCGCTCACACACAATGGAATACAGTCTCTGAATCACTCACACACAATGGAATACGGTTCCTAATCACACACACACAATGGAATACGGTCTATGAATCACTTACCCACAATGGAAAACAGTATGTGAATCACTCACACACAATAGAGTACAGTCTCTGGATTACTCACACACAATAGCGTTTGGTCTCTGTATTCTGCACATACAATGGAATACAGTCTCTGAAACTCTCACAAACAATGGGGTACTGTCTCTGAATCACTCATAAAACAATGGAATACAGTCTCTGAATAACTCAAACACAATGGAATACAGATTCTGAAACACTCACACAATGGGGTACAGACCCTTAAGTACTCAGAAACAATGGGGTACCATCTCTGAATGACTCAGACACAATGGGGTACAGTCACTGAATCACTCACACACAATGGAATACAGTCTCTGAATCACTCACACACAATGGGGTACAGTCTCTGAATCACTCACACACAATACGGTACAGTCTCTGAATCACTCGCACACAATGGGGTACAGTCACTGAATCACTCGCACACAATGGGGTATAGTCTCTGAATCACTCACACACAATGGAATACAGCCTCTGAATCACTCACACATAATGGAATACAGTTTCTGAATCAGCCAGACACAATGCAATACAGTCTCTGATACACTCACACACAATGGATTAGCCTCTGAATCACTCAGACACAATGGGGTACAGTCTGTGAATCACTCATGCACAATGGAATACAGTCTCTGAATCACTCACAAAGGAATACAGTCTATGAATCACTCACACACAATGGGGTACAGTCTATGAATCACTCAAACACTATAGGGTACAGTCTCTGAATCAAGCAGACACAATGGGGTACAGTCTCTGGATCACTCATACACAATGGCGCATAGTCTCTGAATCACTCACACAATTGAATACAGTCTCTGAATCACTCACACACAATTGAATACAGTCGCTGAATCACTCTAACACAATAGGGTACAGTGTCAGAATCACACATACACAATGGTGTACAGACGCTTAATCACTCAGACACAATGGGGTAAAGTCTCTGTATCACTCACACACAATGGGGGTCAGTCTCTGAATCACTCAGACACAATGATGTACGGTCTCTGAATCACTGAAACACAATGGAATACAGTCTCTGAATCATTCACACACAATGGAAAACAGTCTCTGAATCACTCACACACAATGGAATACAGTCTCTGAATCACTCAGACACAATGGGATACAGTCTCTGATAAACTCAAAAACAATGGAACACAGTCTCTGAATCACTCATACACAATAGAATACAGAATCTGAATCACTCAGACACAATGCAATACAGTCTCTGATACACTCACACACAATGGATTAGCCTCTGAATCACTCAGACACAATGGGGTACAGTCTGTGAATCACTCATGCACAATGGAATACAGTCTATGAATCACTCACACACAATGGGGTACAGTCTATGAATCACACACGCACTATAGGGTACAGTCTCTGAATCAAGCAGACACAAAGGGGTACAGTCTCTGGATCAGTCACACACAATGGTGCATAGTCACTGAATCACTCACACAATGGAACACGTTCTCTGAATCACTCACACACAATGGAATACAGTCTCAAATACAGTCACACACAATGGGGTACAGACTCTAAATCACTCAGAAACAATGGGGTACCATCTCTGAATGAATCAGACACAATGGGGTACAGTCTCTGAATCATTCACACACAATGGAATACAGTCGCTGATTCACTCACACACAATGGGGTAAAATCTCTGAATCATTCAAACACAATGGGGTACTGTCTCAGAATCACTCACACACAATGGTGTACAGATGCTTAATCACTCAGACACAATGGGGTACAATCTCTGAATCACTCACACAATGGGGTATAGTCTCTCTATCACTCAGACACAATGGAATACAGTCGCTGAACCACTCACACACAATGGGGTACAATCTCTGAATCACTCCAACACAATGGGGTACAGTCTCTGAATCACTCACAAACAATGGTGTACAGATGCTTAATCACTCAGACACAATGGAATACAGTCGCTCAACCACTCACTCACAATGGGGTACAATCTCTGAATCACTCAAACACAATGGGGTACAGTCTCAGAATCACTCACACACAATGGTGTACAGATGGTTAATCACTCAGACACAATGGGATACAGTCTCTGAATCACTCGCACACAATGGGGTACAGTCTCTGAATCACTCAAACACAATGGGGTACAGTCTCAGAATCACTCACACACAATGGTGTTCAGATGCTTAATAACTCAGCCACAATGGGATACGGTCTCTGAATCACTCGCACACAATGGGGTACAGTCCCTGAATCATGCACACACAATGGAATACAGACTCTGAATCCCTCACACACAATGGGGTACTGTCTCTGAATCACTAATGAAACAATGAAATACAGTCTCTGAATCACTCACACACAATGGAATACAGTCTCTGAATCATTCACACAATGGAATACAGTCGCTGAATTACTCACACACAATGGGGTACAGACTCCTAAGCACTCAGAAACAATGGGGTACCATCTCTGAATGACTCAGACACAATGGGGTACAGTCAATGAATCAGTCACACACAATAGAATACAGTCGCTGAATCACACACACACAATGCAATACAGTCTCTGAATCTCTCACACACAATAGGGTACAGTCTCGGAATGACTCAGACACAATGGGTTACAGACGCTTAATCACTTACGCACAATGGGTTACAGTCTCTGGATTACTCACACACAATAGCGTTTGGTCTCTGTATTCTGCACATACAATGGAATACAGTCTCTGAATCTCTCACACACAAAGGGGTACTGTCTCTGAATCACTCATAAAACAATGGAATACAGTCTCTGAATAACTCAAACACAATGGAATACAGATTCTGAAACACTCACACAATGGGGTACAGACCCTTAAGTACTCAGAAACAATGGGGTACCATCTCTGAATGACTCAGACACAATGGGGTACAGTCGCTGAATCACTCACACACAATGGAATACAGTCTCTGAATCACTCACACACAATGGGGTACAGTCTCTGAATCACTCACACACAATACGGTACAGTCTCTGAATCACTCGCACACAATGGGGTACAGTCACTGAATCACTCGCACACAATGGGGTACAGTCTCTGAATCACTCACACACAATGGAATACAGCCTCTGAATCACTCACACATAATGGAATACAGTTTCTGAATCAGCCAGACACAATGCAATACAGTCTCTGATACACTCACACACAATGGATTAGCCTCTGAATCACTCAGACACAATGGGGTACAGTCTGTGAATCACTCATGCACAATGGAATACAGTCTCTGAATCACTCACAAACAAAGGAATACAGTCTATGAATCACTCACACACAATGGGGTACAGTCTATGAATCACTCAAACACTATAGGGTACAGTCTCTGAATCAAGCAGACACAATGGGGTACAGTCTCTGGATCATTCATACACAATGGCGCATAGTCTCTGAATCACTCACACAATTGAATACAGTCTCTGAATCACTCACACACAATTGAATACAGTCGCTGAATCACTCTAACACAATGGAGTACAGTGTCAGAATCACACATACACAATGGTGTACAGACGCTTAATCACTCAGACACAATGGGGTAAAGTCTCTGTATCACTCACACACAATGGGGGTCAGTCTCTGAATCACTCAGACACAATGATGTACGGTCTCTGAATCACTGAAACACAATGGAATACAGTCTCTGATAAACTCAAAAACAATGGAATACAGTCTCTGAATCACTCATACACAATGGCATACAGTCTCTGAATCACTCAGACACAATGGAATGCAGTCTCTGATACACTCACACACAATGGATTAGCCTCTGAATCACTCAGACACAATGGGGTACAGTCTGTGAATCACTCATGCACAATGGAATACAGTCTCTGAATCACTCACACACAATGGAATACAGTCTATGAATCACTCACACACAATGGGGTACAGTCTATGAATCACACACGCACTATAGGGTACAGTCTCTGAATCAAGCAGACACAAAGGGGTACAGTCTCTGGATCAGTCACACACAATGGTGCATAGTCTCTGAATCACTCACACAATGGAACACATTCTCTGAATCACTCACACACAATGGAATACAGTCTCAAATACAGTCACACACAATGGGGTACCGACTCTAAATCACTCAGAAACAATGGGGTACCATCTCTGAATGAATCAGACACAATGGGGTACAGTCTCTGAATCATTCACACACAATGGAATACAGTCGCTGATTCACTCACACACAATGGGGTAAAATCTCTGAATCATTCAAACACAATGGGGAACTGTCTCAGAATCACTCACACACAATGGTGTACAGATGCTTAATCACTCAGACACAATGGGGTACAATCTCTGAATCACTCACACAATGGGGTATAGTCTCTCTATCACTCAGACACAATGGAATACAGTCGCTAAACCACTCACACACAATGGGGTACAATCTCTGAATCACTCCAACACAATGGGGTACAGTCTCTGAATCACTCACAAACAATGGTGTAGAGATGCTTAATCACTCAGACACAATGGAATACAGTCGCTCAACCACTCACTCACAATGGGGTACAATCTCTGAATCACTCAAACACAATGGGGTACAGTCTCAGAATCACTCACACACAATGGTGTACAGATGGTTAATCACTCAGACACAATGGGATACAGTCTCTGAATCACTCGCACACAATGGGGTACAGTCTCTGAATCACTCAAACACAATGGGGTACAGTCTCAGAATCACTCACACACAATGGTGTTCAGATGCTTAATAACTCAGCCACCATGGGATACGGTCTCTGAATCACTCGCACACAATGGGGTACAGTCCCTGAATCATGCACACACAATGGAATACAGACTCTGAATCCCTCACACACAATGGGGTACTGTCTCTGAATCACTAATGAAACAATGAAATACAGTCTCTGAATCACTCACACACAATGGAATACAGTCTCTGAATCATTCACACAATGGAATACAGTCACTGAATTACTCACACACAATGGGGTACAGACTCTTAAGCACTCAGAAACAATGGGGTACAATCTCTGAATGACTCAGACACAATGGGGTACAGTCAATGAATCAGTCACACACAACAGGATACAGTCGCTGAATCACACAGACACAATGCAATACAGTCTCTGAATCTCTCACACACAGTAGGGTACAGTCTCTGAATCACTCAGACACAATGGGGTACAGTCTCTGAAACACTCGCACACAATGGGGTATAGTCTCCGAATCACTCACACACAATGGAACACAGCCTCTGAATCAGTCACACACAATGGAATACAGTCTCTGAATCAATCATACACAATGGAGTACAGTCTCTGAATCACTCAGACACAATGGAATACAGTCTCTGATACACTCACACACAATGGATTAGCCTCTGAATCACACAGACACAATGTGGTACAGTCTGTGAATCACTCATGCACAATGGAATACAGTCTCTGAAAAAGTCACACACAATGGAATACGGTCTATGAATCACTCACACACAATGGGGAACAGTCTATGAATCATTCACTCACTATAGGGTACAGTCTCTGAATCAAGCAGACACGATGGGGTACAGTCTCTGGATCACTCACACACAATGGTGCATAGTCTCTGAATCACTCACACAATGGAACACAGTCTCTGAATCACTCACACACAGTGGAATACAGTCGCTCAATCACTCACACACAATGGGGCACAATCTCTGAATCACTCAAACACAATGGGGTACAGTCTCTGAATCACTCAGATACAATGATGTACTGTCTCTGAATCACTCAAACACAAAGGGGTACAGTCTCTGAATCAATCACACACAATGGAATACTGTCTCTTAATCACTCACACAATGGAATACAGTCGATAAATCACTCACACACAAAAGGGTACAGACTCTTAATCACTCAGAAACAATGGAGTACCATCTCTGAATGACTCAGCAACAATGGGGTACAGTCTCTGAATCACTCACACACAATGGAATACAGTCGCTGAATCACTCACACAAAATGGGGTACAATCTCTGAATCATTCAAACACAATGGGGTACAGTCTGAGAATCACTCACACACAATGGTGTACAGATGCTTAATCACTCAGACACAATGGGGCACAGTCTCTGAATCACTTACACACTATGGAATACAGCCTCTGAATCACTCATACACAATGGAATACAGTCTCTGCATCACTCAGACACAATGGGGTACAGCCACTGCAACACTCGCACACAATGGGGTACAGTCTCTGAATCACTCACACACAATGGGATACAGCTCTGAATCACTCACACACAATGGAATACAGTCTCTGAATCACTCATACACAATGGAATACAGTCTCTGAATCACTCAGACACAATGCAATACAGTCTCTGATACATTCACACACAATGGATTAGCCTCTGAATCACACAGACACAATGAGGTACAGACTGTGAATCACTCATGCAGAATGGAATACAGTTTCTGAATCAGTAACACACAGTGGAATACAGTCTATGAATCACTCACACATAATGGTGTACAGTCTATGAATCACTCACTCACTATAGGGTACAGTCTCTGAATCAAGCAGACACAATGGGGTACAGTCTCTGGATCACTCACACACAATGGTGCATAGTCTCTGAATCACTCACACAATGGAACACAGTCTCTGAATCACTCACATACAGTGGAATACAGTCACTGAATCACTCACACACAATGGGGCATAATCTCTGAATCACTCAAACACAATGGGGTACAGTCTCTGAATCACTCAGATACTATGATGTACTGTCTCTGAATCACTCAAACACAAAGGGGTACAGTCTGTGAATCAATCACACACAATGGAAAACTGTCTCTTAATCACTCACATAATGGAATACAGTCGCTGAATCACTCACACACAATAGGGTACAGACTCTTAATCACTCAGAAACAATGGAGTACCATCTCTGAATGACTCAGACGCAATGGGGTACAGTCTCTGAATCACTAACACACAATGGAATACAGTCGCTGAATCACTCACACACAATGGGGTACAATCTCTGAATCATTCAAACACAATGGGGTACAGTCTCAGAATCACTCACACACAATGGTGTACAGATGCTTAATCACTCAGACACAATGGGGTACAGTCTCTGAATCACTCACACAATGGGGTATAGTCTCTCTATCACTCAGACACAATGGGGTACAGTCTCTGAAACACTCCCACACAATGGGGTACAGTGTATGAAGCACACAGACACAATGGAATACAGTCTCTGAGACACTAAAACACAATGGAGTAGCTTCAGACAAAATGGGGTTCTGTCTCTGAATCACTCATACACAATGAAATACAGTCTCTGAATCACTCACACACAATGGAATACAGTCTCTGAGTCACTCCCACACAGTGGGGTACAGACTCTAAACCACACAGACAGAATGGGTACATCCCTGAATCACCCAGACACAATGGGGCACATTATCTGAATCACTCAGACACAATGGGGTACAGTCTCTGGATCACTCGCACACAATGGCGTACCATCTCAGAGTCACTCACACACAGTGGTTTACAGACGCTTAACCACTAAGACAAAAGGGGTTACAGTCTCTGAATCACTCAGACAAAATGGGGTACAGTCTCTGACACACATACATACAATGGGGTACAGTCCGTGAATCACTCATTCACAATGGGGTTCGGTCTCTGAATCACTCAAACACAATGGGATACAGTCACTGAATCACTCAAACACAATGGAGTACAGTCTCTGAATCACTCACATATAATGGAGTACAGTCTCTGAATCACTCACACACAATGGAATACAGTCGCTGAATTACTCACAGACAATGGGGTACAGACTCTTAAGTACTCAGAAATAATGGGGTACCATCTCTGAATGACTCAGACACAATGGGGTACAGTCGCTGATTCACACACACAATGGAATGCAGTCTCTGAATCACTCACACACAATGGGGTACAGTCTCTGAATCACTCACACACAATGGGGTACAGACTCTTAAGCACTCAGAAACAATGGGGTACCATCTCTGAATGATTCAGTGACTGTATTCCATTGTGTGTGAGTGATTCAGAGACTGTATTCCATTGTGTGTGAGTGATTCAGAGACTGTATTTCATTGCGTATGAGTGATTCAGAGACAGAACCCCATTTTGTCTGAAGCTACACCATTGTGTGTTAGTGTCTCAGAGACTGTATTCCATTGTGTCTGTGTGCTTCATACACTTTACCCCATTGTGTGGGAGTGTTTCACAGACTGTACCCCATTGTGTCTGAGTGATAGAGAGACTATACCCCATTGTGTGAGTGATTTAGAAACTGTACCCCAATGTGTCTGAGTGATTAAGCATCTGTACACCATTGTGTGTGAGTGATTCTGAGACTGTACCCCATTGTGTTTGAATGATTCAGAGATTGTACCCCATTGTGTGTGAGTGATTCAGCGACTGTATTCCATTGTGTGTGTGATTCAGAGACTGTACCCCATTGTGTCTGAGTGATTCAGAGACTGTACCCTATAGTGAGTGAGTCATCCATAGACTGTACCCCATTGTGTGTGAGTGATTCATCGACTGTATTCCATTGTGTGTGAGTGATTCAGAAACTGTATTCCATTGTGCATGAGTGATTCACAGACTGTACCCCATTGTGTCTGAGTGATTCAGAGGCTAATCCATTGTGTGTGAGTGTATCAGAGACTGCATTCCATTGTGTCTGAGTGATTCAGAGACTGTATTCCATTGTGTATGAGTGATTCAGAGGCTGTATTCCATTGTTTGTGAGTGATACAGAGACTGTACCCCATTGTGTCTGAGTGATTAAGCATCTGTACACCATTGTGTGTGAGTGATTCTGAGACTGTACCCCATTGTGTTTGAATGATTCAGAGATTGTACCCCATTTTGTGTGAGTGTACAGTGAACCACTCATGCACAATGGAATACAGTCTCTGAATCACTCACACACAATGGAATAAAGTCTATGAATCACTCACACACAATGGGGTACAGTCTATGAATCACTCACTTACTATAGGGTACAGTCTCTGAATCACTCAGACACAATGGGATACAGTCTCTGAATCACTCGCACACAATGGAGTACAGTCTCTGAATCATTCAAACACAATGGGGTACAGTCTCTGAATCACTCAGATACAATGATGTACTGTCTCTGAATCACTCAAACACAAAGGGGTACAGTCTCTGAATCAATCACACACAATGGAATACTGTCTCTTAATCACTCACACAATGGAATACATTCGCTGAATCACTCACACACAATAGGGTACAGACTCTTAGCCACTCAGAAACAATGGAGTACCATCTTTGAATGACTCAGCAACAATGGGGTACAGTCTCTGAATCACTCACACACAATGGAATACAGTCGCTGAATCACTCACACAAAATGGGGTACAATCTCTGAATCATTCAAACACAATGGGGTACAGTCTCAGAATCACTCACACACAATGGTGTACAGATGCTTAATCACTCAGACACAATGGGGTACAGTCTCTGAATCACTCACACACAATGGAATACAGTCTCTGAATCACTCAGACACAATGGGGTACAGTCTCTGGATCACTCACACACAATGGCGCATAGCCTCTGAATCGCTCACACAATGGAATACAGTCTCTGAATCACTAACACACAATGGAGTACAGTCTCTGAATCACACACACACAATGGAATACAGTCTCAAATACAGTCACACACAATGGGGTACAGACTCTTAATCACTCAGAAACAATGTGGTACCATCTCTGAATGACTCAGACACAGTGGGGTACAGTCTCTGAATCACTCACACACAATGGAATACAGTCGCTGAATCACTCACACACAATGGTGTACAGATGCTTAATCACTCAGACACAATGGGGTACAGTCTCTGAATCACTTACACAATGGGGTATAGTCTCTCTATCACTCAGACACATTGGGGTACAGTCTCTGAAACACTCCAACACAATGGGGTACAGTGTATGAAGCACACAGACACAATGGAATACAGTCTCTGAGACATCACACACAATGGTGTAGCTTCAGACAAAATGGGGTTCTGTCTCTGAATTACTCATACACAATGAAATACAGTCTCTGAATCACTCACACACAATGGAATACTGTCTCTTAATCACTCACACAATGGAATACAGTCGATGAATCACTCACACACAATGGGGTACAGACTCTTAAGCACTCAGAAACAATGGGGTACCATCTCTGAATGACGCAGACACAATGGGGTACAGTCAATGAATCAGTCACACACAATAGAATACAATCGCTGAATCACACACACACCATGCAATACAGTCTCTGAATCACTCAGACACAATGGGGTACAGTCTCTGAATCACTCACACACAATAGGGTACAGTTTCTGAATCACTCAGACACAATGGGGTACAGTCTCTGAAACACTCGCACACAATGGGGTGCAGTCTCTGAATCACTCACACACAATGGAATACAGCCTCTGAATCACTCACACACAATGGAATACAGTCTCTGAATCAATCATACACAATGGAATACAGTCTCTGAATCACTCATACACAATGGAATACAGTCTCTGAATCACTCAGACACAATGGAATACAGTCTCTGATACACTCACACACAATGGATTAGCCTCTGAATCAGTCAGACACAATGGGGTACAGACAGTGAACCACTCATGCACAATGGAATACAGTCTCTGAATCACTCACACACAATGGAATAAAGTCTATGAATCACTCACACACAATGGGGTACAGTCTATGAATCACTCACTTACTATAGGGTACAGTCTCTGAATCACTCAGACACAATGGGATACAGTCTCTGAATCACTCGCACACAATGGAGTACAGTCTCTGAATCATTCAAACACAATGGGGTACAGTCTCTGAATCACTCAGATACAATGATGTACTGTCTCTGAATCACTCAAACACAAAGGGGTACAGTCTCTGAATCAATCACACACAATGGAATACTGTCTCTTAATCACTCACACAATGGAATACATTCGCTGAATCACTCACACACAATAGGGTACAGACTCTTAGCCACTCAGAAATAATGGAGTACCATCTTTGAATGACTCAGCAACAATGGGGTACAGTCGCTGAATCACTCACACACAATGGAATACAGTCGCTGAATCACTCACACAAAATGGGGTACAATGTCTGAATCATTCAAACACAATGGGGTACAGTCTCAGAATCACTCACACACAATGGTGTACAGATGCTTAATCACTCAGACACAATGGGGTACAGTCTCTGAATCACTTACACAATGGGGTATAGTCTCTTTATCACTCAGACACATTGGGGTACAGTCTCTGAAACACTCCAACACAATGGGGTACAGTGTATGAAGCACACAGACACAATGGAATACAGTCTCTGAGACATAACACACAATGGTGTAGCTTCAGACAAAATGGGGTTCTGTCTCTGAATTACTCATACACAATGAAATACAGTCTCTGAATCACTCACACACAATGGAATATAGTCTCTGAATCACTCACACACAATGGAATACAGTCTCTGAATCACTCACACACAATGGAATACAGTCACTGAATTACTCACACACAATGGGGTACAGACTCTTAAGCACTCAGAAACAATGGGGTACCATCTCTGAATGACTCAGACACAATGGGGTACAGTCAATGAATCAGTCACACACAATAGAATACAGTCGCTGAATCACACACACACAATGCAATACAGTCTCTGAATCACTCAGACACAATGGGGTACAGTCTCTGAATCACTCACACACAATAGGGTACAGTTTCTGAATCACTCAGACACAATGGGGTACAGTCTCTGAATCAATCACACACAATGGAATACTGTCTCTTAATCACTCACACAATGGAATACAGTCGATGAATCACTCACACACAATGGGGTACAGACTCTTAAGCACTCAGAAACAATGGGGTACCATCTCTGAATGACGCAGACACAATGGGGTACAGTCAATGAATCAGTCACACACAATAGAATACAATCGCTGAATCACACACACACCATGCAATACAGTCTCTGAATCACTCAGACACAATGGGGTACAGTCTCTGAATCACTCACACACAATAGGGTACAGTTTCTGAATCACTCAGACACAATGGGGTACAGTCTCTGAAACACTCGCACACAATGGGGTGCAGTCTCTGAATCACTCACACACAATGGAATACAGCCTCTGAATACAGACTCTTAATCACTCAGAAACAATGGAGTACCATCTCTGAATGACTCAGCAACAATGGGGTACAGTCTCTGAATCACTCAGACACAATGGAATACAGTCGCTGAATCACTCACACAAAATGGGGTACAATCTCTGAATCATTCAAACACAATGGGGTACAGTCTCAGAATCACTCACACACAATAGTGTACAGATGCTTAATCACTCAGACACAATGGGGTACAGTCTCTGAATCACTCACACACAATGGAATACAGTCTCTGAATCATTCAGACACAATGCAATGCAGTCTCTGATACACTCACACACAATGGATTAGCTTCTGAATCACTCAGACACAATGGGGTACAGTCTGTGAATCACTCATGCACAATGGAATACAGTTTCTGAATCACTCACACACAATGGAATACAGTCGATGAATCACTCACACACAATGGGGTACAGTCTATGGATCACTCACTCACTATAGGGTACAGTCTCTGAATCACTCAGACACAATGGGGTACAGTCTCTGGATCACTCACACACAATGGCGTATAGCCTCTGAATCACTCATGCACAATGGAATACAGTCTCTGAATCACTCACACACAATGGAGTACAGTCTCTGAATCACTCACACACAATGGAATACAGTCTCAAGTACAGTCACACACAATGGGGTACAGACTCTTAATCACTCAGAAACAATGTGGTACCATCTCTGAATGACTCAGACACAATGGGGTACAGTCTCTGAATCACTCACACACAATGGAATACAGTCGCTGAATCATTCACACACAATGGTGTACAGATGCTTAATCACTCAGACACAATGGGGTACAGTCTCTGAATCACTCACACAATGGGGTATAGTCTCTCTATCACTCAGACACAATGGGGTACAGTCTCTGAAACACTCCCACACAATGGGGTACAGTGTATGAAGCACACAGACACAATGGAATACAGTCTCTGAGACACTAACACACAATGGTGTGGCGTCAGACAAAATGGGGTTCTGTCTCTGAATCACTCATACACAATGAAATACAGTCTCTGAATCACTCACACACAATGGAATATAGTCTCTGAATCACTCACACACAATGGAATACAGTCTCTGAATCACTCACACACAATGGAATACAGTCACTGAATTACTCACACACAATGGGGTACAGACTCTTAAGTACTCAGAAACAATGGGGTACCATCTCTGAATGACTCAGACACAATGGGGTACAGTCAATGAATCAGTCACACACAATAGAATACAGTCGCTGAATCACACACACACAATGCAATACAGTCTCTGAATCACTCAGACACAATAGGGTACAGTCTCTGACTCACTCACACACAATAGGGTACAGTTTCTGAATCACTCAGACACAATGGGGTACAGTCTCTGAAACACTCGCACACAATGGGGTACAGTCTCCGAATCAGAACCACACAACGGAATACGGCCTCTGAATCACTCACACACAATGGAATACAGTCTCTGAATCAATCATACACAATGGAATACAGTCTCTGAATCACTCAGACACAATGGAATACAGTCTCTGATACACTCACACACAATGGATTAGCCTCTGAATCACACAGACACAATGAGGTACAGTCTGTGAATCACTCATGCACAATGGAATACAGTCTCTGAATAAGTCACACACAATGGAATACAGTCTATGAATCATTCACACACAATGGGGTACAGTCTATGAATCACACACTCACTATAGGGTACAGTCTCTGAATCACTCAAACACAATGGGGTACAGTCTCAGAATCACTCACACACAATGGTGTACAGATGCTTAATCACTCAGACACAATGGGATACAGTCTCTGAATCACTCACACACAATGGAGTACAGTCTCTGAATCATTCAAACACAATGGGGTACAGTCTCTGAATCACTCAGAAACAATGATGTACTGTCTCTGAATCACTCAAACACAAAGGGGTACAGTCTCTGAATCAATCACACACAATGGAATACTGTCTCTTAATCACTCACACAATGGAATACAGTCGCTGAATCACTCACACACAATAGGGTACAGACTCTTAATCACTCAGAAACAATGGAGTACCATCTCTGAATGACTCAGCAACAATGGGGTACAGTCTCTGAATCACTCACACACAATGGAATACAGTCGCTGAATCACTCACACAAAATGGGGTACAATCTCTGAATCATTCAAACACAATGGGGTACAGTCTCAGAATCACTCACACACAATGGTGTACAGATGCTTAATCACTCAGACACAATGGGGTACAGTCTCTGAATCACTCACACACAATGGAATACAGCCTCTGAATCACTCATACACAATGGAATACAGTCTCTGAATCACTCAGACACAATGGAATGCAGTCTCTGATACACTCACACACAATGGATTAGCCTCTGAATCACTCAGACACAATGGGGTACAGTCACTGGATCACTCACACACAATGGAATACAGTCTCTGAATCATTCAGACACAATGGAAGGCAGCCTCTGATACACTCACACACAATGGATTAGCCTCTGAATCACTCAGACACAATGGGGTACAGTCTGTGAATCACTCATGCACAATGGAATACAGTTTCTGAATCACTCACACACAATGGAATAGAGTCGATGAATCACTCACACACAATGGGGTACAGTCTAGGGATCACTCACTCACTATAGGGTACAGTCTCTGAATCACTCAGACACAATGGGGTACAGTCTCTGAATCACTCACACACAATGGAATACAGTCGCTGAATCACTCACACACAATGGAGTACAGTCTCTGAACCACTCACACACAATGGAATACAGTCTCAAATACAGTCACACACAATGGGGTACAGACTCTTAATCACTCAGAAACAATGTGGTACCATCTCTGAATGACTCAGACACAATGGGGTACAGTCTCTGAATCACTCACACACAATGGAATACAGTCGCTGAATCACTCACACACAATGGTGTACAGTCTCTGAATCACTCACACACAATGGAATACAGACTCAAATACAGTCACACACAATGGGGTACAGACTCTTAATCACTCAGAAACAATGTGGTAACATCTCTGTATGACTCAGACACAATGGGGTACAGTCTCTGAATCACTCACACACAATGGAATACAGTCGCTGAATCACTCACACACAATGGTGTACAGATGCTTAATCACTCAGACACAATGGGGTACAGTCTCTGAAACACTCCCACACAATGGGGTACAGTGTATGAAGCACACAGACACAATGGAATACAGTCTCTGAGACACTAACACACAATGGTGTAGCTTCAGTCAAAATGGGGTTCTGTCTCTGAATCACTCATACACAATGAAATACAGTCTCTGAATCACTCACACACAATGGAATATAGTCTCTGAATCACTCACACACAATGGAATACAGTCTCTGAATCACTCACACACAATGGAATACAGTCACTGAATTACTCACACACAATGGGGTACAGACTCTTAAGCACTCAGAAACAATGGGGTACCATCTCTGAATGACTCAGACACAATCGGGTACAGTCTCTGAATCACTCACACACAATAGGGTACAGTTTCTGAATCACTCCGACACAATGGGGTAAAGTCTCTGAAACACTCGCACACAATGGGGTACAGTCTCCGAATCACTCACACACAATGGAATACAGCCTCTGAATCACTCACACACAACGGAATACAATCTCTGAATCAATCATACACAATGGAATACAGTTTCTGAATCACTCAGACACAATGGAATACAGTCTCTGATACACTCACACACAATGGATTAGCCTCTGAATCACACAGACAAAATGAGGTACAGTCCGTGAATCACTCATGCACAATGGAATACAGTCTCTGAATAAGTCACACACAATGGAATACAGTCTCTGATACACTCACACACAATGGATTAGCCTCTGAATCACTCAGACACAATGGGATACAGTCTGTGAATCACTCATGCACAATGGAATACAGTTTCTGAATAACTCACACACAATGGAATACAGTCGATGAATCACTCACACACAATGGGGTACAGTCTATGGATCACTCACTCACTATAGCGTACAGTCTCTGAATCACTCAAACACAATGGGGTACAGTCTCTGAATCACTCACACACAATGGAATACAGTCGCCGAATCACTCACACACAATGGGGTACAATCTCTGAATCATTCAAACACAATGGGTTACAGTCTCAGAATCACTCACACACAATGGTGTACAGATGCTTAATCACTCAGACACAATGGGGTACAGTCTCTAAATCACTCACACAATGGGGTATAGTCTCTCTATCACTCAGACACAATGGGGTACAGTCTCTGAAACACTCCCACACAATGGGGTACAGTGTATGAAGCACACAGACACAATGGAATACAGTCTCTGAGACACTAACACACAATGGTGTAGCTTCAGACAAAATGGGGTTCTGTCTCTGAATCACTCACACACAATGGAATATAGTCTCTGAATCACTCACACACAATGGAATACAGTCTCTGAACCACTCACACACAATGGAATACAGTCACTGAATTACTCACACACAATGGGGTACAGACTCTTAAGCACTCAGAAACAATGGGGTACCATCTCTGAATGACTCAGACACAATGGGGTACAGTCAATGAATCAGTCACAAACAATAGAATACAGTCGCTGAATCACACACACACAATGCAATACAGTCTCTGAATCACTCACACACAATAGGGAACAGTCTCTGAATCACTCAGACACAATGGGTTACAGTCTCTGAAACACTCGCACACAATGGGGTACAGTCTCCGAATCACTCACACACAATGGAATACAGCCTCTGAATCACTCACACACAATGGAATACAGCCTCTGAATCACTCACACACAATGGAATACAGTCTCTGAATCAATCATACACAATGGAATACAGTCTCTGAATCACTCAGACACAATGGAATACAGTCTCTGATACACTCACACACAATGGATTAGCCTCTGAATCACACAGACACAATGACGTACAGTCTGTGAATCACTCACACACAATGGAATACAGTCTCTGAATCACTCAGACACAATGGAATGCAGTCTCTGATACACTCACACACAATGGATTAGCCTCTGAATCACTCAGACACAATGGGGTACAGTCTGTGAATCACTCATGCACAATGGAATACAGTTTCTGAATCACTCACACACAATGGAATACAGTCGATGAATCAATCACACACAATGGGGTACAGTCTATGGATCGCTCACTCACTATAGGGTACAGTCTCTGAATCACTCAAACACAATGGGGTACAGTCTCTGAATCACTCACACACAATGGAATACAGTCGCTGAATCACTCACACACAATGGGGTACAATCTCTGAATCATTCAAACACAATGGGGTACAGTCTCAGAATCACTCACACACAATGGTGTACAGATGCTTAATCACTCAGACACAATGGGGTACAGTCTCTAAATCACTCACACAATGGGGTATAGTCTCTCTATCACTCAGACACAATGGGGTACATTCTCTGAAACACTCCCACACAATGGGGTACAGTGTATGAAGCACACAGACACAATGGAGTACAGTCTCTGAGACACTCACACACAATGGTGTAGCTTCAGACAAAATGGGGTTCTGTCTCTGAATCACTCACACACAATGGAATATAGTCTCTGAATCACTCACACACAATGGAATACAGTCTCTGAATCACTCACACACAATGGAATACAGTCACTGAATTACTCACACACAATGGGGTACAGACTCTTAAGCACTCAGAAACAATGGGGTACCATCTCTGATGACTCAGACACAATGGGGTACAGTCAATGAATCAGTCACAAACAATAGAATACAGTCGCTGAATCACACACACACAATGCAATACAGTCTCTGAATCATTCACACACAATGGGGTACAGTCTCTGAATCACTCACACACAATAGGGTACAGTCTCTGAATCACTCAGACACAATGGGGTACAGTCTCTGAAACACTCGCACACAATGGGGTACAGTCTCCGAATCACTCACACACAATGGAATACAGCCTCTGAATCACTCACACACAATGGAATACAGTCTCTGAATCAATCATACACAATGGAATACAGTCTCTGAATCACTCAGACACAATGGAATACAGTCTCTGATACACTCACACACAATGGATTAGCCTCTGAATCACACAGACACAATGAGGTACAGTCTGTGAATCACTCATGCACAATGGAATACAGTCTCTG
Organism: Carcharodon carcharias; assembly: GCF_017639515.1. NCBI lineage: Eukaryota > Metazoa > Chordata > Chondrichthyes > Lamniformes > Lamnidae > Carcharodon > Carcharodon carcharias. The sequence goes on from NC_054500.1 coordinate 27,850,067, forward strand.
AAAAAGTCACACACAATGGAATACAGTCTATGAATCACTCACACACAATGGGGTACAGTCTATGAATCACTCACTCACTATAGGGTACAGTCTCTGAATCACTCAAACACAATGGGGTACAGTCTCAGAATCACTCACACACAATGGTGTACAGATGCTTAATCACTCAGACACAATGGGATACAGTCTCTGAATCACTCGCACACAATGCAGATACAATGATGTACTGTCTCTGAATCACTCAAAAACAATGGAATACAGTCTCTGAATCACTCATACACAATGGCATACAGTCTCTGAATCACTCAGACACAATGGAATACAGTCTCTGATACACTCACACACAATGGATTAGCCTCTGAATCACTCAGACACAATGGGGTACAGTCTGTGAATCACTCATGCACAATGGAATACAGTCTCTGAATCACTCACACACAATGGAATAGAGTCTATGAATCACTCACACACAATGGGGTACAGTCTATGAATCACTCACTCACTATAGGGTACAGTCTCTGAATCAAGCAGACACAAAGGGGTACAGTCTCTGGATCACTCACACACAATGGTGCATAGTCTCTGAATCACTCACACAATGGTACACATTCTCTGAATCACTCACACACAATGGAATACAGTCTCAAATACAGTCACACACAATGGGGTACAGACTCTAAATCACTCAGAAACAATGGGGTACCATCTCTGAATGACTCACACACAATGGGGTACAGTCTCTGAATCATTCACACACAATGGAATACAGTCGCTGATTCACTCACACACAATGGGGTAAAATCTCTGAATCATTCAAACACAATGGGGTACAGTCTAAGAATCACTCACACACAATGGTGTACAGATGCTTAATCACTCAGACACAATGGGTTACAGTCTCTGAATCACTCACACAATGGGGTATAGTCTCTCTATCACTCAGACACAATGGGGTACAGTCTGTGAAGCACTCCCACACAATGGGGTACAGTGTATGAAGCACACAGACACAATGGAATACAGTCTCTGAGACACTAACACACAATGGTGTAGCTTCAGACAAAATGGGGTTCTGTCTCTGAATCACCCATACACAATGAAATACAGTCTCTGAATCACTCACACACAATGGAATACAGTCTCTGAATCACTCCCACACAATGGGGTACAGACTCTAAACCGCACAGACAGAATGGGTACATCTCTGAATCACCCAGACACAATGGGGCACATTATCTGAATCACTCAGACACAATGGGGTACAGTCTCTGGATCATTCACACACAATGGCGTACCATCTCAGAGTCACTCACACACAGTGGTTTACAGACGCTTAACCACTAAGACAAAAGGGGTTACAGTCTCTGAATCACTCAGACAAAATGGGGTACAGTCTCTGACACACATACATACAATGGGGTACAGTCTGTGAATCACTCATGCACAATGGGGTTCGGTCTCTGAATCACTCAAACACAATGGGATACAGTCACTGAATCACTCAAACACAATGGAGTACAGTCTCTGAATCACTCACACATAATGGAGTACAGTCTCTGAATCACTCACACACAATGGAATACAGTCTCTGAATCACTCACACACAATGGGGTACAGACTCTTAATCACTCAGAAACAATGGGGTACAGTCTCTGAAACACTCCCACACAATGGGGTACAGTGTATGAAGCAAACAGACACAATGGAATACAATCTCTGAGACACACACACAATGGAGTAGCCTCTGAATCACTCAGACAAAATAGGGTTCAGTCTCTGAATCACTCATACACAATGAAATACAGTCTCTGAATCACTCACACACAATGGAATACAGACTCTGAATCACTCACACACAATGGGGTACAGACTCTAAACCACACAGACAGAATGATTACATCTCTGAATTACTCAGACACAATGGGGTACCGTCTCTGGATCACTCACACACAATGGCGCAGTGTCTCTGAAACACACACATAATGGGGTACGATCTCTCAATCACTCAAACACAATGGGGTACAGTCTCAGAATCGCTCAGACACAATGGGGTACAGTCTCTGAATCACACAGACACAACGGTGTACAGTCTCTGAATCACTCACACACAATGGAAAACAGTCTCTGAATCACTCACACACAATGGAAAACAGTCTCTGATTCACTCACACTCAATGGAATACAGTCTCTGAATCACTCAGACACAATGGAATACAGTCTCTGATACACTCACACACAATGGAGTAGCCTCTGAATCACTCAGACACACTGGGGTACAGTCTATGAATCACTCACACACTATAAAGTACAGTCTCTGAATCACTCAGGCACAATGGGGTACAGTCTATGAATCACTCACACACTATAAAGTACAGTCTCTGAATCACTCAGGCACAATGGGGTCCAGTCTCTGAATCACTCAGACACAATGAGTTACAGTCTCTGGATCACTCACACACAATGGCGCATGGACTCTGAATCACGCCCTCACAATGGAATACAGTCACTGAATCACAAACACATAATGGGGTACTGTCTCTGAATCACTCAGACACAATGGGGTAAGGTCTCTGAATCACTCAGACACATTGGCGTACCGTCTCAGAGTCACTCACACACAATGGGTAACAAACGCTTAACCATGCAGACAAAAAGGGGAACAGTCTCTGAATAACTAAGAAACAATGGGGTACCGTCTCTGAATCACTCAGACACAATGGGGTACAGATGATTAGTCACTCAGACACAATGGGGTACAGTCTCTCAATCACGCACATACAATGGGGTACAGTCTCTGAATCAGTCAGACACAATGGGGTACCATCTCTGAATGACTGAGAAACAATGGGGTACAGTCACTGAATCACTCAAACACAATGGGGAACAGTCCCTGAATAATTCACACACAATGGTGTACAGACGCATAATCACTCAGACACAATGGGGTACGGTCTCTGAATCACTCACACACAATGGTGTACAGACGCTTAATCACTCAGACACAATGGGGTACAGTCTCTGAATCACTCAGACACACAATGGGTACAGTCTCTGAATCACTCAGACACAATGATGTACAGTCTCTGAATCATTCAAACATAATGGAATACGGTCTCTGAATCACACACACAATGGAATACAGTCTCTGAATCACTCACACACAATGGAGTACAGACTCTGATACACTCACACACAATGGAGTAGCCTCTGAATCACTCAGACAGAATGGGATACAGTCTGTGAATCACTCATGCACAATGGAATACAGTCGCTGAATCACATACACACAATGGAATACAGTCTATGAATCACTCACACACAATAGGGTACAGTCTCTGAATCACTCAGACACAATGGGGTACAGTCTCTGGATCACTCACACACAATGGCGTAGGGTCTCTGAATCACGCACTCACAATGGAATACAGTCACTGAATCACTCACACATAATGGGGTACTGTCTCTGAATCACTCAGACACAATGGGGTAAGGTCTCTGAATCACTCAGACACATTGGCGTACCGTCTCAGAGTCACTCACACACAATGGGTAACAAACGCTTAACTATGCAGACAAAAAGGGGAACAGTCTCTGAATAACTAAGAAACAATGGGGTACAGTCTCTGAATCACTCAGACACAATGGGGTACAGACGATTAGTCACTCAGACACAATGGGGTACAGTCTCTCAATCACGCACATACAATGGGGTACAGTCTCTGAATCAGTCAGACACAATGGGGTACCATCTCTGAATGACTGAGAAACAATGGGGTACAGTCACTGAATCACTCAAACACAATGGGGAACAGTCCCTGAATAATTCACACACAATGGTGTACAGACGCATAATCACTCAGACACAATGGGGTACAGTCTCTGAATCACTCAGACACACAATGGGTACAGTCTCTGAATCACTCAGACACAATGATGTACAGTCTCTGAATCATTCAAACATAATGGAATACAGTCTCTGAATCACACACACAATGGAATACAGTCTCTGAATCACTCACACACAATGGAATACAGACTCTGATACACTCACACACAATGGAGTAGCCTCTGAATCACTCAGACAGAATGGGGTACAGTCTGTGAATCACTCATGCACAATGGAATACAGTCGCTGAATCACATACACACAATGGAATACAGTCTATGAATCACTCACACACAATAGGGTACAGTCTCTGAATCACTCAGGCACAATGGAATACAGTCTCTGAATCACTCACACACAATGGGGTACTGACTCTAAACCACACAGACAGAATGGTTACATCTCTGAATCACTCAGACACAATGGGGTACAGTCTCTGGATCACTCACACACAATGGCGTACTGTCTCTGAAACACTCAAACACAATGGGGTATGGTCTCTGAATCACGCACACACAATGGAATACAGTTGCTGAATCAGTCGAACATAATGGGGTACGGTCTATGAATCACTCAAACACAATGGGGTACGGTCTCAGAATCACTCACACACAATGGGGTACAGAGGCTTAATCACTCAGACACAATGGAATACAGTCTCTGAATCACTCACACACAATGGAACACAGTCTCTGAATCACTCATACACAATGGAATACAGTCTCTGATACACTCAAACTCAATGGAGTAGCCTCTGAATCACTCAGACATTATGGGGCACAGTCTGTGAATCACTCATGCACAATGGAATACAGTCTCTGAATCAGTCACACACAATGGAATACAATCTATGAATCACTCACACAAAATGGAATACAATCTCTGAATCACTCAGACACAATGGAGTACAGTCTCTGAAACACTCAAACACAATGGGGTACGGTCTCTGAATCACGCACACACAATGGAATAGTTGCTGAATCACTCACACATAATGGGGTACAGTCTCAGAATCACTCAGACACAATGGGGTACAGTCTCTGAATCACTCAGACACAATGGGGTACAATCTCTGGATCACTCACACACAATGGAGCAAGGTTTTTGAATCACGCACTCACAATGGAATACAGTCTCTGAATCACTCACACGTAATGTGGTACTGTCTCTGAATCACACACACACAATGGGGTACCGTCTCTGAATCACTAAGACACAATGGGGTACAGTCTCTGAATAACTCAGACACAATGGGGTACAGACGCTTAATCACTCAGACACAGTGGGGTAAGGTCTCTGAACCATGCACATACAATGGGGTACAGTCTCTGAATCATTCAGACACAATGGGGTACGGTCTCTGAATCACTCAAACACAATGGGATACAGTCTCTGAATCACTGAAACACAATGGAAAACAGTCTCTGAATCACTCACACACAATGGAATACAGTCTCTGAATCACACACACAATGGAATACAGTCTCTGAATCACTCACACACAATGGAATACAGTGGCTGAATCACTCACACACAATGGAATACAATCTCTTAATCACTCACACACAATGGAATACAGACACTTAATCACACAGAAACATCGGGGTACCATCTCTGAATGACCCAGACACAATGGGGTACAGTCTCTGAATCACTCACAGAAAATGGAATACAGTCGCTGAATCACTCAAACACAATGGGTTACAATATCTGAATCACTCAAACACAATGGGGTACAGTCTCAGAATCACTCAGACAGAATGGAGTACGGTCTCTGAATCACGCACACACAATGGAATAGTAGCTGAATCACTCACACATAATGGGGTACAGTCTCAGAATCACTCAGACACAATGGGGTACAGTCTCTGAATCACTCAGACACAATGGGGTACAATCTCTGGATCACTCACACACAATGGAGCAAGGTTTCTGAATCACGCACTCACAATGGAATACAGTCTCTGAATCACTCACACGTAATGTGGTACTGTCTCTGAATCACACACACACAATGGGGTACAGTCTCTGAATCACTCAAACACAATGGCGTACCGTCTCAGAGTCACTCACACACAATGGTTTACAGACGCTTAAACACTCAGACAAAAAGGGGTACCGTCTCTGAATCACTAAGACACAATGGGGTACAGTCTCTGAATAACTCAGACACAATGGGGTACAGATGCTTAATCTCTCAGAAACAGTGGGGTAAAGTCTCTGAATCATGCACATACAATGGGGTTCAGTCTCTGAATCACTCAGACACAATGGGGTTCAGTCTCTGAATCACTCAAACACAATGGGATACAGTCTCTGAATCACTCAAACACCATGGAGAACAGTCTCTGAATCAATCACAAACAATGGAATGCAGTCGCTGAATCAGTCACACACAATGGGGTACAGACTCTTAATAACTCAGAAACAATGGGGTACAGTCTCTGAAACACTCCCACACAATGGGGTACAGTGTCTGAAGCACACAGAGACAATGGAATACAATCTCTGCGACACTCACACACAATGGAGTAGCCTCAGACAAAATAGGGTTCAGTCTCTGAATCACTCATATACAATGAAATACAGTCTCTGAATCACTCACAAACAATGGGGTACAGACTCTAAACCACACAGACAGAATGGTAACATCTCTGAATCACCCACACACAATTGAGTACAGTCTCTGGATCACTAACACACTATGGTGTACTGTCTCTGAAACACTCAAACACAATGGGGTAAGGTCTCTGAATCACTCAAACACAATGGGGTACAGTCTCAGAATCACTCAGACACAATGGGGTACAGTCTCTGGATCACTCACACACAATGGCACATGGTCTCTGAATCACGCACTCACAATGGAATACAGTCTCTGAATCACTCATACGTAATGGGGTACTGTCTCTGAATCACACACACACAATGGGGAAAGGTCTCTGAATCACTCAAACACAATGGCGTACCGTCTCAGAGTGACTCACACACAATGGTTTACAGACGCTTAAACACTCAGACAAAAAGGGGTACCGTCTCTGAATCACTAAGACACAATGGGGTACAGTCTCTGAATAACTCAGACACAATGGGGTACAGATGCTTAATCACTCAGACACAGTGGGGTGAGGTCTCTGAACCATGCACATACAATGGGGTACAGTCTCTGAATCATTCAGACACAATGGGGTACGGTCTCTGAATCACTCAAACACAATGGGATACAGTCTCTGAATCACTGAAACACAATGGAAAACAGTCTCTGAATCACACACACACAATGGAATACAGTCTCTGAATCACTCACACACAATGGAATACAGTCTCTGAATCACACACACAATGGAATACAGTCTCTGAATCACACACACAATGGAATACAGTCTCTGAATCACTCACACACAATGGAATACAGTGGCTGAATCACTCACACACAATGGAATACAATCTCTGAATTACTCACACACAATGGAATACAGACACTTAATCACACAGAAACATCGGGGTACCATCTCTGAATGACTGAGACACAATGGGGTACAGTCTCTGAATCACTCACAGAAAATGGAATACAGTCGCTGAATCACTCAAACACAATGGGTTACAATATCTGAATCACTCAAACACAAAGGGGTACAGTCTCAGAATCACTCAGACAGAATGGGGTACAGTCTGTGAATCACTCATGCACAATGGAATACAGTCTCTGAATCACTCACACACAATGGAATACAGTCTATGAATCACACAAACGATAGGGTACAGTCTCTGAATCACTCAGACACAATGGGGTACAGTTTCTGGATCACTCACACACAATGGTGCATGGTCTCTGAATCATGCACTCACAATGGAATACAGTCTCAGAATCACTCACACGTAATGGGGTACTGTCTCTGAATCACTCACACACAATGGGATAAGGTCTCTGAATCACTCAAACACAAAGGCGTACCGCCTCAGAGTCACTCACACACAATGGTTTACAGACGCTTAACCACTCAGACAAAAAGGGGTACAGTCTATGAATCACTCAGACACAATGGGGTACAGTCTCTGAATCACTCAAACACAATGGAGAACAGTCACAGAATCACTCACACACAATGGAATACAGTCTCTGAATCACTCGGACACAATGGGGTACAGTCTGTGAATCACACATGCACAATGGAATACAGTCTCTGACTCACTCACACACAATGGAATCCAGTCTATGAATCACTCACACACAATGCGGTACAGTCTATGAATCACTCACACACTATAGGGTACAGTCTCTGAATCAAGCAGACACAATGGGGTACAGTCTCTGGATCACTCATACACAATGGTGCATAGTCTCTGAATCACTCACACAATGGAATACAGTCTCTGAATCACTCACACACAATTGAATACAGTCGCTTAATCACTCAAACACAATGGGGTACAGACCCTTAATCACTCAGAAACAATGGATACCATCTCTGAATGACTCAAACAAAATGGGGTAAGGTCTCAGAATCACTCACACACAATGCGGTACAGTCTCTGAATCACTTAGACACAATGGGGTACAGTCTCGGAATGACTCAGACAGAATGGGTTACAGTCGCTTAATCACTCAAACACAATGGAATACAGTCTCTGAATCACTCACACAATGGAATACAGTTGCTGAATCACTCACACACAATGGGGTACAGACTCTTAAGCACTCAGAAACAATGGGGTACCATCTCAGAATGACTCAGACACAATGGGGTACAGTCTCTGAATCACACACACAATGGAATACAGTCTCTTAATCACTCACACACAATGGAATACAGTCTCTGAATCACTCACACACAATGGAATACAGTCGCTGAATTACTCACACACAATAGGGTACAGACACCTAATCACCCAGAAACAATGGGGTACCATCTCTGAATGACTCATAAAAAATGGGGTACCGTCTCTGAATCACCCACATACGATGGAATACAGTCGCTGAATCACTCACACACAATGGGGTACAATCTCTGAATCACTCAAACACAATGGGGTACAGTCTCAGAATCACTCAGACACAATGGTGTACAGTCTCTGAATCAATCACACACAATGGAGTACAGTATGTGAATCACTCACACAATAGAGTGCAGTCCCTGAGACATTCACATACAATGGAGTAGCCTCTGAATCACTCAGACACAAAGGGGTACAGTCTGTGAATCACTCATGCACAATGGAATACAGTCTCTGAATCACTCACACACAATGGAATACAGTCTCTGAATCACTCACACACAATGGAATACAGTCTCTGAATCACTCACACACAATGGAATACAGTCTCTGAATCACTCACACACAATGGAATACAGTCTCTGAATCACTCACACACAATGGGGTACAGGCTCTGAATCATTCACAAACAATAGGGTACAGTCTCAGAGTCACTCACACACAGTGGGGTACAGACGCTTAATCGCTCAGACACAAAAGGGTAACGTCTCTGAATCACTAAGACACAATGGGGCACAGTCTCTGAAACACTCAGACACAATGGGGTACAGACACTTAATCACACACACAATGGTGTACAGTCTCTGGATTACACACACACAATGCCATATGGTCTCTGTATCCCGCACACACAATGAAATACAGTCTCTGAATCTCACACACAAAGGGGTACTGTCACTGAATCACTCATAAAACAATGCAATACAATCTCTGAATCACACACACAATGGAATACAGTCTCTGAATCACTCACACAATGGAAAACAGTCGCTGAATCACTCACACACAATGGGGTACAGACGCTTAATCAATCAGAAACAATGGATACCATCTCTGAATGACTCAAACAAAATGGGGTAATGTCTCAGAATCACACACACAATGCGGTACAGTCTCTGAATCACTTTGACACAATGGGGTACAGTCTCGGAATGACTCAGACCCAATGGGTTACAGTCGCTTAATCACTCACACACAATGGAATACAGTCTCTGAATCACTCACACAATGGAATACAGTTGCTGAATCACTCACACACAATGGGGTGCAGACTCTTAAGCACTCAGAAACAATGGGGTACCATCTCAGAATGACTCAGACACAATGGGGTACAGTCTCTGAATCACTCACACACAATGGAATACAGTCTCTGAACCACTCACACACAATGGGGTACAATCTCTGAATCACTCAAACACAATGGGGTACATTCTCAGAATCGCTCAGACACAATGGTGTACAGATGCTTAATCACTCAGACACAATGGGATACAGTCTCTGAATCACTCGCACACAATGGGGTACAGTCTCTGAATCACTCAAACACAATGGGGTACAGTACCTGAGTCACTCAGACACAATAGGGTACAGTCTCAGAATCACTCAAACACAATGGGGTAGAGTCTCAGAATCACACACACAATGGTGTACACATGCTTAATCACTCAGACACAATGGGATAAAGTCTCTGAATCACTCGCACACAATGGGGTACAGTCTCTGAATCACTCAGACACAATGGGGTACAGTCCCTCAATCACGCACACACAATGGAATACAGTCTCTGAAGCTCTCACACACAATGGGGGACTGTCTCTGAATCACTCATAAAACAATGAAATACAGTCTCTGAATCACTCACACACAATGGAATACAGTCTCTGAATCATTCACACAATGGAATACAGTCACTGAATTACTCACAGACAATGGGGTACAGACTCTTAAGCACTCAGAAACAATGTGGTACCATCTCTGAATGACTCAGACACAATGGGGTACAGTCAATGAATCAGTCACACACAATGGAATACAGTCGCTGAATCACTCACACACAATGGAATACAGTCTCTGAATCACTCACACACAATGGGGTACAGACTCTGAATCACTCACACACAATAGGGTACAGTCTCTGAATCACTCAGACACAATGGGGTACAGTCTCTGAATCACTCAGACACAATGGGGTACAGACTCTGAATCACTCAGAAACAATGGGGTACAGTCTCAGAATCACTGAGACACAATGGGGTACAGTCTCTGGATCATTCACACACAATGGTGTACAGACGCTTAATCACTCAGACACAATAAAGTACAGTCTCTGAATCACTCAGACACAATGGAATACAGTCTCTGAATCACACACACACAATGGAATACAGTCTCTGAATCACTCACACACAATAGCGTACAGTCGCTGAATCAATCAGACACAAATGGGTACAGTCTCTGGATAACTCACACACAATGGGGTACAGTCTCTGAATCACTCACACACAATGGAATACAGTATGCGAATCACTCAAACAAAATAGAGTAAAGTCTCTGAGACATTCACACTCAATGGAGTAGCCGCTGAATCACTCAGACACAATGGAATACAGTCTTCGAATCATTCCCACACAATGGAGTACAGTCTCGGAATCACTAACACACAATGTGTTACAGTCTATGAATCAGTCACACAAAATGGGGAACACTTTCTGAATCACTCACAGATGGTGGGAAGCATTCTCTGAGTCACTGAGAGATGAGGGGGTACGGTCTCTGATTCACTGAGAGATGAGGGGGTACGGTCTCTGAGTCACTGAGAGATGAGGGGGTACGGTCTGAGTTACTGAGATATGAGGGGGTTCGGTCTGAGTCACTGACAGATGAGGGGGTAAAGTCGGAGTCACTGAGAGATGAGGGGGTACAGTCTGCGACACGGAGAGATGAGGGGATACGGACTGAGTTACTGAGAGATGAGGGGGTACGGTCTGAGTTACAGAGAGATGAGGGGAACGGTCTCTGAGTCACTGACAGATGAGGGGGTACGGTCTCTGAGTCACTGAGAGATGAGGGGGTTAGGTCTGAGTCACTGAAAGATGAGGGGATATGGTCTGAGTCACTGAGAGATGAGGGGGTACAGTCTGAGTCACTGAGAGATGAGGGGGTACGGTCTGAGTCACTGAGAGATGAGGGGGTACGGTCTCTGAGTCACTGAGAGATGAGGGGGTACGTTCTGAGTCACTGAGAGATGAGGGGGTACGGTCTCTGAGTAACTGAGAGAAGAGGGGGTGCGGTCTGAGTCACTGAGAGATGAGTGGGTACGGTCTCTGAGTCACTGAGAGATGAGGGGGTACGGTCTCTGAGTCACTGAGAGATGAGGGGGTACGGTCTCTGATTCACTGAGAGATGAGGGGGTACGGTCTCTGATTCACTGAGAGATGAGGGGGTACGGTCTCTGATTCACTGAGAGATGAGGGGGTACGGTCTGACTCACTGAGAGATGAGGGGGTACGGTCTGAGTCACTGAGAGATGAGGGGGTACGGTCTGAGTCACGGAGAGATGAGGGGGTACGGTCTGAGACACTGAGAGATGAGGGGGTACAGTCTCTGATTCACTGAGAGATGAGGGGGTACGGTCTGAGTCACTGACAGATGAGGGGGTACAGTCTGAGTCACTGAGAGATGAGGGGGTACGGTCTGAGTCACTGAGAGATGAGGGGGTACGGTCTCTGAGTCACTGAGAGATGAGGGGGTACGTTCTGAGTCACTGAGAGATGAGGGGGTACGGTCTGAGTTACTGAGAGATGAGGGGTCAAGGTCTGAGTCACTGAGAGATGAGGGGTCAAGGTCTGAGTCACTGAGAGATGGTACGGTCTCTGAGTCACTGAGAGATGAGGGGGTACGGTCTGAGTCACTGACAGATGAGGGGGTACGGTCTGAGTTACTGAGAGATGAGGGGTCAAGGTCTGAGTCACTGAGAGATGAAGGGTCAAGGTCTGAGTCACTGAGAGATGAGGGGGTACGGTCTCTGAGTCACTGAGAGATGAGGGAGTACGGTCTGAGTCACTTAGAGATGAGGGGGTACAGTCTGAGTCACTGAGAGATGAGGGGGTACAGTCTGAGTCACTGAGAGATGAGGGGGTACAGTCTGAGTTACTGACAGATGAGGGGGTTCAGTCTCTGAGTCACTGACAGATGAGGGGGTACGGTCAGAGTTACTGACAGATGAGGGGGTACGGTGTGAGTTACTGAGAGATGAGGGGGTACGGTCAGAGTTACTGACAGATGAGGGGGTACGGTGTGAGTACTGAGAGATGAGGGGTACAGTCTGAGTCACTGAGAGATGAGGGGGTACGGTCAGAGTTACTGACAGATGAGGGGGTACAGTCTGAGTTACTGAGAGATGAGGGGTCAAGGTCTGTGTTACTGAGAGATGAGGGGGTACGGTCTGAGTCACTGAGAGATGAGGGGGTATGGTCTCTGAGTCACTGAGAGATGAGGGGGTACGGTCTCTGAGTCACTGAGAGATGAGGGGGTACGGTCTCTGAGTCACTGAGAGATGAGGGGGTACGGTCTCTGAGTCACTGAGAGATGAGGGGGTACGGTCTATGAGTCACTGAGAGATGAGGGGGTATGGTCTGAGTCACTGAGAGATGAGGGGGTACGGTCTCTGAGTCAGGGACAGATGAGGGGGTACGGTCTATGAGTCACTGAGAGATGAGGGTTTACGGTCTGAGTCACTGAGAGATGAGGGGGTACGGTCTGAGTCACTGAGAGATGAGGTGGTACAGTCTGAGTCACTGAGAGATGAGGGGGTACGGTCTGAGTCACTGAGAGATGAGGGGGTACAGTCTGAGTCACCGACAGATGAGGGGGTACAGTCTGAGTTACTAACAGATGAGGGGGTACAGTCTGAGACACTGACAGATGAGGGGGTACAGTCTGAGTCACTGACAGATGAGGGGGTACAGTCTGAGTCACTGAGAGATGAAGGGGTACGGTCTCTGAGTCACTGAGAGATGAAGGGGTACGGTCTGAGTCACTGAGAGATGAAGGGGTACGGTCTCTGGTTCACTGAGAGATGAGGGGGTATGGTCTCTGAGTCACTGACAGATGAGGGGGTACAGTCTCTGAGTCACTGAGAGATGAGGGGGTACGGTCTGAGTCACTGAGAGATGAGGGGGTACGATCTCTGAATCACTGACAGAAGAGGGGGTACGGTCCCTGAGTCACTGAGAGATGAGGGGGTACGGTCTGAGTTACTGAGAGATGAGGGGTACAGTCTGAGTCACTGACAGATGAGGGGGTACGGTCCCTGAGTCACTGAGAGATGAGGGGGTACGGTCTGAGTTACTGAGAGATGAGGGGTACAGTCTGAGTTACTGAGAGATGAGGGGGTACAGTCTGAGTTACTGTGAGATGAGGGGGTACGGTCTGGATCACTGAGAGATGTGGGGGTACGGTCTCTGAGTCACTGAGAGATGAGGGGGTACGGTCTCTGAGTCACTGAGAGATGAGGGGGTACGGTCAGAGTCACTGAGAGATGAGGGGGTATGGACAAAGTCACTGAGAGATGAGGGGGTACAGTCTCTGAGTCACTGAGAGATGAGGGGGTACAGTCTCTGAGTCACTGAGAGATGAGGGGGTACGGTCTCTGAGTCACTGAGAGATGACGGGGTACAGTCTCTGAGTCACTGAGAGATGACGGGGTACGGTCTCTGAGTCACTGAGAGATGAGGAGGTACTTTCTCTGAGTCACAGAGAGATGAGGGGGTATGGTCGGAGTCACTGAGAGATGAGGGAGTACGGTCTGAGTCACTGAGAGATGAGGTGGTACAGTCTGAGTCACTGAGAGATGAGGGGGTACGGTCTGAGTTACTGAGAGATGAGGGGGTACGGTCTCTGAGTCACTGAGAGATGAGGTGGTACAGTCTGAGTCACTGAGAGATGAGGTGGTACAGTCTGAGTCACTGAGAGATGAGGGGGTACGGTCTCTGAGTCACTCAGAGATGATAGGGTACAGTCTGAGTCACTGACAGATGAGGGGGTACGGTCTGTGTCACAGAGCGATGAGGGGGTACAGTCTGAGTCACTGACAGATGAGGGGGTACGGTCTCTGAGTCACTGACAGATGAGGGGGTACGGTCTGTGTCACAGAGCGATGAGGGGGTACAGTCTGAGTCACTGACAGATGAGGGGGTACAGTCTCTGAGTCACAGACAGATGAGGGGGTACGGTCTCTGAGTCACTGAGAGATGAGGGGGTACGGTCTGAGTTACTGAGAGATGAAAGGTACAGTCTGAGTCACTGAGAGATGAGGGGGTACAGTCTGAGTCAATGAGAGATGAGGGGATACAATCTCTGAGTCACTGACACATGAGGGGGTACGGTCTCTGAGTCACTGAGAGATGAGGGGGTACGGTCTGAGTCACTGAGAGATGAGGTGGTACGGTCTCTGAGTCACTGTTAGAAGAGGGGGTACGGTCTGAGTCACTGTGAGATGAGGGGGTACGGTCTGAGTCACTGAGAGATGAGAGGGTACGGTCTGAGTCACTGAGAGATGAGGGGGTACGGTCTCTGAGTCACTGAGAGATGAGGGGGTACGGTCTGAGTCACTGAGAGATGAGGGGGTACGGTCTCTGAGTCACTGAGAGATGAGGGGGTATGGTCTGAGTCACTGAGAGATGAGGGGGTACGGTCTGAGTCACTGAGAGATGAGGGGGTACAGTCTGAGTCACCGACAGATGAGGGGGTACAGTCTGAGTTACTGACAGATGAGGGGGTACAGTCTGAGTCACTGACAGATGAGAAGGTACAGTCTGAGTCACTGACAGATGAGGGGGTACAGTCTGAGTCACTGAGAGATGAAGGGGTACGGTCTGAGTCACTGAGAGATGAAGGGGTACGGTCTCTGGTTCACTGAGAGATGAGGGGGTACGGTCTCTGAGCCACTGACAGATGAGGGGGTACAGTCTCTGAGTCACTGAGAGATGAGGGGGTACGGTCTGAGTCACTGAGAGATGAGGGGGTACGGTCTCTGAAGCACTGACAGATGTGGGGGTACGGTCTCTGAGTCACTGAGAGATGAGGGGGTACGGTCTCTGAGTCACTGAGAGATGAGGGGGTACGGTCAGAGTCACTGAGAGATGAGGGGGTATGGACAAAGTCACTGAGAGATGAGGGGGTACAGTCTCTGAGTCACTGAGAGATGAGGGGGTACAGTCTCTGAGTCACTGAGAGATGAGGGGGTACGGTCTCTGAGTCACTGAGAGATGAGGGGGTACAGTCTCTGAGTCACTGAGAGATGACGGGGTACAGTCTCTGAGACACTGAGAGATGACGGGGTACGGTCTCTGAGTCACTGAGAGATGAGGAGGTACGTTCTCTGAGTCACTGAGAGATGAGGGGATACGGTCTCTGAGTCACTGAGAGATGAGGGGGTATGGTCGGAGTCACTGAGAGATGAGGGGGTACGGTCTGAGTCACTGAGAGATGAGGTGGTACAGTCTGAGTCACTGAGAGATGAGGGGGTACGGTCTGAGTTACTGAGAGATGAGGGGGTACGGTCTCTGAGTCACTGAGAGATGAGGTGGTACAGTCTGAGTCACTGAGAGATGAGGTGGTACAGTCTGAGTCACTGAGAGATGAGGGGGTACGGTCTCTGAGTCACTCAGAGATGATAGGGTACAGTCTGAGTCACTGACAGATGAGGGGGTACGGTCTGTGTCACAGAGCGATGAGGGGGTACAGTCTGAGTCACTGACAGATGAGGGGGTACGGTCTCTGAGTCACTGACAGATCAGGGGGTACGGTCTGTGTCACAGAGCGATGAGGGGGTACAGTCTGAGTCACTGACAGATGAGGGGGTACAGTCTGAGTCACTGAGAGATGAGTGGGTATGGTCTCTGAGTCACTGACAGATGAGGGGGTACGGTCTCTGAGTCACTGAGAGATGAGGGGGTACGGTCAGGGTTACTGAGAGATGAGGGGTACAGTCTGAGTCACTGAGAGATGAGGGGGTACAGTCTGAGTCAATGAGAGATGAGGGGATACAGTCTCTGAGTCACTGACACGTGAGGGGGTACGGTCTCTGAGTCACTGAGAGATGAGGGGGTACGGTCTGAGTCACTGAGAGATGAGGGGGTACGGTCTCTGAGTCACTGTTAGAAGAGGGGGTACGGTCTGAGTCACTGAGAGATGAGGGGGTACGGTCTGAGTCACTGAGAGATGAGAGGGTACGGTCTGAGTCACTGAGAGATGAGGGGGTACGGTCTCTGAGTCACTGAGAGATGAGGGGGTACGGTCTGAGTCACTGAGAGATGAGGGGGTACGGTCTCTGAGTCACTGAGAGATGAAGGGGTACGGTCTCTGAGTCACTGAGAGATGAGGGGGTATGGTCTCTGAGTCACTGAGAGATGAGGGGGTACGGTCTGAGTCACTGAGAGATGAGGGGATACGGTCTGAGTCACTGAGAGATGAGGGGGTACGGTCTCTGAGTCACTGAGAGATGAGGGGGTACGGTCTCTGAGTCACTGAGAGATGATGGGGTACGGTCTGAGTCACTGAGAGATGAGGGGGTACAGTCTGAGTTAATGAGAGATGAGGGGGTACGGTCTCTGAGTCACTGAGAGATGAGGGGTTACGGTCTGAGTCACTGAGAGAAGAGGGGGTACATTCTGAGTCACTGACAGATGAGGGGGTACAGTCTGAGTCACTGAGAGAAGAGGGGGTACAGTCTGAGTCACTGACAGATGAGGGGGTACGGTCTGAGTCACTGACAGATGAAGGGGTACGGTCTCTGAGTCACTGAGAGATGAGGGGGTACGGTCTCTGAGTCACTGAGATATGAGGGGGTACGGTCTGAGTCACTGACAGATGAGGGGGTATGGTCTGAGTCACTGAGAGATGAGGTGGTACGGTCTGAGTCACTGAGGGATGAGGGGGTACGGTCTCAGTCACTCAGAGATGAGGGGGTACGGTCTCTGAGGCACTGACAGATGAGGGGGTACAGTCTCTGAGTCACTGAGAGATGAGGGGGTACGGTCTCTGAGTCACTGAGAGATGAGGGGGTATGGTCTCTGAGGCACTGACAGATGAGGGGGTACAGTCTCGGAGGCACTGACAGATGAGGGGGTACAGTCTTTGAGTCACTCAGAGATGAGGGGGTACAGTCTGAGTCACTGAGAGATGAGGGGGTACAGTCTCTGAGGCACTGACAGAAGCGGGGGTACAGTCTCTGAGTCACTCAGAGATGAGGCGGTACAGTCTGAGTCACTGAGAGATGAGGGGGTACGGTCTGTGTCACTGAGCGATGAGGGGGTACAGTCTGAGTCAATGAGAGATGAAGGGGTACGGCCTCTGGTTCACTGAGAGATGAGTGGGTACGGTCTGAGACACTGAGAGATGAGGGGGTACGGTCAGAGTCACTGAGAGAAGAGGGGGTACGGTCTGAGTCACTGAGAGATGAGGGGGTACGGTCTGAGTCACTGAGAGATGAGGGGGTACATTCTGAGTCACTGACAGATGAGGGGGTACAGTCTGAAATCACTGACAGATGAGGGGGTACGGTCTGAGTTACTGAGAGATGAGGGGATGCGGTCTGAGTCACTGAGAGATGAGGGGGTACGGTCTCTGAGTCACTGAGAGATGAGGGGGTACGGTCTCTGAGTCAATGAGAGATGAGGGGGTACGGTCCCTGAGTCACTGACAGATGAGGGGGTACGGTCTGAGTCACTGTGGGATGAGGGGGTACGGTCAGAGTGACTGAGAGATGAGGGGGTACAGTCTGAGTCACTGTGGGATGAGGGGGTACGTTCAGAGTGACTGAGAGATGAGGGGGTACAGTCTGAGTCACTGAGGGATGAGGGGGTACAGTCTCTGAGGCACTGACAGATGAGGCGGTACAGTCTCTGAGTCACTCAGAGATGAGTGGGTACAGTCTGAGTCACTGAGAGATGAGGGGGTACGGTCTGTGTCACAGAGCCATGAGGGGGTACAGTCTGAGTCACTGAGAGATGAAGGGGTACGGTCTCTGAGTCACTGAGAGATGACGGGGTACAGTCTGAGTCACTGAGAGATGAGGGGACACAGTCTGAGTCACTGAGAGATGAGGGGTACAGTCTGAGTCACTGAGAGATGAGGGGACACAGTCTGAGTCACTGAGAGATGAGGGGTACTGTCTGAGTCACTGAGAGATGAGGGGACACAGTCTGAGTCACTGAGAGATGAGGGGTACAGTCTGAGTCACTGAGAGATGAGGGGACACAGTCTGAGTCACTGAGAGATGACGGGGTACGGTCTCTGAGTCACTGAGAGATGAGGGGGTACGGTCTCTGAGTAACAGAGAGATGAGGGGGTACGGTCTCTGAGTCACTGAGAGATGAGGGGGTACGGTCTGAGTCACTGAGAGATGATGGGGTACGGTCTGAGTCACTGAGAGATGACGAAGTACGGTCTGAGTCACTGAGAGATGAGGGGTACAGTCTGAGTTACTGACAGATGAGGGGGTACGGTCTGAGTCACTGAGAGATGAGGGGGTACGATCTCTGAATCACTGACAGAAGAGGGGGTACGGTCCCTGAGTCACTGAGAGATGAGGGGGTACGGTCTGAGTTACTGAGAGATGAGGGGTACAGTCTGAGTCACTGACAGATGAGGGGGTACGGTCTCTGAGTCACTGAGAGATGAGGGGGTACGGTCTGAGTTACTGAGAGATGAAAGGTACAGTCTGAGTCACTGAGAGATGAGGGGGTACAGTCTGAGTCAATGAGAGATGAGGGGATACAGTCTCTGAGTCACTGACACATGAGGGGGTACGGTCTCTGAGTCACTGAGAGATGAGGGGGTACGGTCTGAGTCACTGAGAGATGAGGTGGTACGGTCTCTGAGTCACTGTTAGAAGAGGGGGTACGGTCTGAGTCACTGTGAGATGAGGGGGTACGGTCTGAGTCACTGAGAGATGAGAGGGTACGGTCTGAGTCACTGAGAGATGAGGGGGTACGGTCTCTGAGTCACTGAGAGATGAGGGGGTACGGTCTGAGTCACTGAGAGATGAGGGGGTACGGTCTCTGAGTCACTGAGAGATGAGGGGGTACGGTCTGAGTCACTGAGAGATGAGGGGGTACGGTCTGAGTCACTGAGAGATGAGGGGGTACAGTCTGAGTCACCGACAGATGAGGGGGTACAGTCTGAGTTACTGACAGATGAGGGGGTACAGTCTGAGTCACTGACAGATGAGAAGGTACAGTCTGAGTCACTGACAGATGAGGGGGTACAGTCTGAGTCACTGAGAGATGAAGGGGTACGGTCTGAGTCACTGAGAGATGAAGGGGTACGGTCTCTGGTTCACTGAGAGATGAGGGGGTACGGTCTCTGAGCCACTGACAGATGAGGGGGTACAGTCTCTGAGTCACTGAGAGATGAGGGGGTACGGTCTCTGAGTCACTGAGAGATGAGGGGGTACAGTCTCTGAGTCACTGAGAGATGACGGGGTACAGTATCTGAGACACTGAGAGATGACGGGGTACGGTCTCTGAGTCACTGAGAGATGATGAGGTACGTTCTCTGAGTCACTGAGAGATGAGGGGTTACGGTCTCTGAGTCACTGAGAGATGAGGGGGTATGGTCGGAGTCACTGAGAGATGAGGGGGTACGGTCTGAGTCACTGAGAGATGAGGTGGTACAGTCTGAGTCACTGAGAGATGAGGGGGTACGGTCTGAGTTACTGAGAGATGAGGGGGTACGGTCTCTGAGTCACTGAGAGATGAGGTGGTACAGTCTGAGTCACTGAGAGATGAGGTGGTACAGTCTGAGTCACTGAGAGATGAGGGGGTACGGTCTCTGAGTCACTCAGAGATGATAGGGTACAGTCTGAGTCACTGACAGATGAGGGGGTACGGTCAGTGTCACAGAGCGATGAGGGGGTACAGTCTGAGACACTGACAGATGAGGGGGTATGGTCTCTGAGTCACTGACAGATCAGGGGGTACGGTCTGTGTCACAGAGCGATGAGGGGGTACAGTCTGAGTCACTGACAGATGAGGGGGTACAGTCTGAGTCACTGAGAGATGAGTGGGTATGGTCTCTGAGTCACTGACAGATGAGGGGGTACGGTCTCTGAGTCACTGACAGATGAGGGGGTACGGTCTCTGAGTCACTGAGAGATGAGTGGGTACGGTCAGGGTTACTGAGAGATGAGGGGTACAGTCTGAGTCACTGAGAGATGAGGGGGTACAGTCTGAGTCAATGAGAGATGAGTGGATACAGTCTCTGAGTCACTGACACATGAGGGGGTACGGTCTCTGAGTCACTGAGAGATGAGGGGGTACGGTCTGAGTCACTGAGAGATGAGGGGGTACGGTCTCTGAGTCACTGTTAGAAGAGGGGGTACGGTCTGAGTCACTGAGCGATGAGGGGGTACGGTCTCTGAGTCACTGAGAGATGAGGGGGTACGGTCTGAGTCACTGAGAGATGAGGGGGTACGGTCTGAGTCACTGAGAGATGAGGGGATACGGTCTGAGTCACTGAGAGATGAGGGGGTACGGTCTCTGAGTCACTGAGAGATGAGGGGGTACGGTCTCTGAGTCACTGAGAGATGATGGGGTACGGTCTGAGTCACTGAGAGATGAGGGGGTACAGTCTGAGTTAATGAGAGATGAGGGGGTACGGTCTCTGAGTCACTGAGAGATGAGGGGTTACGGTCTGAGTCACTGAGAGAAGAGGGGGTACATTCTGAGTCACTGACAGATGAGGGGGTACAGTCTGAGTCACTGAGAGAAGAGGGGGTACAGTCTGAGTCACTGACAGATGAGGGGGTACGGTCTGAGTCACTGACAGATGTGGGGGTACGGTCTCTGAGTCACTGAGAGATGAGGGGGTACGGTCTCTGAGTCACTGAGATATGAGGGGGTACGGTCTGAGTCACTGTGGGATGAGGGGGTACGGTCTGAGTCACTGACAGATGAGGGGGTATGGTCTGAGTCACTGAGAGATGAGGTGGTACGGTCTGAGTCACTGAGGGATGAGGGGGTACGGTCTGAGTCACTGAGAGATGAGGGGGTACGGTCTCTGAGTCACTGAGAGATGAGGGGGTACGGTCTCTGAGTCACTGAGAGATGAGGGGGTACGGTCTGAGTCACTGAGAGATGAGGGGGTACGGTCTGAGTCACTGAGAGATGAGGGGGTACGGTCTGAGTCACTGAGAGATGAGGGGGTACAGTCTGAGTCACTGAGAGATGAGGGGGTACAGTCTGAGTCACTGAGAGATGAGGGGGTACGGTCTCTGAGTCACTGAGAGATGAGGGGGTACAGTCTGAGTCACTGAGAGATGAGGGGGTACAGTCTGAGTCACTGAGAGATGAGGGGGTACGGTCTGAGTCACTGAGAGATGAGGGGTACGGTCTGAGTCACTGAGAGATGAGGGGGTACGGTCTGAGTCACTGAGAGATGAGGGGGTACAGTCTCTGAGTCACTGAGAGATGAGGGGGTACAGTCTCTGAGTCACTGAGAGATGACGGGGTACGGTCTGAGTCACTGAGAGATGACGGGGTACGGTCTGAGTCACTGAGAGATGAGGGGGTACGGTCTGAGTCACTGAGAGATGAGGGGGTACAGTCTGAGTCACTGACAGATGAGGGGGTACAGTCTGAGTTACTGACAGATGAGGGGGTACGGTCTGAGTCACTGAGAGATGAGGGGGTACGGTCTGAGTCACTGAGAGATGAGGGGTACAGTCTGAGTCACTGACAGATGAGGGGGTACGGTCTGAGTCACTGACAGATGAGGGGGTACAGTCTGAGTCACTGACAGATGTGGGGGTACAGTCTGAGTCACTGACAGATGAGGGGGTACGTTCTGAGTCACTGAGAGATGAGGGGGTACGGTCTCTGAGTCACTGAGAGATGAAGGGGTACGGTCTCTGGTTCACTGAGAGATGAGGGGGTACGGTCTCTGAGTCACTGACAGATGAGGGGGTACAGTCTCTGAGTCACTAAGAGATGAGGGGGTACGGTCTGAGTCACTGAGAGATGAGGTG
Organism: Carcharodon carcharias; assembly: GCF_017639515.1. Taxonomy (NCBI): domain Eukaryota; kingdom Metazoa; phylum Chordata; class Chondrichthyes; order Lamniformes; family Lamnidae; genus Carcharodon; species Carcharodon carcharias. The sequence goes on from NC_054500.1 coordinate 27,872,758, forward strand.
GTACGGTCTCTGAGTCACTGAGAGATGAGGGGGTACGGTCAGAGTCACTGAGAGATGAGGGGGTAAGGACAGAGTCACTGAGAGATGAGGGGGTACAGTCTCTGAGTCACTGAGAGATGAGGGGGTACAGTCTCTGAGTCACTGAGAGATGACGGGGTACGGTCTGAGTCACTGAGAGATGACGGGGTACGGTCTGAGTCACTGAGAGATGAGGGGGTACGGTCTGAGTCACTGAGAGATGAGGGGTACAGTCTGAGTCACTGACAGATGAGGGGGTACAGTCTGAGTTACTGACAGATGAGGGGGTACGGTCTGAGTCACTGAGAGATGAGGGGGTACGGTCTGAGTCACTGAGAGATGAGGGGGTACAGTCTGAGTCACTGACAGATGAGGGGGTACGGTCTGAGTCACTGACAGATGCGGGGGTACAGTCTGAGTCACTGACAGATGTGGGGGTACAGTCTGAGTCACTGACAGATGAGGGGGTACGTTCTGAGTCACTGAGAGATGAGGGGGTACGGTCTCTGAGTCACTGAGAGATGAAGGGGTACGGTCTCTGGTTCACTGAGAGATGAGGGGGTACGGTCTCTGAGTCACTGACAGATGAGGGGGTACAGTCTCTGAGTCACTGAGAGATGAGGGGGTACGGTCTGAGTCACTGAGAGATGAGGAGGTACAGTCTCTGAATCACTGACAGATGAGGGGGTACGGTCCCTGAGTCACTGAGAGATGAGGGGGTACGGTCTGAGTTACTGAGAGATGAGGGGTACAGTCTGAGTCACTGACAGATGAGGGGGTACGGTCCCTGAGTCACTGAGAGATGAGGGGATACGGTCTGAGTTACTGAGAGATGAGGGGTACAGTCTGAGTTACTGAGAGATGAGGGCGTACAGTCTGAGTTACTGTGAGATGAGGGGGTACGGTCTGGTTCACTGAGAGATGTGGGGGTACGGTCTCTGAGTCACTGAGAGATGAGGGGGTACGGTCTCTGAGTCACTGAGAGATGAGGGGGTACGGACAGAGTCACTGAGAGATGAGGGGGTACAGTCTCTGAGTCACTGAGAGATGAGGGGGTACAGTCTCTGAGTCACTGAGAGATGAGGGGGTACGGTCTGAGTCACTGAGAGATGAGGGGGTACGGTCTGAGTCACTGAGAGATGAGGGGGTACGGTCTGAGTCACTGAGAGATGAGGGGGTACGGTCTGAGTCACTGAGAGATGAGGGGGTACGGTCTCTGAGTCACTGAGAGATGAGGGGGTACGGTCTGAGTCACTGAGAGATGAGGGGGTACGGTCTCTGAGTCACTGACAGATGAGGGGGTACGGTCTCTGAGTCACTGAGAGATGAGGGGGTACGGTCTGAGTCACTGACAGATGAGGGGGTACGGTCTGTGTCACTGAGAGATGAGGGGGTACAGTCTGAGTCACTGACAGATGAGGGGGTACGGTCTCTGAGTCACTGACAGATGAGGGCGTACGGTCTCTGAGTCACTGAGAGATGAGGGGGTACGGTCTGAGTTACTGAGAGATGAGGGGTACAGTCAGAGTCACTGAGAGATGAGGGGGTACAGTCTGAGTTACTGACAGATGAGGGGTACAGTCAGAGTCACTGAGAGATGAGGGGATACAGTCTCTGAGTCACTGACAGATGAGGGGGTACGGTCTCTGAGTCACTGAGAGATGAGGGGGTACGGTCTGAGTTACTGAGAGATGAGGGGTACAGTCAGAGTCACTGAGAGATGAGGGGGTACAGTCTGAGTCACTGAGAGATGAGGGGGTACGGTCTGAGTCACTGAGAGATGAGGGGGTACGGTCTCTGAGTCACTGAGAGATGAGGGGGTACGGTCTCTGAGTCACTGAGAGATGAGGGGGTACGGTCTCTGAGTCACTGAGAGATGTGGGGGTACGGTCTGAGTCACTGAGAGATGAGGGGGTCCGGTCTGAGTCACTGAGAGATGAGGGGGTACGGTCTGAGTCACTGAGAGATGAGGGGGTACGGTATCTGAGTCACTGAGAGAGATGAGGGGGTACGGTCTGAGTCACTGAGAGATGAGGGGGTAAGGTCTCTGAGTCACTGAGAGATGAGGGGATACGGTCTGAGTCACTGAGAGATGAGGGGGTACAGTCTGAGTTAATGAGAGATGAGGGGGTACGGTCTAAGTCACTGAGAGAAGAGGGGGTACAATCTGAGTCACTGACAGATGAGGGGGTACGGTCTGAGTCACTGACAGATGAGGGGGTACGGTCTCTGAGTCACTGAGAGATGAGGGGGTACGGTCTCTGAGTCACTGAGAGATGAGGGGGTACGATCTCTGAGTCACTGACAGATGAGGGGGTACGGTCTGAGTCACTGTGGGATGAGGGGGTACGGTCTGAGCCACTGACAGATGAGGGGGTACGGTCTCTGAGTCACTGAGAGATGAGGGGGTACGGTCACTGAGTCACTGAGAGATGAGGGGGTACGGTCAGAGTCACTGAGAGAAGAGGGGGTACGGTCTGAGTCACTGAGAGAAGAGGGGGTACGGTCTGAGTCACTGATAGAAGAGGGGGTACGGTCTGAGTCACTGAGAGATGAGGGGGTACATTCTGAGTCACTGACAGATGAGGGGGTACAGTCTGAAATCACTGACAGATGAGGGGGTACAGTCTGAGTCACTGACAGATGACGGGGTACGGTCTGAGTTACTGAGAGATGAGGGGATGCGGTCTGAGTCACTGAGAGATGAGGGGGTACGGTCTCTGAGTCACTGAGAGATGAGGGGGTACGGTCTCTGAGTCAATGAGAGATGAGGGGGTACGGTCTCTGAGTCACTGACAGATGAGGGGGTACGGTCTGAGTCACTATGGGATGAGGGGGTACGGTCAGAGTCACTGAGAGATGAGGGGGTACAGTCTGAGTCACTGTGGGATGAGAGGGTACGGTCAGAGTCACTGAGAGATGAGGGGGTACAGTCTGAGTCACTGAGGGATGAGGGGCTACAGTCTCTGAGGCACTGACAGATGAGGCGGTACAGTCTCTGAGTCACCCAGAGATGAGGGGGTACAGTCTGAGTCACTGAGAGATGAGGGGGTACGGTCTGTGTCACAGAGCGATGAGGGGGTACAGTCTGAGTCACTGAGAGATGAAGGGGTACGGTCTCTGAGTCACTGAGAGATGAGGGGGTACGGTCTGAGTCACTGAGAGATGAGGGGGTACGGTCTGAGTCACTGAGAGATGAGGGGGTACGGTCTGAGTCACTGAGAGATGAGGGGCTACGGTCTCTGAGTCACTGAGAGATGAGGGGGTACGGTCTGAGTCACTGAGACATGAGGGGGTACAGTCTGAGTTAATGAGAGATGAGGGGGTACGGTCTAAGTCACTGAGAGAAGAGGGGGTATATTCTGAGTCACTGACAGATGAGGGGGTACAGTCTGAGTCACTGAGAGAAGAGGGGGTACGGTCTGAGTCACGGAGAGATGAGGGGGTACGGTTTGAGTCACTGAGAGATGAGGGGGTACGGTCTGAGTCACTGAGAGATGAGGGGTTACGATCCCTGAGTCACTGAGAGATGAGGGGCTACGGTCTCTGAGTCACTGACAGATGAGGGGGTACAGTCTCTGAGTCACTGAAAGATGAGGGGGTACAGTCTCAAGAGGCACTGCCAGATGAGGGGGTACAGTCTCTGAGTCACTGAGAGATGAGGGGGTACGGTCTCTGAGTCACTGAGAGATGAGGGGGTACGGTCTGAGTCACTGAGAGATGAGGGGGTACGGTCTGAGTCACTGAGAGATGAGGGGGTACGGTCTCTGAGTCACTGACAGATGAGGGGGTACGGTCCCTGAGTCACTGAGAGATGAGGGGGTACGGTCTGAGTTACTGAGAGATGAGGGGTACAGTCTGAGTCACTGAGAGATGAGGGGGTACGGTCTGAGTCACTGAGAGATGAGGGGGTACGGTCTCTGAGTCACTGAGAGATGAGGGGGTACGGTCTCTGAGTCACTGAGAGATGAGGGGGTACGGTCTGAGTCACTGAGAGATGAGGGGGTACGGTCTCTGAGTCACTGACAGATGAGGGGGTACGGTCTCTGAGTCACTGAGAGATGAGGGGGTACGGTCTGAGTCACTGAGAGATGAGGGGGTACGGTCTGAGTCACTGAGAGATGAGGGGGTACGGTCTCTGAGACACTGAGAGATGAGGGCGTACGGTCAGAGTCACTGAGAGATGAGGGGGTACAGTCTCTGAGTCACTGAGAGATGAGGGGGTACGGTCTGAGTCACTGAGAGATGAGGGGGTACGGTCTGAGTCACTGAGAGATGAGGGGGTACAGTCTGAGTCACTGAGAGATGAGGGGGTACGGTCTGAGTCACTGAGAGATGAGGGGGTACAGTCTGAGTCACTGACAGATGAGGGGGTACAGGTCTGAGTCACTGAGCAGATGAGGGGGTACGGTCTGAGTCACTGAGAGATGAGGGGGTACGGTCTGAGTCACTGAGAGATGACGGGGTCCGTCTTGAGTCACTGAGAGATGAGGGGGTACGGTCTGAGTCACTGAGAGATGAGGGGTACGGTCTGAGTCACTGAGAGATGAGGGGGTACGGTCTGAGTCACTGACAGATGAGGGGGTACGGCTGAGTCACTGAGAGATGAGGGGGTACAGTCTCTGAGTCACTGAGAGATGAGGGGGTACGGTCTTGAGTCACTGAGAGATGAGGGGTACAGGTCTGAGTCACTGACAGATGAGGGGGTACGGTCCTGAGTCACTGGACAGATGAGGGGTACAGTCTGAGTCACTGCAGTGATGAGGGGGTACAGTCTGAGTCACTGACAGATGAGGGGGTACGTCTCTGAGTCACTGAGAGATGAGGGGGGTACGGTCTCTGAGGTCACTGAGAGATGAGGGGGTACAGTCTGAGTTCACTGAGAGATGAGGGGGGTACAGTCTGAGTCACTGAGAGATGAGGGGGTACAGCTGAGTCACTGGAGATGAGGTGGTACGTCTGAGTCACTGAGAGATGAGGGGGTACGGTCTGAGTCACTGAGAGATGAGGGGGTACGGTCTCTGAGTCACTGAAGATGAGGGGGTACGGTCTCTGAGTCACTGAGAGATGAGGGGTACGGTCTGAGTCACTGAGAGATGAGGGGGTACGGTCTGAGTCACTGAGAGATAGGGGGTCGGTCCTGAGTCACTGAAGAGATGAGGGGGTACAGTCCTGAGTCACTCGAGAGATGAGGGGTACAGTCTTGAGTTACTGACAGATGAGGGGTACAGACTGAGTTACTGAGAGATGAGGGGAACGGTCTCTGAGTCACTGACAGATGAGGGGGTACGGTCTGAGTTACTGAGAGATGAGGGGGTACGGTCTGAGATACAGAGAGATGAGGGGAACGGTCTCTGAGTCACTGACAGATGAGGGGGTACGGTCTCTGAGTCACTGAGAGATGAGGGGGGTACGTCTCTGAGTCACTGAGAGATGAGGGGGTACGGTCTGAGTCACTGAGAGATGAGGGGGTACGGTCTGAGTCACTGAGAGATGAGGGGGTACGGTCTGAGTCACTGAGAGATGAGGGGGTACGGTCTGAGTCACTGAGAGATGAGGGGGTACGGTCCTGAGTCACTGAGAGATGAGGGGGTACGGTCTGAGTCACTGAGAGATGAGGGGGTACGGTCTCTGAGTCGCTGAGAGATGAGGGGGTACGGTCTGAGTCACTGAGAGATGAGGGGATACGGTCGGAGTCACTGAGAGATGAGGGGGTACGGTCTGAGTCACAGACACATGAGGGGGTACAGTCTGAGTCACTGAGAGATGAGGGGGTACGGTCTGAGTCACTGAGAGATGAGGGGGTACGGTCTGAGTCACTGAGAGATGAGGGGGTACGGTCTGAGTCACTGAGAGATGAGGGGGTACGGTCTGAGTCACTGAGAGATGAGGGGGTACGGTCTGAGTCACTGAGAGATGAGGGGGTACAGTCTGAGTCACTGAGAGATGAGGGGTACGGTCTGAGTCACTGAGAGATGAGGGGGTACGGTCTCTGAGTCACTGAGAGATGAGGGGGTACGGTCTGAGTCACTGAGAGATGAGGGGGTACGGTCTCTGAGTCACTGAGAGATGAGGGGGTACGGTCTCTGAGTCACTGAGAGATGAGGGGGTACAGTCTCTGAGTCACTGAGAGATGACGGGGTACGGTCTGAGTCACTGAGAGATGAGGGGGTACAGTCTGAGTCACTGAGAGATGAGGGGGTACGGTCTGAGTCACTGAGAGATGAGGGGTACGGTCTCTGAGTCACTGAGAGATGAGGGGGTACGGTCTCTGAGTCACTGAGAGATGAGGGGGTACGAGTCTGAGTCACTGACGAGATGAGGGGGTACGGTCTGAGTCACTGAGAGATGAGGGGGTACGGTCTGAGTTACAGAGAGATGAGGGGGTACGGTCTGAGTCACTGACAGATGAAGGGGTACAGTCTGAGTCACTGAGAGATAAGGGGGTACAGTCTGATTCACTGAGAGATGAGGGGGTAGGGTCTATGAGTCACTGACAAATGAGGGGGTACAGTCTGAGTCACTGACACATGAGGGGGTACGTTCTGAGTCACTGAGAGATGAGGGGGTACGGTCTGAGTCACTGAGAGATGAGGGGGTACGGTCTGAGTCACTGAGAGATGAGGGGGTACGGTCTGAGTCACTGAGAGATGAGGGGGTACGGTCTCTGAGTCACTGAGAGATGAGGGGGTACGGTCTGAGTCACTGAGAGATGAGGGGGTACAGTCCTGAGTCACTGAGAGATGAGGGGGTACGGTCTGAGTCACTGAGAGATGAGGGGGTACGGTCTCTGAGTCACTGAGAGATGAGGGGGTACGGTCTCTGAGTCACTGAGAGATGAGGGGGTACGGTCTGAGTCACTGAGAGATGAGGGGGTACGGTCTGAGTCACTGACAGATGAGGGGGTACAGTCTGAGTCACTGAGAGATGAGGGGGTACGGTCTGAGTCACTGAGAGATGAGGGGGTACAGGTCTGAGTCACTGAGAGATGAGGGGTACGGTCTGAGTCACTGAGAGATGAGGGGGTACGGTCTGAGTCACTGAGAGATGAGGGGGTACGGTCTCTGAGTCACTGAGAGATGAGGGGGTACGGTCCTGAGTCACTGAGAGATGAGGGGGTACAGTCTGAGTCACTGAGAGATGAGGGGGTACGGTCTGAGTCACTGAGAGATGAGGGGGTACAGTCTCTGAGTCACTGACAGATGAGGGGGTACAGTCTCTGAGTCACTGAGAGATGAGGGGGTACAGTCTGAGTCACTGAGAGATGAGGGGGTACGGTCTCTGAGTCACTGAGAGATGAGGGGGTACGGTCTGAGTCACTGAGAGATGAGGGGGTACGGTCTCTGAGTCACTGAGAGATGAGGGGGTACGGTCTCTGAGTCACTGAGAGATGAGGGGGTACGGTCTGAGTCACTGAGAGATGAGGGGGTACGGTCTGAGTCACTGAGCAGATGAGGGGGTACGGTCCTGAGTCACTGAGAGATGAGGGGGTACGGTCTAAGTCACTGAGAGAAGAGAGGGTACATTCTGAGTCACTGACAGATGAGGGGGTACAGTCTGAGTCACTGAGAGAAGAGGGGGTACGGTCTGAGTCACGGAGAGATGAGGGGGTACGGTCTGAGTCACTGAGAGATGAGGTGGTACGGTCTGAGTCACTGAGAGATGAGGGGGTACGGTCTCTGAGGCACTGACAGATGAGGGGGTACGGTCTCTGAGGCACTGACAGATGAGGGGGTACAGTCTCTGAGTCACTGAGAGATGAGGGGGTACAGTCTCAAGAGGCACTGAGAGATGAGGGGGGTACGGTCTGAGTCACTGAGAGATGAGGGGGTACGGTCTGAGTCACTGAGAGATGAGGGGGTACGGTCTGAGTCACTGAGAGATGAGGGGGTACGTTCTGAGTCACTGAGAGATGAGGGGGTACGGTCCTGAGTCACTGAGAGATGAGGGGGTACAGGTCTGAGTCACTGAGAGATGAAGGGGGTACGGTCCTGAGTCACTGAGAGATGAGGGGGTACGGTCTGAGTCACTGAGAGATGAGGGGGTACGGTCTGAGTCACTGAGAGATGAGGGGGTACGGTCTGAGTCACTGAGAGATGAGGGGGTACGGTCTGAGTCACTGAGAGATGAGAGGGTACAGTCTGAGTCACTGAGAGATGAGGGGGTACAGTCTGAGTCACTGACAGATGAGGGGGTACAGTCTGAGTCACTGACAGATGAGGGGGTACGGTCTGAGTCACTGAGAGATGAGGGGGTACAGTCTGAGTCACTGACAGATGAGGGGGTACGGTCTCTGAGTCACTGAGAGATGAGGGGGTACGGTCTGAGTCACTGAGAGATGAGGGGGTACGGTCTCTGAGACACTGAGAGATGAGGGCGTACGGTCCGAGTCACTGAGAGATGAGGGGGTACAGTCTGAGTCACTGAGAGATGAGGGGGTACGGTCTGAGTTACAGAGAGATGAGGGGGTACAGTCTCTGAGTCACTGAGAGATGAGGGGGTACGGTCTCTGAGTCACTGAGAGATGAGGGGGTACGGTCCTGAGTCACTGAGAGATGAGGGGGTACGGTCTGAGTCACTGAGAGATGAGGGGGTACGGTCTGAGTCACTGAGAGATGAGGGGGTACAGGTCTGAGTCACTGAGAGATGAGGGGGTACAGTCTGAGTCACTGAGAGATGAGGGGGTACAGTCTGAGTCACTGAGAGATGAGGGGGTACAGTCTGAGTCACTGAGAGATGAGGGGGTACAGTCTGAGTCACTGAGAGATGAGGGGGTACGGTCTGAGTCACTGAGAGATGAGGGGGTACGGTCTGAGTCACAGAGCGATGAGGGGGTACAGTCTGAGACAATGAGAGATGAAGGGGTACAGTCTGAGTCAATGAGAGATGAAGGGGTACGGTCTCTGGTTCACTGAGAGATGAGTGGGTACGGTCTGAGTCACTGAGAGATGAGGGGGTACGGTCTGAGTCACTGAGAGATGAGGGGGTACGGTCTGAGTCACTGAGAGATGAGGGGGTACGGTCTGAGTCACTGAGAGATGAGGGGGTACGGTCTGAGTCACTGAGAGATGAGGGGGTACGGTCTGAGTCACTGAGAGATGAGGGGGTACAGTCTGAGTCACTGAGAGATGAGGGGGTACAGTCTGAGTCACTGACAGATGAGGGGGTACAGTCTGAGTCACTGAGAGATGAGGGGGTACGGTCTGAGTCACTGAGAGATGAGGGGGTACGGTCTGAGTCACTGAGAGATGAGGGGGTACGGTCTCTGAGTCACTGAGAGATGAGGGGGTACGGTCTGAGTCACTGAGAGATGAGGGGGTGCGTTCTGATTCACTGAGAGATGAGGGGGTACGGTCTGAGTCACTGAGAGATGAGGGGGTACGGTCTGAGTTACAGAGAGATGAGGGGGTACGGTCTGAGTTACAGAGAGATGACGGGGTACAGTCTGAGTCACTGAGAGATGAGGGGTTACGGTCTGAGTCACTGACAGATGACGGGGTACAGTCTGAGTTACAGAGTGATGAGGGGGTACAGTCTGAGTCACTGAGAGATGAGGGGTACAGTCTGAGTCAGTGAGAGATGAGGGGGTACAGTCTGAGTTACAGAGAGATGAGGGGGTACGGTCCTGAGTCACTGAGAGATGAGGGGGTACGGTCTGAGTCACTGAGAGATGAGGGGGTACGGTCTGAGTCACTGAGAGATGAGGGGGTACGGTCTGAGTCACTGAGAGATGAGGGGGTACGGTCTGAGTCACTGAGAGATGAGGGGGTACAGGTCTGAGTCACTGAGAGATGAGGGGGTACGGTCTGAGTCACTGAGAGATGAGGGGGTACAGACTGAGTCAGTGAGAGATGAGGGGGTACAGTCTGAGTCACTGAGAGATGAGGGGTACGGTCTGAGTCACTGAGAGATGAGGGGGTACAGTCTGAGTCACTGACAGATGAGGGGGTACAGTCTGAGTTACTGAGAGATGAGGGGGTACGGTCTGAGTCACTGAGAGATGAGAGGGTACGGTCTGAGTCACTGAGAGATGAGGGGGTACGGTCTCTGAGTCACTGAGAGATGAGGGGGGTACAGGTCTGAGTCACTGAGAGATGAGGGGGTACGGTCTGAGTCACTGAGAGATGAGGGGGTACAGTCTCTGAGTCACTGAGAGATGAGGGGTACGGTCTGAGTCACTGAGAGATGAGGGGGTACGGTCTGAGTCACTGAGAGATGAGGGGGTACGGTCTGAGTCACTGAGAGATGAGGGGGTACGGTCTGAGTCACTGAGAGATGAGGGGGTACGGTCTGAGTACTGAGAGATGAGGGGGTACGGTCTGAGTCACCCAGAGATGAGGGGGTACAGTCTGAGTCACTGAGAGATGAGGGGGTACGGTCTGAGTCACAGAGCGATGAGGGGGTACAGTCTGAGTCACTGAGAGATGAATGGGTATGGTCTCTGAGTCATTGAGAGATGAGGGGGTACGGTCTGAGTCACTGAGAGATGAGGGGGTACGGTCTGAGTCACTGAGAGATGAGGGGGTACGGTCTGAGTCACTGAGAGATGAGGGGGTACAGGTCTGAGTCACTGAGAGATGAGGGGGTACGTCTCTGAGTCACTGAGAGATGAGGGGGTACGGTCTCTGAGTCACTGAGAGATGAGGGGGTACGGTCTGAGTCACTGAGAGATGAGGGGGTACGGTCTGAGTCACTGAGAGATGAGGGGGTACGGTCTCTGAGTCACTGAGAGATGAGGGGGTACGGTCTCTGAGTCACTGAGAGATGAGGGGGTACGGTCTGAGTCACTGAGAGATGAGGGGGTACAGGTCTCTGAGTCACTGAGAGATGAGGGGGTACGTCTCTGAGTCACTGAGAGATGAGGGGGTACGGTCTCTGAGTCACTGAGAGATGAGGGGGTACGGTCTGAGTCACTGAGAGATGAGGGGTACGGTCTGAGTCACTGAGAGATGAGGGGGTACGGTCTGAGTCACTGAGAGATGAGGGGTACGGTCTGAGTCACTGAGCAGATGAGGGGTACAGTCTGATTCACTGAGAGATGATGGGGTACGGTCTGAGTCACTGAGAGATGAGGGGGTACAGTCTGAGTCACTGACAGATGAGGGGGTACGTTCTGAGTCACTGACAGATGAGGGGGTACAGTCCTGAGTCACTGAGCAGATGACGGGGTACAGTCTGAGTCACTGACAGATGAGGGGTACGGTCTGAGTCACTGACAGATGAGGGGGTACAGTCTGAGTCACTGAGAGATGAGGGGGTACGTCTCTGAGTCACTGAGAGATGAGGGGTACGTCTCTGAGTCACTGAGAGATGAGGGGTACGGTCTCTGAGTCACTGAGAGATGAGGGGGTACGGTCTGAGTCACTGAGAGATGAGGGGGTACGGCTCTGAGTCACTGAGAGATGAGGGGGTACGGTCTGAGTCACTGAGAGATGAGGGGTACAGGTCTGAGTCACTGAGAGATGAGGGGGTACAGTCTGAGTCACTGAGAGATGAGGGGGTACGTCTGAGTCACTGAGAGATGAGGGGTACAGTCTGAGTCACTGACAGATGAGGGGTACAGTCTGAGTTACTGAGAGATGAGGGGGTACGGTCTGGAGTCACTGAGAGATGAGGGGGTACGGTCCTGAGTCACTGAGAGATGAGGGGGTACGGTCTGAGTCACTGAGAGATGAGGGGGACGGTCTGAGTCACTGAGAGAGGAGGGGGTACGGTCTGAGTCACTGAGAGATGAGGGGGGTACAGTCTGAGTCACTGAGAGATGAGGGGGTACGGTCTGAGTCACTGAGAGATGAGCGGGTACGTCTGAGTCACTGAGAGATGAGGGGGTACGGTCTGAGTCACTGAGAGATAGGGGGTACAGTCCTGAGTCACTGGACAGATGAGGGGTACAGTCTCTGAGTCACTGAGAGATGAGGGGGTACGGTCTGTGTCACTGAGAGATGAGGGGGTACGGTCTCTGAGTCACTGAGAGATGAGGGGGTACAGTCTCTGAGTCACTGAGAGATGAGGGGTACGGTCCTGAGTCACTGAGAGATGAGGGGGGTACGGTCTCTGAGTCACTGAGAGATGAGGGGGTACAGTCTCTGAGTCACTGAGAGATGAGGGGTACGGTCTCTGAGTCACCTGAGAGATGAGGGGGTACGGTCTGAGTCACTGAGAGATGAGGGGGTACGGTCTCTGAGTCACTGAGAGATGAGGGGGTACGTCTGAGTCACTGAGAGATGAGGGGGTACGGTCTGAGTCACTGAGAGATGAGGGGGTACGTCTCTGAGTCACTGACAGATGAGGGGGTACGGTCTCTGAGTCACTGAGAGATGAGGGGGTACGGTTCTGAGTCACTGAGAGATGAGGGGGTACAGCTCTGAGTCACTGAGAGATGAGGGGGTACGGTCCTGAGTCACTGAGAGATGAGGGGGTACGGACTGAGTCACTGAGAGATGAGGGGGTACGGTCTGAGTTACTGAGAGATGAGGGGTACAGTCAGAGTCACTGAGAGATGAGGGGGTACAGTCTGAGTTACTGAGAGATGAGAGGTACAGTCTGAGTCACTGAGAGATGAGGGGGTACAGTCTCTGAGTCACTGAGAGATGAGGGGGTACAGTCTGAGTCACTGAGAGATGAGGGGGTACAGTCTGAGTCACTGAGAGATGAGGGGTACAGTCTGAGTCACTGAGAGATGAGGGGGTACGGTCTGAGTCACTGAGAGATGAGGGGGTACGGTCTCTGAGTCACTGAGAGATGAGGGGGTACGGTCTCTGAGTCACTGAGAGATGAGGGGGTACGGTCTCTGAGTCACTGAGAGATGAGGGGGTACGGTCTCTGAGTCACTGAGAGATGAGGGGGTACGGTCTGAGTCACTGAGAGATGAGGGGGTACGGTCTGAGTCACTGAGAGATGAGGGGGTACAGTCTGATTCACTGAGAGATGAGGGGGTAGGGTCTATGAGTCACTGACACATGAGGGGGTACGTTCTGAGTCACTGAGAGATGAGGGGGTACGGTCTGAGTCACTATGGGATGAGGGGGTACGGTCTGAGTCACTGAGAGATGAGGGGGTACGGTCTGAGTCACTGAGAGATGAGGGGTACGGTCTGAGTCACTGAGAGATGAGGGGGTACGGTCTGAGTCACTGAGAGATGAGGGGGTACGGTCCTGAGTCACTGACAGATGAGGGGGTACGGTCTCTGTGTCACTGACAGATGAGGGGGTACAGTCTGAGTCACTGACAGATGAGGGGGTACAGTCTGAGTCACTGAGAGATGAGGGGGTACGGTCTGAGTCACTGAGAGATGAGGGGGTACGGTCTGAGTCACTGAGAGATGAGGGGGTACGGTCTGAGTCACTGAGAGATGAGGGGGTACGGTCTGAGTTACTGAGAGATGAGGGGGTACGGTCTCTGAGTCACTGACAGATGAGGGGGTACAGTCTGAGTCACTGAGAGATGAGGGGGTACAGTCTGAGTCACTGAGAGATGAGGGGGTACGGTCTGAGTTACAGAGAGATGAGGGGGTACGGTCTGAGTAACAGAGAGATGAGGGGGTACGGTCTCTGAGTCACTGACAGATGAGGGGGTACGGTCTGAGTCACTGAGAGATGAGGGGGTACGTCTCTGAGTCACTGAAGATGAGGGGGTACGGTCTGAGTCACTGACAGATGAGGGGGTACGTCTGAGTCACTGACAGATGAGGGGGTACAGTCTGAGTCACTGAGAGATGACGGGGTACGGTCTCTGAGTCACTGAGAGATGAGGGGGTACGTTCGCTGAGTCACTGAGAGATGAGGGGGTACGGTCTCTGAGTCACTGAGAGATGAGGGGGTACAGTCTGAGACACTGAGAGATGAGGGGGTACGGTCTGAGTTACTGAGAGATGAGGGGGTACAGTCTGAGTCACTGAGAGATGAGGGGGTACAGTCTGAGTCACTGAGAGATGAGGGGTACGGTCTGAGTCACTGAGAGATGAGGGGGTACGGTCTGAGTTACAGAGAGATGAGGGGGTACGGTCTGAGTCACTGAGAGATGAGGGGGTACGGTCTGAGTTACAGAGAGATGAGGGGGTACAGTCTGAGTCACTGAGAGATGAGGGGGTACGGTCTGAGTCACTGAGAGATGAGGGGGTACGGTCTGAGTCACTGAGAGATGAGGGGGTACAGTCTGAGTTACAGAGAGATGAGGGGGTACGGTCTGAGTCACTGACAGATGAGGGGGTACAGTCTGAGTCACTGAGAGATGAGGTGGTACAGTCTGAGTCACTGAGAGATGAGGGGGTACGGTCTGAGTCACTGAGAGATGAGGGGGTACGGTCTCTGAGTCACTGAGAGATGAGGGGGTACGGTCTCTGAGTCACTGAGAGATGAGGGGGTACAGTCTGAGTCACTGAGAGATGAGGGGGTACGGTCTGAGTCACTGAGAGATGAGGGGGTACGGTCTGAGTCACTGAGAGATGAGGGGGTACGGTCTGAGTTACTGAGAGATGAGGGGGTACGGTCTGAGTCACTGAGAGATGAGGGTTTACGGTCTGAGTCACTGACAGATGAGGGGTACAGTCTGAGTCACTGAGAGATGAGGGGGTACAGTCTGAGTCACTGAGAGATGAGGGGGTACAGGTCTGAGTCACTGAGAGATGAGGGGGTACGGTCTGAGTCACTGAGAGATGAGGGGGTACAGGTCTGAGTCACTGAGAGATGAGGGGGTACGGTCTGAGTCACTGAGAGATGAGGGGGTACGGTCTGAGTCACTGAGAGATGAGGGGGTACGGTCTGAGTCACTGAGAGATGAGGGGGTACGGTCTCTGAGTCACTGAGAGATGAGGGGGTACGGTCTGAGTCACTGAGAGTTGAGGGGGTACGGTCTGAGTCACTGAGAGATGAGGGGGTACAGTCTGAGTCACTGAGAGATGAGGGGGTACAGTCTGAGTCACTGAGAGATGAGGGGGTACGGTCTGAGTCACTGAGAGATGAGGGGGTACAGTCTGAGTCACTGACACATGAGGGGGTACGTTCTGAGTCACTGAGAGATGAGGGGGTACGGTCTGAGTCACTGAGAGATGAGGGGGTACGGTCTCTGAGTCACTGAGAGATGAGGGGGTACGGTCTCTGAGTCACTGAGAGATGAGGGGGTACGGTCTGAGTCACTGAGAGATGAGGGGGTACGGTCTGAGTCACTGAGAGATGAGGGGGTACGGTCTCTGAGTCACTGAGAGATGAGGGGGTACGGTCTCTGAGTCACTGAGAGATGAGGGGGTACGGTCTCTGAGTCACTGAGAGATGAGGGGGTACGGTCTCTGAGTCACTGAGAGATGAGGGGGTACGGTCTCTGAGTCACTGAGAGATGAGGGGGTACAGTCTCTGAGTCACTGAGAGATGAGGGGGTACGGTCTGGTCACTGAGAGATGAGGGGGTACGGTCTGAGTCACTGACAGATGAGGGGGTACGGTCTCTGAGTCACTGAGAGATGAGGGGGTACGGTCTCTGAGTCACTGAGAGATGAGGGGGTACGGTCTGAGTCACTGAGAGATGAGGGCGGTACGGTCGGAGTCACTGAGAGATGAGGGGTACAGTCTGAAGTCACTGAGAGATGAGGGGTACGGTCCTGAGTCACTGAGAGATGAGGGGGGTACGGTCTGAGTCACTGACAGATGAGGGGTACAGTCTTGAGTCACTGAGAGATGAGGGGGTTACGGTCTGAGTCACTGAAGATGAGGGGGCTACGGTCTCTGAGTCACTGAGAGATGAGGGGTCGGTCTGAGTCACTGAGAGATGAGGGCGTACGGTCTGAGTTACTGAGAGATGAGGGGGGTACCGTCTGAGTCACTGAGAGATGAGGGGGTACGTCTCTGAGTCACTGGAGATGAGGGTGGTACGGTCTGAGTCACTGAGAGATGAGGGGTACAGGTCTGAGTCACTGAGAGATGAGGGGGTACAGTCTGAGTCACTGAGAGATGAGGGGGTACAGTCTGAGTCACTGAGAGATGAGGGGGTACGGTCTGAGTCACTGAGAGATGAGGGGGTACGGTCTGAGTCACTGAGAGATGAGGGGGTACGGACTGAGTCACTGAGAGATGAGGGGGTACGGTCTGAGTCACTGACAGATGAGGGGGTACGGTCTGAGTCACTGAGAGATGAGGGGGTACAGTCTGAGTTACAGAGAGATGAGGGGGTACGGTCTGAGTCACTGACAGATGAGGGGGTACAGTCTGAGTCACTGAGAGATGAGTGGGTACGGTCTGAGTCACTGAGAGATGAGGGGGTACGTTCTGAGTCACTGACAGAAGAGGGGGTACGGTCTCTGAGTCACTGAGAGATGAGGGGGTACGGTCTCTGAGTCACTGAGAGATGAGGGGGTACGGTCTCTGAGTCACTGACAGATGAGGGGGTACAGTCTCTGAGTCACTGAGAGATGAGGGGGTACGGTCTGAGTCACTGAGAGATGAGGGGGTACGGTCTCTGAGTCACTGACAGATGAGGGGGTACGGTCTGAGTCACTGAGAGATGAGGGGGTACGGTCTGAGTCACTGAGAGATGAGGGGGTACAGTCTGAGTCACTGACAGATGAGGGGGTACGGTCCTGAGTCACTGAGAGATGAGGGGATACGGTCTGAGTACTGAGAGATGAGGGGCGTACGTCTGAGTTACTGAGAGATGAGGGGGTACGGTCTGAGTCACTGAGAGATGAGGGGGTACGGTCTCTGAGTCACTGAGAGATGAGGGGGTACGGTCTCTGAGTCACTGAGAGATGAGGGGGTACGGTCTGAGTCACTGAGAGATGAGGGGGTACGGTCAGAGTCACTGAGAGATGAGGGGGTACAGTCTCTGAGTCACTGAGAGATGACGGGGTACGGTCTCTGAGTCACTGAGAGATGAGGGGGTACGGTCTCTGAGTCACTGAGAGATGAGGGGGTACGGTCTCTGAGTCACTGAGAGATGAGGGGGTACAGTCTCTGAGTCACTGAGAGATGAGGGGGTACGGTCTCTGAGTCACTGAGAGATGAGGGGGTACGGTCTCTGAGTCACTGAGAGATGAGGGGTACAGTCTGAGTCACTGAGAGATGAGGGGGTACAGTCTGAGTCACTGAGAGATGAGGGGTACAGTCTGAGTCACTGAGAGATGAGGGGGTACAGTCTGAGTCACTGAGAGATGAGGGGGTACGTCTGAGTCACTGAGAGATGAGGGGGTACAGGTCTGAGTCACTGAGAGATGAGGGGGTACGTCTGAGTCACTGAGAGATGAGGGGGTACGGTCTCTGAGTCACTGAGAGATGAGGGGGTACGGTCTCTGAGTCACTGAGAGATGAGGGGGTACAGGTCTGAGTCACTGAGAGATGAGGGGTACGGTCTCTGAGTCACTGACAGATGAGGGGGGTACAGGTCTCTGAGTCACTGAGAGATGAGGGGGTACAGTCTGAGTCACTGACAGATGAGCGGGTACGGTCTGAGTCACTGAGAGATGAAGGGGGTACAGGTCTGAGTCACTGAGAGATGAGGGGGTACGTCTGTGTCACAGAGAGATGAGGGGTACAGGTCTGAGTCACTGACAGATGAGGGGGTACAGTCTGAGTCACTGAGAGATGAGGGGGTACGGTCTGAGTCACTGAGAGATGAGGGGGTACGGTCTGAGTCACTGAGAGATGAGGGGTACAGTCTGAGTCACTGACAGATGAGGGGGTACTGTCTGAGTCACTGAGAGATGAGGGGGTACTGTCTGAGTCCACTGACAGATGAGGGGGTACAGGTCTGAGTCACTGAGAGATGAGGGGGTACAGTCTGAGTCACTGAGAGATTGAGGGGGTACGGTCTGAGTCACTGAGAGATGAGGGGGTACGGTCTGAGTCACTGACAGATGAGGGGGTACGTCTCTGAGTCACTGAGAGATGAGGGGGTACGGTCTGAGTCACTGAGAGATGAGGGGGTACGGTCTGAGTCACTGAGAGATGAGGGGGTACAGGTCTGAGTCACTGAGAGATGAGGGGGTACGGTCTGAGTCACTGAGAGATGAGGGGGTACGGTCTGAGTCACTGAGAGATGAGGGGGTACGGTCTGAGTCACTGAGAGATGAGGGGGTACGGTCTGAGTCACTGAGAGATGAGGGGGTACAGTCTGAGTCACTGAGAGATGAGGGGGTACGGTCTGAGTCACTGAGAGATGAGGGGGTACGGTCTGAGTCACTGAGAGATGAGGGGTACAGTCTGAGTTACTGACAGATGAGGGGGTACGGTCTGAGTCACTGAGAGATGAGGGGGTACAGTCTGAGTCACTGACAGATGAGGGGGTACAGGTCTGAGTCACTGAGAGATGAGGGGGTACGTCTGAGTCACTGAGAGATGAGGGGGTACGGTCTCTGAGTCACTGAGAGATGAGGGGGGTACAGGTCTGAGTCACTGAGAGATGAGGGGGTACAGGTCTGAGTCACTGAGAGATGAGGGGTACGGTCTGAGTCACTGAGAGATGAGGGGGTACAGTCTCTGAGTCACTGAGAGATGAGGGGGTACGGTCTGAGTCACTGAGAGATGAGGGGGTACGGTCTCTGAGTCACTGAGAGATGAGGGGGTACGGTCTCTGAGTCACTGAGAGATGAGGGGGTACGTTCTCTGACTCACTGAGAGATGAGGGGGTACGGTCTCTGAGTCACTGAGAGATGAGGGGTTTCGGTCTCTGAGTCACTGAGAGATGAGGGGGTACGGTCTCTGAGTCACTGACAGATGAGGGGGTACGGTCTGAGTCACAGAGCGATGAGGGGGTACGGTCTGAGTCACTGAGAGATGAGGGGGTACGGTCTGAGTCACTGAGAGATGAGGGGGTACGGTCTGAGTCACTGAGAGATGAGGGGGTACGGACTGAGTCACTGAGAGATGAGGGGGTACGGTCTGAGTTACTGAGAGATGAGGGGGTACAGTCTCTGAGTCACTGACAGATGAGGGGGTACGGTCCTGAGTCACTGAGAGATGAGGGGGTACGGTCTGAGTCACTCAGAGATGAGGGGGTACTGTCAGAGTCACTGACGAGATGAGGGGGTACAGTCTGATTCACTGAGAGATGAGGGGGTAGGGTCTATGAGTCACTGACACAATGAGGGGGTACAGTCTGAGTCACTGACAGATGAGGGGTACGTCTCTGAGGTCACTGACAGATGAGGGGGTACGGTCTGGAGGTCACAGAGAGATGAGGGGTACAGTCTGAGTCACTGAGAGATGAGGGGGTACGGTCTCTGAGTCACTGAGAGATGAGGGGTACGGTCTCTGAGTCACTGAGAGATGAGGGGTACGTTCTGAGTCACTGACAGATGAGGGGGTACAGTCCTGAGTCACTGAGAGATGAGGGGGGTACGGTCTCTGAGTCACTGAGAGATGAGGGGGTACGTCTGAGTCACTGACAGATGAGGGGTACAGTCTGAGTTACTGAGAGATGAGGGCGTACAGTCTGAGTTACTGTAGATGAGGGGGTACGGTCTGGTTCACTGGAGAGATGTGGGGTTTCCGGCTCTGAGTCACTGAGAGATGAGGGGGGTACGGTCTGAGTCACTGAGAGATGAGGGGGTACGGTCAGAGTCACTGAGAGATGAGGGGGTACGGACAGAGTCACTGGAGATGAGGGGGTACAGTCTCTGAGTCATGAGAGATGAGGGGGTACAGTCTCTGAGTCACTGAGAGAGACGGGGGTACGGTCTGAGTCACTGAGAGATGACGGGGTACGGTCAGAGTCACCTGAGAGATGAGGGGGTACGGTCTGAGTCACTGAGAGATGAGGGGGTACTGTCTGAGTCACAGACAGATGAGGGGGTACAGTCTGAGTTACTGACGAGATGAGGGGGTACGGTCTGAGTCACTGAGAGATGAGGGGGTACGGTCTGAGTCACTGAGAGATGAGGGGTACAGTCTGAGTCACTGAGAGATGAGGGGGTACAGGTCTGAGTCACTGACAGAATGAGGGGGTACAGGTCTGAGTCACTGAGAGATGAGGGGGTACGTCTGAGGTCACTGAGAGATGAGGGGGTAACGGTCTGAGTCACTGACAGATGAGGGGGTACGGTCTCTGAGTCACTGAGAGATGAGGGGGTACGGTCTCTGAGTCACTGAGAGATGAGGGGGTACGGTCCCTGAGTCACTGAGAGATGAGGGGGTACGGTCTCTGAGTCACTGACAGATGAGGGGGTACGGTCTGAGTTACTGAGAGATGAGGGGGTACGGTTCTGAGTCACTGAGAGATGAGGGGGTACGGTCTGAGTCACTGAGAGGATGAGGGGGTACAGTCCTGAGGTCACTGACAGATGAGGCGGTACAGTCTCTGAGTCTCGAGATGAGGGAGTACGGTCTCTGAGTCACTGAGAGATGAGGGGGTACGGTCTCTGAGTCACTGAGAGATGAGGAGGTACGGTCTGAGTTACTGAGAGATGAGGGGGTACGTTCTGAGTCACTGACAGATGAGGGGGTACGGTCTCTGAGTCACTGAGAGATGAGGGGGTACGGTCTCTGAGTCACTGAGAGATGAGGGGGTACGGTCTGAGTCACTGAGAGATGAGGGGGTACGTTCTGAGTCACTGAGAGATGAGGGGGTACGGTCTGAGTCACTGAGAGATGAGGGGGTACAGTCTGAGTCACTGAGAGATGAGGGGGTACGGTCCTGAGTCACTGAGAGATGAGGGGGTACGGTCTGAGTCACTGAGCAGATGAGGGGGTACGGTCTGAGTCACTGAGAGATGAGGGGGTACGGTCTGAGTCACTGAGAGATGAGGGGGTACGGTCTCTGAGTCACTGAGAGATGAGGGGGTACGGTCTGAGTCACTGAGAGATGAGGGGTACGGTCTGAGTCACTGAGAGATGAGGGGGTACGGTCTGAGTCACTGAGAGATGAGGGGGTACGGTCTCTGAGTCACTGAGAGATGAGGGGGTACGGTCTGAGTCACTGAGAGATGAGGGGGTACGGTCTGAGTCACTGAGAGATGAGGGGAACGGTCTGAGTCACTGACAGATGAGGGGGTACGGTCCTGAGTCACTGAGAGATGAGGGGGATACGGTTCTGAGTCACTGAGCGATGAGGGGGTACAGGTCTGAGTCACTGAGCAGATGAGGAGGGTACAGTCTGAGTACTGAAGATGAGGGGTACGGTCGGAGTCACTGAGAGATGAGGGGGTACGGTCTGAGTCACTGACAGATGAGGGGGTACAGTCTGAGTCACTGAGAGATGAGGGGTTCGGTCTGAGTCACTGAGAGATGAGGGGGTACGGTCTCTGAGTCACTGAGCAGATGAGGGGGTACAGTTCTGAGTCACTGAGCGATGAGGGGGTACAGTCTCGAGTCACTGAGAGATGAGGGGGTACGGTCTGAGTCACTGAGAGATGAGGGGGTACAGTCTCTGAGTCACTGAGCAGATGAGGGGGGTACTGGTCTCTGAGTCACTGAGAGATGAGGGGGTACGGTCTGAGTCACTGAGAGATGAGGGGGTACGTCTCTGAGTCACTGAGAGATGAGGGGGTACGTTCTGAGTCACTGAGAGATGAGGGGGTACGGTCTGAGTCACTGAGAGATGAGGGGTACGGTCTGAGTCACTGACAGATGAGGGGGTAACGGTCCCTGAGTCACTGAGAGATGAGGGGGTACGGTCGGGAGTCACTGACAGATGAGGGGTACTGTCTGAGTCACTGAGAGATGAGGGGTACGTCTGAGTCACTGAGAGATGAGGGGTACAGTCTGAGTCACTGAGAGATGAGGGGGGTACGGTCTCTGAGTCACTGAGAGATGAGGGGGTACGGTCTCTGAGTCACTGAGAGATGAGGGGGTACGGTCTCTGAGTCACTGAGAGATGAGGGGTACGGTCTGAGTCACTGAGAGATGAGGGGGTAGGCGGTCTGAGTCACTGAGAGATGAGGGGGTACAGTCTCTGAGGTCCACTGAGAGATGAGGGGGTACGGTCTCTGAGTCACTGACAGATGAGGGGATACGGTCTGAGTTACTGAGAGATGAGGGGTACAGTCTGAGTCACTGAGAGATGAGGGGGTACAGTCTGAGTCACTGACACATGAGGGGGTACGTTCTGAGTCACTGAGAGATGAGGGGGTACGGTCTGAGTCACTGAGAGATGAGGGGAGTACAGTCTCTGAGTCACTGAGAGATGAGGGCGGTACAGTCTCTGAGGTCACTGAGAGATGAGGGGTGGTACAGTCTGAAGTCACTGAGAGATGAGGGGGTAGTCTGAGTCACTGAGCAGATGAGGGGGTACGGTCTGAGTCACTGAGAGATGAGGGGGTACGGTCTCTGAGTCACTGAGAGATGAGGGGGGTACGGTCTGAGTCACTGAGAGATGAGGGGGGTACAGGTCCTGAGTTCACTGAGCAGATGAGGGGGTACGGTCCTGAGTCACTGAGAGATGAGGGGGTACGGTCTGAGTCACTGAGAGATGAGGGGGTACGGTCTGAGTCACTGAGAGATGAGGGGGGTACGGTCTCTGAGTCACTGAGAGAAGAGGGGGTACGAGTCCTGAGTCACTGAGAGATGAGGGGGCTACGTATCCTGAGTCACTGCAGATGACGGGGGTACGGTCCTGAGTCACTGCAGAGATGAGGGGTACCGGTCTGAGTCACTGAGAGACTGAGGGGGTACGTCTTGAGTCACTGAGAGATGAGGGGGTAGGTCTGAGTCACTGAGCAGCATGACGGGGTACGTTCCTGAGTCACTGAGAGATGAGGGGTACGGTCTGAGTCACTGAGAGATGAGGGGGTACAGTCCTGAGTCACTGAGAGATGAGGGGGTACGTTCTGAGACACAGAGAGATGAGGGGGTACAGTCTGAGGTCACTGAGAGATGAGGGGGTACAGTCTCTGAGTCACTGAGAGATGAGTGGGGTACGTCTCTGAGTCACTGAGAGATGAGGGGGTACGGTCTGAGTCACTGAGAGATGAGGGGTACAGTCTCTGATTCACTGAGAGATGAGGGGGTACGTCCTGAGTCACTGAGAGATGAGGGGGTACTGTCTGAGTCACTGAGAGATGAGGGGGTACGGTCTGAGTACATGAGAGATGAGGGAGGTACGGTCTGAGTCACTGGAGAGATGAGGGGGTACAGTCTGAGTCACTGAGAGATGAGGGGGTACGGTCTGAGTCACTGAGAGATGAGGGGGTACGGTCTGATTACTGAGAGATGAGGGGGTACGGTCTGAGTCACTGAGAGATGAGGGGGTACGGTCTGAGTTAACTGAGAGATGAGGGGTGGTACGGTCTGAGTCACTGAGAGATGAGGGGGTACTGTCCTGAGTCACTGAGAGATGAGGTGGTACTGTCTGAGTCACTGAGAGATGAGGGGGTACAGGTCTGAGTCACAGAGAGATGAGTGGGGAACGGTCTGATTACTGAGAGATGAGAGGGGTACGGTCTGAGTCACTGAGAGATGAGGGGGTACAGTCCTGATTCACTGAGAGATGAGGGGGTACAGTCAGAGTCACTGAGCAGATGAGGGGTACGGTCTGAGTCACTGAGAGATGAGGGGGTACGGTCTGAGTCACTGAGAGATGAGGGGTACGGTCTGAGTCACTGAGAGATGAGGGGGTACGTCTTGAGTCACTGACAGATGAGGGGGTACGGTCTGAGTCACTGAGAGATGAGGGGGTACGGTCTGAGTTCACTGAGAGATAGGGGGTACGACTGAGTTACTTAGAGATGAGGGGGTACGGACTGAGTCACTGAGAGATGAGGGGGTACGGTCTGAGTCACTGACAGATGAGGGGGTACAGTCTGAGTCACTGAGAGATGAGGGGGTACAGTCTGAGTTACTGAGAGATGAGGGGGTACAGTCTGAGTTCACTGAGAGATTAGGGGGTACGGTCTCTGAGTCACTGAGAGATGAGGGGGTACGTCTCTGAGTCACTGAGAGATGAGGGGGTACGGTCAGAGTTACTGAGAGATGAGGGGGTACGGTCTCTGTGTCACTGACAGATGAGGGGGTACAGTCTGAGTCACTGACAGATGAGAGGGTACAGTCTGAGTCACTGAGAGATGAGGGGGTACGTTCTGAGTCACTGACAGAAGAGGGGGTTCGGTCTCTGAGTCACTGAGAGATGAGGGGGTACGGTCTGAGTCACTGAGAGATGAGGGGGTACGGTCTCTGAGTCACTGAGAGATGAGGGGGTACGGTCTGAGTTACTGAGAGATGAGGGGGTACAGTCTGAGTCACTGAGAGATGAGGGGGTACGGTTCTGAGTCACTGAGAGATGAGGGGGTACAGTCTGAGTCACTGAGAGATGAGGGGGTACGTCTCTGAGTCACTGAGAGATGAGGGGGTACAGTCTGAGTCACTGAGAGATGAGGGGTACAGTCTGAGTCACTGAGAGATGAGGGGGTACAGTCTGTGTCACTGAGCGATGAGGGGGTACAGTCTGAGTCACTGAGAGATGAAGGGGTACGGTCTGAGTCACTGAGAGATGAGGGGGTACGGTCAGAGTCACTGAGAGATGAGGTGGTACGGTCTGAGTCACTGAGAGATGAGGGGGTACGGTCTGAGTCACTGAGAGATGAGGGGGTACGGTCTCTGAGTCACTGAGAGATGAGGGGGTACGGTCTGAGTCACTGAGAGATGAGGGGGTACGGTCTGAGTCACTGAGAGATGAGGGGGTACGGTCTGAGTCACTGAGAGATGAGGGGGTACAGTCTCTGAGTCACTGAGAGATGAGGGGGTACGGTCTGAGTCACTGAGAGATGAGGGGGTACGGTCTGAGTCACTGAGAGATGAGGGGGTACGGTCTGAGTCACTGAGAGATGAGGGGGTACGGTCTGAGTCACTGAGAGATAAGGGGCTACAGTCTCTGAGTCAATCAGAGATGAGGGGGTTCGGTCTGAGTCACTGACAGATGAGGGGGTACGGTCTTAGGTACTGAGGGATGAGGGGGTTGGTCTGAGTCACTGACACATGACGGGGTACAGTCTGAGTCACTGAGAGATGAGGGGGTACGGTCTGAGTCACTGAGAGATGAGGGGGTACGGTCTGAGTCACTGAGAGATGAGGGGGTACGGTCTGAGTCACTGAGAGATGAGGGGGTACTCTGAGTCACTGAGAGATGAGGGGGTACGGTCTGAGTCACTGAGAGATGAGGGGGTACGGTCTGAGTCACTGAGAGATGAGGGGGTACGGTCTGAGTCACTGAGAGATGAGGGGGTACGGTCTGAGTCACTGAGAGATGAGGGGGTACGGTCTGAGTCACTGAGAGATGAGGGGGTACGGTCCTGAGTCACTGAGAGATGAGGGGGTACGGTCTGAGTCACTGAGAGATGAGGGGTACAGTCTGAGTCACTGAGAGATGAGGGGGTACGGTCTTGAGTCACTGAGAGATGAGGGGGTACGGTCTCTGAGTCACTGAGAGATGAGGGGTACGGCTCTGAGTCACTGAGAGATGAGGGGGTACGTCTCTGAGTCACTGAGAGATGAGGGGGTACGGTCTGAGTCACTGAGAGATGAGGGGGTACAGTCTCTGAGGCATGAGAGATGCGGGGGTACGTGTCTGAGTTACTGAGAGATGAGGGGTACAGCCTTATTCACTGAGAGATGAGGGAGTACAGTCTCTGAGTCACTGACACATGAGGGGGTACAGTCTCAGAGTCACTGAGAGATGAGGTTGTACAGTCTGGGTCACTGAGAGATGAAGGGGGTACGTCTGAGTCCACTGAGAGATGAGGGGTACGGTCTGAGTCACTGAGAGATGAGGAGGGTACGGTCTCTGAGTCACTGAGAGATGAGGGGGTACGGTCTCTGAGTCACTGAGAGATGAGGAGGTACGGTCTGAGTTACTGAGAGATGAGGGGGTACGTTCTGAGTCACTGACAGATGAGGGGGTACGGTCTGAGTCACTGAGAGATGAGGGGGTTCGGTCTCTGAGTCACTGAGAGATGAGGGGGTACGGTCTGAGTCACTGAGAGAGATGAGGGGGTACAGTCTGAGTCACTGACAGATGAGGGGGTACAGTCTCTGAGTCACTGAGAGATGACGGGGTACAGTCTGAGTCACTGAGAGATGAGGGGTTACGGTCTGAGTCACTGACAGATGAGGGGGTGCGTTCTGAGTCACTGAGAGATGAGGGGGTACAGTCTGAGTCACTGAGAGATGAGGGGTACAGTCTGAGTCACTGAGAGATGAGGGGGTACAGTCTGAGTTACAGAGAGATGAGGGGGTACGGTCTGAGTTACAGAGAGATGAGGGGGTACAGTCTGAGTCACTGAGAGATGAGGGGGTACAGTCTGAGTCACTGAGAGATGAGGGGGTACAGTCTGAGTCACTGAGAGATGAGGGGGTACGGTCTGAGTCACAGAGCGATGAGGGGGTACAGTCTGAGTCACTGAGAGATGAGGGGGTACGGTCTGAGTCACTGAGAGATGAGGGGGTACGGTCTCTGAGTCACTGAGAGATGAGGGGGTACGGTCTCTGAGTCACTGAGAGAGGAGGGGGTACAGTCTGAGTCACTGAGAGATGAGGGGGTACGTCTGAGTCACTGAGAGATGAGGGGGTACGTTCTGAGTCACTGAGAGATGAGGGGGTACGGTCTGAGTCACTGAGAGATGAGGGGGTACGGTCTGAGTCACGGAGAGATGAGGGGGTACGGTCCGAGTCACTGAGAGAAGAGGGGGTACGGTCTCTGAGACACTGAGAGATGAGGGCGTACGGTCCGAGTCACTGAGAGATGAGGGGGTACAGTCTGAGTCACTGAGAGATGAGGGGGTACAGGTCTGAGTCACTGAGAGATGAGGGGGTACGGTCTGAGTCACTGAGAGATGAGGGGGTACGTCTGAGTCACTGAGAGATGAGGGGGTACGTCTGAGTCACTGAGAGATGAGGGGGTACGGTCTGAGTCACTGAGAGATGAGGGGGTACGGTCTGAGTCACTGAGAGATGAGGGGGTACGGTCTGAGTCACTGAGAGATGAGGGGGTACAGTCTCTGAGTCACTGAAGATGAGGGGGTACAGTCTCTGAGTCACTGAGAGATGAGGGGGTACGGTCCTGAGTCACTGAGAGATGAGGGGGTACGGTCTGAGTTACAGAGAGATGAGGGGGTACAGTCTGAGTCACTGAGAGATGAGGGGGTACGGTCTGAGTCACTGACAGATGAAGGGGTACAGTCTGAGTCACTGAGAGATGAGGGGGTACAGTCTGAGTCACTGAGAGATGAGGGGTACGGTCTGAGTCACTGAGAGATGAGGGGGTACGGTCCTGAGTCACTGAGAGATGAGGGGGTACGGTCTGAGTCACTGAGAGATGAGGGGGTACGGTCTGAGTCACTGACAGATGAGGGGGTACAGTCCTGAGTCACTGAGAGATGAGGGGGTACAGGTCTGAGTCACTGAGAGATGAGGGGTACGTCTGAGTCACTGAGAGATGAGGGGGTACGGTCTGAGTCACTGAGAGATGAGGGGTTCAGTCTGAGTCACTGAGAGATGAGGGGGTACAGTCTGAGTCACTGACAGATGAAGGGGTACAGTCTGAGTCACTGAGAAATGAGGGGGTACAGACTGAGTTACTTAGAGATGAGGGGGTACGGACTGAGTCACTGAGAGATGAGGGGTTACGGTCTGAGTCACTGACAGATGAGGGGGTACAGTCTGAGTCACTGAGAGATGAGGGGGTACAGTCTGATTCACTGAGAGATGAGGGGGTACGGTCTCTGAGTCACTGAGAGATGAGGGGGTACGGTCTCTGAGTCACTGAGAGATGAGGGGGTACGTCTGAGTCACTGAGAGATGAGGGGGTACGGTCTGAGTCACTGAGAGATGAGGGGGTACGGTCTCTGAGTCACTGAGAGATGAGGGGGTACAGGTCTGAGTCACTGAGAGATGAGGGGGTCGGTCTGAGTCACTGAGAGATGAGGGGGTACGGTCTGAGTTACTGAGAGATGAGGGGGTACAGTCTGAGTCACTGACAGATGAGGGGGTACGGTCTCTGTGTCACTGACAGATGAGGGGGTACAGGTCTGAGTCACTGAGAGATGAGGGGTACGGTCCTGAGTCACTGAGAGATGAGGGGGTACAGTCTGAGTCACTGAGAGATGAGGGGGTACAGTCTGAGTCACTGAGAGATGAGGGGGTACGGTCTGAGTCACTGAGAGATGAGGGGGTACGGTCTGAGTCACTGAGAGATGAGGGGGTACGGTCTGAGTCACTGAGAGATGAGGGGTACGGTCTGAGTCACTGAGAGATGAGGGGGTACAGTCTGAGTCACTGAGAGATGAGGGGGTACGGTCTGAGTAACTGAGAGATGAGGGGTACGGTCTGAGTTACAGAGAGATGAGGGGGTACGGTCTGAGTCACTGAGAGATGAGGGGGTACAGTCTGAGTCACTGAGAGATGAGGGGGTACGGTCTGAGTCACTGAGAGATGAGGGGGTACAGTCTGAGTTACAGAGAGATGAGGGGGTACAGTCTGAGTTACAGAGAGGAGAGGGGGTACGGTCTGAGTTACAGAGAGATGAGGGGGTACAGTCTGAGTCACTGAGAGATGAGGGGGTACGGACTGAGTCACTGAGAGATGAGGGGTACGGTCTGAGTCACTGAGAGATGAGGGGGGACGGTCTGAGTCACTGAGAGATGAGGGGGTACGGTCTGAGTCACTGAGAGATGAGGGGGTACGGTCTCTGAGTCACTGAGAGATGAGGGGGTACGGTCTGAGTCACTGAGAGATGAGGGGGTACGGTCTGAGTCACTGAGAGATGAGGGGGTACGTCTCTGAGTCACTGAGAGATGAGGGGGTACGGTCTGAGTCACTGAGAGATGAGGGGGTACGGTCTGAGTCACTGAGAGATGAGGGGGTACGGTCTGAGTCACTGAGAGATGAGGGGGTACGGTCTGAGTCACTGAGAGATGAGGGGGTACGGTCCTGAGTCACTGAGAGATGCGGGGGCACGGTCTGAGTCACTGAGAGATGAGGGGGTACGGTCTCTGAGTCACTGAGAGATGAGGGGGTACGGTCTGAGTCACTGACAGATGAGGGGGTACGTCTCTGAGTCACTGAGAGATGAGGGGTACGGTCTGAGTCACTGAGAGATGAGGGGGTACGGTCTGAGTCACTGAGAGATGAGGGGGTACGGTCTGAGTCACTGAGAGATGAGGGGGTACGGTCTGAGTCACTGAGAGATGAGGGGGTACAGTCTGAGTCACTGAGAGATGAGGGGCTACGGTCTGAGTCACTGAGAGATGAGGGGGTACAGTCTGAGTTACTGAGAGATGAGGGGGTACGGGTCTGAGTCACTGAGAGATGAGGGGGTACGGTCTGAGTCACTGAGAGATGAGGGGTACGTCTGAGTCACTGAGAGATGAGGGGGTACGGTCTGAGTCACTGAGAGATGAGGGGGTACGGTCTGAGTCACTGAGAGATGAGGGGGTACGGTCCTGAGTCACTGAGAGATGAGGGGGTACGGTCTGAGTTACAGAGAGATGAGTGGGTACAGTCTGAGTTACAGAGAGGAGAGGAGGTACGGTCTGAGTTACAGAGAGATGAGGGGGTACAGTCTGAGTCACTGAGAGATGAGGGGGTACGGACTGAGTCACTGAGAGATGAGGGGGTACGGTCTGAGTCACTGAGAGATGAGGGGGTACGGTCTGAGTCACTGAGAGATGAGGGGGTACGGTCTGAGTTACTGAGAGATGAGGGGGTACGGTCTGAGTCACTGACAGATGAGGGGGTACAGTCTGAGTCACTGACAAATGAGGGGGGTACGTCTGAGTCACTGAGAGATGAGGGGGTAGGTCGTCTGAGTCACTGAGAGATGAGGGGGTACGTTCTGAGTCACTGAGAGATGAGGGGGTACGGTCTGAGTCACTGAGAGATGAGGGGGTACGGTCTGAGTCACTGAGAGATGAGGGGGTACAGTCTGAGTCACTGAGAGATGAGGGGGTACGAAAGCTGAGTCACTGAGAGATGAGGGGGTACGGTCTCTGAGTCACTGACAGATGAGGGGGTACGGTCTCTGAGTCACTGAGAGATGAGGGGGTACGGTCTGAGTCACTGAGAGATGAGGGGGTACAGTCTGAGTCACTGACAGATGAGGGGGTACGGTCTGAGTCACTGAGAGATGAGGGGGTACGGTCTGAGTCACTGACAGATGAAGGGGTACAGTCTGAGTCACTGAGAGATGAGGGGGTACAGTCTGAGTCACTGAGAGATGAGGGGTACGTCTCTGAGTCACTGAGAGATGAGGGGGTACGGTCTGAGTCACTGAGAGATGAGGGGGTACGGTCTGAGTCACTGAGAGATGAGGGGGTACGGTCTGAGTCACTGAGAGATGAGGGGGTACGGTCTGAGTCACTGAGAGATGAGGGTGTACGGTCTCTGAGTCACTGAGAGATGAGGGGGTACGTTCTGAGGTACTGAGAGATGAGGGGGTACGCTCTCTGAGTTACTGAGAGGTGAGGGGGTACAGTCTATGAGTCACTGAGAGATGAGGGGGTACAGTCTATGAGTCACTGAGAGATGAGGGGGTACGGTCTGAGTCACTGACAGATGAGGGGGTAAAGTCTGAGTCACTGAGAGATGAGTGGGTACGGTCTCTGAGTCACTGACAGATGAGGGGGTACGGTCTCTGAGTCACTGAGAGATGAGGGGGTACAGTCTCTGAGTCACTGAGAGATGAGGGGGGTACGGTCTGAGTCACTGACAGAAGAGGGGGTTCGGTCTCTGAGTCACTGAGAGATGAGGGGGTCGGTCTGAGTCACTGAGAGATGAGGGGGTACGGTCTGAGTCACTGAGAGATGAGGGGGTACGGTCTCTGAGTCACTGAGAGATGAGGGGGTATGGTCTGAGTCACTGAGAGATGAGGGGGTACGGTCTGGTTCACTGAGAGATGAGGGGGTACGGTCTCTTAGTCACTGAGAGATGAGGGGGTACGGTCTGAGTCACTGACAGATGAGGGGGTAACGTCTGAGTCACTGAGAGATGAGGGGGTACGGTCTGAGTCACTGAGAGATGAGGGGGTACGGTCTCTGTGTCACTGAGAGATGAGGGGGTACTGTCTGAGTCACTGAGAGATGAGGGGGTACAGTCTGAGTCACTGAGAGATGAGGGGGTACGGTCTGAGTCACTGAGAGATGAGGGGGTACGGTCTGAGTCTCTGAGAGATGAGGGGGTACGGTCTGAGTCACTGAGAGATGAGGGGGTACGGTCTGAGTCACTGACAAATGAGGGGGTACAGTCTGAGTCACTGAGAGATGAGGGGGTACGGTTTCTGAGTCACTGACAGATGAGGGGGTACGGTCTGAGTCACTGAGAGATGAGGGGGTACAGTCTGAGTCACTGAGAGATGAGGGGGTACGGTCTGAGTCACTGAGAGATGAGGGGGTACGGTCTCTGAGTCACTGAGAGATGAGGGGGTACAGTCTCTGAGTCACTGAGAGATGAGGGGGTACGGTCTGAGTCACTGAGAGATGAGGGGGTACGGTCTCTGAGTCACTGAGAGATGAGGGGTAGGGTACGGTCTGAGTCACTGAGAGATGAGGGGGTACAGTCTGAGTCACTGTGAGATGAGGGGGTACGGTCTGAGTCACTGAGAGATGAGGGGGTACAGTCTGAGTCACTGAGAGATGAGGGGGTACGGTCTGAGTCACTGAGAGATGAGGGGGTACGGTCTGAGTCACTGAGAGATGAGGGGGTAAGGTCTGAGTCACTGAGAGATGAGGGGGTACGGTCTGAGTCACTGAGAGATGAGGGGGTACGTCTGAGTCACTGAGAGATGAGGGGGTACGGTCTCTGAGTCACTGAGAGATGAGGGGGTACGGTCTGAGTCACTGAGAGATGAGGGGGTACAGGTCTGAGTCACTGAGAGATGAGGGGGTACGGTCTGAGTCACTGAGAGATGAGGGGGTACGGTCTGAGTCACTGAGAGATGAGGGGGTACGGTCTGAGTCACTGAGAGATGAGGGGGGTACGGTCTGAGTCACTGAGAGATGAGGGGGGTACGGTCTGAGTCACTGAGAGATGAGGGGGTACTGTCTGAGTCACTGAGAGATGAGGGGGTACGGTCTCTGAGTCACTGAGAGATGAGGGGGTACGGTCTGAGTCACTGAGAGATGAGGGGGTACGGTCTGAGTCACTGAGAGATGAGGGGGTACGTCTGAGTCACTGAGAGATGAGGGGGTACGGTCTGAGTCACTGAGAGATGAGGGGGTACGGTCTGAGTCACTGAGAGATGAGGGGGTACGGTCTGAGTCACTGAGAGATGAGGGGGTACGGTCTGAGTCACTGAGAGATGAGGGGGTACGGTCTGAGTCACTGAGAGATGAGGGGGTACGGTCTCTGAGTCACTGAGAGATGAGGGGGTACAGGTCTGAGTCACTGAGAGATGAGGGGGTACGGTCTGAGTCACTGAGAGATGAGGGGGTACGGTCTCTGAGTCACTGAGAGATGAGGGGGTACGGTCTCTGAGTCACTGAGAGATGAGGGGGTACGGTCTGAGTCACTGAGAGATGAGGGGGTACGGTCTGAGTCACTGAGAGATGAGGGGGTACGGTCTGAGTCACTGAGAGATGAGGGGGTACGGTCTGAGTCACTGAGAGATGAGGGGGTACGTCTCTGAGTCACTGAGAGATGAGGGGGTACGGTCTGAGTCACTGAGAGATGAGGGGGTACAGTCTGAGTCACTGAGAGATGAGGGGGTACTGTCTGAGTCACTGAGAGATGAGGGGGTACGGTCTGAGTCACTGAGAGATGAGGGGGTACGGTCTGAGTCACTGAAGATGAGGGGGTACGGTCTGAGTCACTGAGAGATGAGGGGGTACGGTCTGAGTCACTGAGAGATGAGGGGGTACGGTCCTGAGTCACTGAGAGATGAGGGGGTACGGTCTGAGTCACTGAGAGATGAGGGGGTACGGTCTGAGTCACTGAGAGATGAGGGGGTACGGTCGGAGACACTGAGAGATGAGGGGGTACGGTCTGAGTCACTGAGAGATGAGGGGGTACGGTCTTAGGTACTGAGGGATGAGGGGGTTGGTCTGAGTCACTGACACATGAGGGGGTACGGTCTCTGAGTCACTGACAGATGAGGGGGTACGGTCTGAGTCACTGAGAGATGAGGGGGTACGTTCTGAGTCACTGAGAGATGAGGGGGTACGGTCTGAGTCACTGAGAGATGAGGGGGTACGGTCTCTGAGTCACTGAGAGATGAGGGGGTACAGGTCTCTGAGTCACTGAGAGATGAGGGGGTACGGTCTGAGTCACTGAGAGATGAGGGGGTACGGTCTGAGTCACTGAGAGATGAGGGGTAGGGTACAGTCTGAGTTACTGAGAGATGAGGGGGTACGGTCTGAGTCACTGAGAGATGAGGGGGGTACTGTCTGAGTGACTGAGAGATGAGGGGGTACGGTCTGAGTCACTGAGAGATGAGGGGGTACGGTCTGTGTCACTGAGCGATGAGGGGGTACAGTCTGAGACAATGAGAGATGAGGGGGTACGGTCTGAGTCACTGAGAGATGAGGGGGTACGGTCTCTGAGTCACTGAGAGATGAGTGGGTACGGTCTGAGTCACTGAGAGATGAGGGGGTACGGTCTGAGTCACTGAGAGATGAGGGGGTACGGTCTGAGTCACTGAGAGATGAGGGGGTACGGTCTGAGTCACTGAGAGAAGAGGGGGTACGGTCTGAGTCACGGAGAGATGAGGGGGTACGGTCTGAGTCACTGAGAGATGAGGTGGTACGGTCTGAGTCACTGAGAGATGAGGGGGTACGGTCTGAGTCACTGAGAGATGAGGGGGTACGGTCCTGAGTCACTGAGAGATGAGGGGGTACGGTCTCTGAGTCACTGAGAGATGAGGGGGTACAGTCTGAGTCACTGAGAGATGAGGGGGTACGGTCTCTGGTTCACTGAGAGATGACGGGGTACGGTCTGAGTCACTGAGAGAGGAGGGGTACAGTCTGAGTCACTGAGAGATGAGGGGGTACAGTCTGAGTCACTGAGAGATGAGGGGTACAGTCTGAGTCACTGAGAGATGAGGGGGTACGGTCTGAGTCACTGAGAGATGAGGGGGTACGGTCTCTGAGTCACTGAGAGATGAGGGGGTACGGTCTGAGTCACTGAGAGATGAGGGGGTACGGTCTGAGTCACTGAGAGATGAGGGGGTACGGTCTGAGTCACTGAGAGATGAGGGGGTACGGTCTGAGTCACTGAGAGATGAGGGGGTTCGGTCTCTGAGTCACTGAGAGATGAGGGGGTACGGTCTGAGTCACTGAGAGATGAGGGGGTACAGTCTGAGTCACTGACAGATGAGGGGGTACAGTCTCTGAGTCACTGAGAGATGAGGGGGTACGTTCTCTGAGTCACTGAGAGATGAGGGGGTACGGTCTGAGTCACTGAGAGATGAGGGGGTACAGTCTGAGTCACTGAGAGATGAGGGGGTACAGTCTGAGTCACTGAGAGATGAGGGGGTACGGTCTCTGAGTCACTGAGAGATGAGGGGGTACGGTCTCTGAGTCACTGAGAGATGACGGGGTACGGTCTCTGAGTCACTGAGAGATGAGGGGGTACGTTCGCTGAGTCACTGAGAGATGAGGGGGTACGGTCTGAGTCACTGAGAGATGAGGGGGTACAGTCTGAGACACTGAGAGATGAGGGGGTACGGTCTGAGTCACTGAGAGATGAGGGGTACAGTCTCTGAGTCACTGAGAGATGAGGGGGTACGGTCTGAGTCACTGAGAGATGAGGGGGTACAGGTCTCTGAGTCACTGAGAGATGAGGGGGTACGGTCTGAGTCACTGAGAGATGAGGGGGTACGGTCTGAGTCACTGAGAGATGAGGGGGTACGGTCTGAGTCACTGAGAGATGAGGGGGTACGGTCTGAGTCACTGAGAGATGAGGGGGTACAGTCTGAGTCACTGAGAGATGAGGGGGTACGGTCTGAGTCACTGAGAGATGAGGGGGTACGGTCTGAGTCACTGAGAGATGAGGGGGTACAGTCTGAGTCACTGAGAGATGAGGGGGTACGGTCTGAGTCACTGAGAGATGAGGGGGTACGGTCTGAGTCACTGAGAGATGAGGGGGTACGGTCTGAGTCACTGAGAGATGAGGGGGTACGGACTGAGTCACTGAGAGATGAGGGGGTACGGTCTGAGTCACTGACAGATGAGGGGGTACGGTCTGAGTCACTGAGAGATGAGGGGGTACAGTCTGAGTCACTGAGAGATGAGGGGGTACGGTCCTGAGTCACTGAGAGATGAGGGGGTACGGTCTGAGTCACTGAGAGATGAGGGGTACGGTCTGAGTCACTGAGAGATGAGGGGGTACGGTCTGAGTCACTGACAGATGAGGGGGTACGGTCTGAGTCACTGAGAGATGAGGGGGTAACGGTCTGAGTCACTGAGCAGATGAGGGGGTACGGTCTCTGAGTCACTGAGAGATGAGGGGGTACGGTCTGAGTCACTGAGAGATGAGGGGGTAAGGTCTGAGTCACTGAGAGATGAGGGGGTACGGTCTCTGAGTCACTGAGAGATGAGGGGGTACGGTCTGAGTCACTGAGAGATGAGGGGGTACGGTCTGAGTCACTGAGAGATGAGGGGGTACGGTCTGAGTCACTGAGAGATGAGGGGGTACAGTCTCTGAGTCACTGAGCAGATGAGGGGGTACGGTCTGAGTCACTGAGAGATGAGGGGGTACGGTCTGAGTCACTGAGAGATGAGGGGGTACGGTCTGAGTCACTGAGGGATGAGGGGGTACGGTCTGAGTCACTGAGAGATGAGGGGGTACGGTCTGAGTCACTGAGAGATGAGGGGGTACGGTCTCTGAGTCACTGACAGATGAGGGGGTACGGTCTGAGTCACTGAGAGATGAGGGGGTACGGTCCCTGAGTCACTGAGAGATGAGGGGATACGGTCTGAGTTACTGAGAGATGAGGGGTACAGTCTGAGTTACTGAGAGATGAGGGGGTACAGTCTGAGTCACTGACAGATGAGGGGGTACGGTCTGAGTCACTGAGAGATGAGGGGGTACGGTCTCTGAGTCACTGAGAGATGAGGGGGTACGGTCTGAGTCACTGAGAGATGAGGGGGTACGGTCTGAGTCACTGAGAGATGAGGGGGTACAGTCTGAGTCACTGAGAGATGAGGGGGTACAGGTCTGAGTCACTGAGAGATGAGGGGGTACGGTCTGAGTCACTGAGAGATGAGGGGGTACGGTCCTGAGTCACTGAGAGATGAGGGGGTACAGTCTGAGTCACTGAGAGATGAGGGGGTACAGTCTGAGTCACTGACAGATGAGGAGGTTACCGTCTGAGTCACTGAGAGATGAGGGGGTACGGTCTGAGTCACTGAGAGATGAGGGGGTACGGTCTGAGTCACTGACAGATGAGGGGGTACGGTCTGAGTTACTGAGAGATGAGGGGGTACGGTCTGAGTCACTGAGAGATGAGGGGGTTCGGTCTCTGAGTCACTGAGAGATGAGGGGGTACGGTCTGAGTCACTGAGAGATGAGGGGGTACGGTCTGAGTCACTGAGAGATGAGGGGGTACGGTCTCTGAGTCACTGAGAGATGAGGGGGTACAGTCTCTGAGTCACTGAGAGATGAGGGGGTACGGTCTGAGTCACTGAGAGATGAGGGGGTACGGTCTGAGTCTCTGAGAGATGAGGGGTAGGGTACAGTCTGAGTTACTGAGAGATGAGGGGGTACGGTCTGAGTCACTGAGAGATGAGGGGTAGGGTACAGTCTGAGTTACTGAGAGATGAGGGGGTACAGTCTGAGTTACTGAGAGATGAGGGGGTACGGTCTGAGTCACTGAGAGATGAGGGGGTACGGTCTGAGTCACTGAGAGATCAGGGGTAGGGTACAGTCTGAGTTACTGAGAGATGAGGGGGTACGGTCTGAGTCACTGAGAGATGAGGGGTAGGGTACAGTCTGAGTTACTGAGAGATGAGGGGGTACAGTCTGAGTTACTGAGAGATGAGGGGGTACAGTCTGAGTTACCGAGAGATGAGGGGGTACAGTCTGAGTTACTGAGAGATGAGGGGGTACGGTCTGAGTCACTGAGAGATGAGGGGGTACGGTCTGAGTCACTGAGAGATGAGGGGGTACGGTCTGAGTCACTGAGAGATGAGGGGGTACGGTCTGAGTCACTGAGAGATGAGGGGGTACGGTCTGAGTCACTGAAAGATGAGGGGGTACGGTCTGAGTCACTGAGAGATGAGGGGGTTCGGTCTCTGTGTCACTGACAAATGAGGGGGTCCGGTCCCTGAGTCACTGAGAGATGAGGGGGTACGGTCTGAGTCACTGACAAATGAGGGGGTACGGTCTCTGAGTCACTGACAGATGAGGGGGTACGGTCTGAGTCACTGACAAATGAGGGGGTACGGTCTCTGAGTCACTGACAAATGAGGGGGTACGGTCTGAGTCACTGACAAATGAGGGGGTACGGTCTCTGAGTCACTGAGAGATGAGGGGGTACGGTCCCTGAGTTACTGAGAGATGAGGGGGTACGGTCTGAGTCACTGAGAGATGAGGGGGTACGGTCTCTGAGTCACTGAGAGATGAGTGGGTACGGTCTGAGTCACTGAGAGATGAGGGGGTACGGTCTCTGAGTCACTGAGAGATGAGTGGGTACGGTCTGAGTCACTGAGAGATGAGGGGGTACAGTCTGAGTCACTGAGAGATGAGGGGGTACGGTCTGAGTCACTGAGAGATGAGGGGGTACGGTCGGAGTCACTGACAAATGAGGGGGTACAGTCTCTGAGTCACTGAGAGATGAGGGGGTACGGTCTCTGAGTCACTGAGAGATGAGGGGTTACGGTCTGAGTCACTGAGGGATGAGGGGGTACAGTCTGAGTCACTGAGAGATGAGGGGGTACAGACTGAGTCACTGAGAGATGAGGGGGTACGGTCTGAGTCACTGAGAGATGAGGGGGTACGGTCTCTGAGTCACTGAGAGATGAGGGGGTACGGTCTGAGTCACTGAGAGATGAGGAGGTACAGTCTGAGTCACTGAGAGATGAGGGGATACGGTCGGAGTCACTGAGAGATGAGGGGGTACGGTCTGAGTCACTGACACATGAGGGGGTACAGTCTGAGTTACTGAGAGATGAGGGGTTACGGTCTGAGTCACTGACAGATGAGGGGGTACGGTCTCTGAGTCACTGAGAGATGAGGGGGTACGGTCTGAGTCACTGAGAGATGAGGGGGTGCGTTCTGATTCACTGAGAGATGAGGGGGTACGGTCTCTGAGTCACTGAGAGATGAGGGGGTACAGTCTCTGAGTCACTGAGAGATGAGGGGGTACGGTCTGAGTCACTGAGAGATGAGGGGGTACGGTCTGAGTCACTGAGAGATGAGGGGTAGGGTACAGTCTGAGTTACTGAGAGATGAGGGGGTACGGTCTGAGTCACTGAGAGATGAGGGGTAGGGTACAGTCTGAGTTACTGAGAGATGAGGGGGTACGGTCTGAGTCACTGAGAGATGAGGGGGTACGGTCTGAGTCACTGAGAGATCAGGGGTAGGGTACAGTCTGAGTTACTGACAGATGAGGGGGTACGGTCTGAGTCACTGAGAGATGAGGGGGTACGGACTCTGAGTCACTGAGAGATGAGTGGGTACGGTCTGAGTCACTGAGAGATGAGGGGGTACGGTCTCTGAGTCACTGAGAGATGAGTGGGTACGGTCTGAGTCACTGAGAGATGAGGGGGTACGGTCTCTGAGTCACTGACAGATGAGGGGGTACAGTCTGTGAGTCACTGAGAGATGAGGGGGTACAGTCTGAGTTACTGAGAGATGAGGGGTATAGTCTGAGTTACTGAGAGATGAGGGGGTACAGTCTGAGTTACTGAGAGATGAGGGGCTATGGTCTGAGTCACTGAGAGATGAGGGGGTACGGTCTGAGTCACTGAGAGATGAGGGGTAGGGTACAGTCTGAGTTACTGAGAGATGAGGGGGTACGGTCTGAGTCACTGAGAGATGAGGGGTAGGGTACAGTCTGAGTTACTGAGAGATGAGGGGGTACAGTCTGAGTTACTGAGAGATGAGGGGGTACGGTCTGAGTCACTGAGAGATGAGGGGGTACGGTCTGAGTCACTGAGAGATCAGGGGTAGGGTACAGTCTGAGTTACTGAGAGATGAGGGGGTACGGTCTGAGTCACTGAGAGATGAGGGGTAGGGTACAGTTTGAGTTACTGAGAGATGAGGGGGTACAGTCTGAGTTACTGAGAGATGAGGGGGTACAGTCTGAGTTACCGAGAGATGAGGGGGTACAGTCTGAGTTACTGAGAGATGAGGGGGTACGGTCTGAGTCACTGAGAGATGAGGGGGTACGGTCTGAGTCACTGAGAGATGAGGGGGTACGGTCTGAGTCACTGAGAGTTGAGGGGGTACGGTCTGAGTCACTGAGAGATGAGGGGGTACGGTCTGAGTCAATGAGAGATGAGGGGGTACGGTCTGAGTCACTGAGAGATGAGGGGGTACGGTCTGAGTCACTGAGAGATGAGGGGGTTCGGTCTCTGAGTCACTGACAAATGAGGGGGTCCGGTCCCTGAGTCACTGAGAGATGAGGGGGTACGGTCTGAGTCACTGACAAATGAGGGGGTACGGTCTCTGAGTCACTGACAGATGAGGGGGTACGGTCTGAGTCACTGACAAATGAGGGGGTACGGTCTCTGAGTCACTGACAAATGAGGGGGTATGGTCTGAGTCACTGACAAATGAGGGGGTACGGTCTCTGAGTCACTGAGAGATGAGGGGGTACGGTCTCTGAGTTACTGAGAGATGAGGGGGTACGGTCTGAGTCACTGAGAGATGAGGGGGTACGGTCTCTGAGTCACCGAGAGATGAGTGGGTACGGTCTGAGTCACTGAGAGATGAGGGGGTACGGTCTCTGAGTCACTGAGAGATGAGTGGGTACGGTCTGAGTCACTGAGAGATGAGGGGGTACAGTCTGAGTCACTGAGAGATGAGGGGGTACGGTCTGAGTCACTGAGAGATGAGGGGGTACGGTCTGAGTCATTGACAAATGAGGGGGTACGGTCTGAGTCACTGAGAGATGAGGGGGTACGGTCTGAGTCACTGACAAATGAGGGGGTACAGTCTCTGAGTCACTGAGAGATGAGGGGGTACGGTCTCTGAGACACTGAGAGATGAGGGGGTACAGTCTGAGTCACTGAGAGATGAGGGTGTACGGTCTCTGAGTCACTGAGAGATGAGGGGTTACTGTCTGAGTCACTGAGGGATGAGGGGGTACAGTCTGCGTCACTGAGAGATGAGGGGGTACAGACTGAGTCAATGAGAGATGAGGGGGTACGGTCTGAGTCACTGAGAGATGAGGAGGTACAGTCTGAGTCACTGAGAGATGAGGGGATACGGTCTGAGTCACTGAGAGATGAGGAGGTACAGTCTGAGTCACTGAGAGATGAGGGGATACGGTCGGAGTCACTGAGAGATGAGGGGGTACGGTCTGAGTCACTGACACATGAGGGGGTACAGTCTGAGTTACTGAGAGATGAGGGGTTACGGTCTGAGTCACTGACAGATGAGGGGGTACGGTCTCTGAGTCACTGAGAGATGAGGGGGTACGGTCTGAGTCACTGAGAGATGAGGGGGTGCGTTCTGATTCACTGAGAGATGAGGGGATACGGTCTCTGAGTCACTGAGAGATGAGGGGGTACAGTCTCTGAGTCACTGAGAGATGAGGGGGTACGGTCTGAGTCACTGAGAGATGAGGGGGTACGGTCTGTGTCACTGAGAGATGAGGGGTAGGGTACAGTCTGAGTTACTGAGAGATGAGGGGGTACGGTCTGAGTCACTGAGAGATGAGGGGTAGGGTACAGTCTGAGTTACTGAGAGATGAGGGGGTACAGTCTGAGTTACTGAGAGATGAGGGGGTACGGTCTGAGTCACTGAGAGATGAGGGGGTACGGTCTGAGTCACTGAGAGATCGGGGTAGGGTACAGTCTGAGTTACTGAGAGATGAGGGGGTACGGTCTGAGTCACTGAGAGATGAGGGGTAGGGTACAGTCTGAGTTACTGAGAGATGAGGGGGTACAGTCTGAGTCACTGAGAGATGAGGGGGTACAGTCTGAGTTACTGAGAGATGAGGGGGTACGGTCTGAGACACTGAGAGATGAGGGGGTACGGTCTGAGTCACTGAGATTTGAGGGGGTATGGTCTGAGTCACTGAGAGATGAGGGGGTACGGTCTGAGTCACTGAGAGATGAGGGGGTATGGTCTGAGTCACTGAGAGATGAGGGGGTACGGTCTGAGTCACTGAAAGATGAGGGGGTACGGTCTGAGTCACTGAGAGATGAGGGGGTTCGGTCTCTGTGTCACTGACAAATGAGGGGGTCCGGTCCCTGAGTCACTGAGAGATGAGGGGGTACGGTCTGAGTCACTGACAAATGAGGGGGTACGGTCTCAGAGTCACTGACAGATGAGGGGGTACGGTCTGAGTCACTGACAAATGAGGGGGTACGGTCTGAGTCACTGACAAATGAGGGGGTACGGTCTCTGAGTCACTGAGAGATGAGGGGGTACGGTCCCTGAGTTACTGAGAGATGAGGGGGTACGGTCTGAGTCACTGAGAGATGAGGGGGTACGGTCTCTGAGTCACTGAGAGATGAGTGGGTACGTTCTGAGTCACTGAGAGATGAGGGGGTACGGTCTCTGAGTCACTGAGAGATGAGTGGGTACGGTCTGAGTCACTGAGAGATGAGGGGGTACAGTCTGAGTCACTGAGAGATGAGGGGGTACGGTCTGAGTCACTGAGCGATGAGGGGGTACGGTCGGAGTCACTGACAAATGAGGGGGTACGGTCTGAGTCACTGAGAGATGAGGGGGTAGGGTCTGAGTCACTGACAAATGATGGGGTACAGTCTCTGAGTCACTGAGAGATGAGGGGGTACGGTCTCTGAGACACTGAGAGATGAGGGGGTACAGTCAGAGTCACTGTGAGATGAGGGGGTATGGTCTCTGAGTCACTGAGAGATGAGGGTGTACGGTCTCTGAGTCACTGAGAGATGAGGGGTTACGGTCTGAGTCACTGAGGGATGAGGGGGTACAGTCTGAGTCACTGAGAGATGAGGGGGTACAGACTGAGTCACTGAGAGATGAGGGGGTACGGTCTGAGTCACTGAGAGATGAGGGGATACGGTCTCTGAGTCACTGAGAGATGAGGGGGTACGGTCTGAGTCACTGAGAGATGAGGAGGTACAGTCTGAGTCACTGAGAGATGAGGGGATACGGTCGGAGTCACTGAGAGATGAGGGGGTACGGTCTGAGTCACTGACACATGAGGGGGTACAGTCTGAGTTACTGAGAGATGAGGGGTTACGGTCTGAGTCACTGACAGATGAGGGGGTACGGTCTCTGAGTCACTGAGAGATGAGGGGGTACGGTCTGAGTCACTGAGAGATGAGGGGGTGCGTTCTGATTCACTGAGAGATGAGGGGGTACGGTCTCTGAGTCACTGAGAGATGAAGGGGTACAGTCTCTGAGTCACTGAGAGATGAGGGGGTACGGTCTGAGTCCCTGAGAGATGAGGGGGTACGGTCTGAGTCACTGAGAGATGAGGGGTAGGGTACAGTCTGAGTTACTGAGAGATGAGGGGGTACGGTCTGAGTCACTGAGAGATGAGGGGTAGGGTACAGTCTGAGTTACTGAGAGATGAGGGGGTACGGTCTGAGTCACTGAGAGATGAGGGGGTACGGTCTGAGTCACTGAGAGATCAAGGGTAGGGTACAGTCTGAGTTACTGACAGATGAGGCGGTACGGTCTGAGTCACTGAGAGATGAGGGGGTACGGTCTCTGAGTCACTGAGAGATGAGTGGGTACGGTCTGAGTCACTGAGAGATGAGGGGGTACGGTCTCTGAGTCACTGAGAGATGAGTGGGTACGGTCTGAGTCACTGAGAGATGAGTGGGTACAGTCTGAGTCACTGAGAGATGAGGGGGTACGGTCTGAGTCACTGAGAGATGAGGGGGTACGGTCTGAGTCACTGACAAATGAGGGGGTACGGTCTGAGTCACTGAGAGATGAGGGGGTACGGTCTGAGTCACTGACAAATGAGGGGGTACAGTCTCTGAGTCACTGAGAGATGAGGGGGTACGGTCTCTGAGACACTGAGAGATGAGGGGGTACAGTCAGAGTCACTGTGAGATGAGGGGGTATGGTCTCTGAGTCACTGAGAGATGAGGGTGTACGGTCTCTGAGTCACTGAGAGATGAGGGGTTACGGTCTGAGTCACTGAGGGATGAGGGGGTACAGTCTGAGTCACTGAGAGATGAGGGGGTACAGACTGAGTCACTGAGAGATGAGGGGGTACGGTCTGAGTCACTGAGAGATGAGGGGGTACGGTCTCTGAGTCACTGAGAGATGAGGGGGTACGGTCGGAGTCACTGAGAGATGAGGAGGTACAGTCTGAGTCACTGAGAGATGAGGGGATACGGTCGGAGACACTGAGAGATGAGGGGGTACGGTCTGAGTCACTGACAGATGAGGGGGTACGGTCTCTGAGTCACTGAGAGATGAGGGGGTACGGTCTGAGTCACTGAGAGATGAGGGGGTGCGTTCTGATTCACTGAGAGATGAGGGGGTA
Organism: Carcharodon carcharias; assembly: GCF_017639515.1. Taxonomy (NCBI): domain Eukaryota; kingdom Metazoa; phylum Chordata; class Chondrichthyes; order Lamniformes; family Lamnidae; genus Carcharodon; species Carcharodon carcharias. The sequence continues at coordinate 27,916,275 of NC_054500.1, forward strand.
GGTCTCTGAGTCACTGAGAGATGAGGGGGTACAGTCTCTGAGTCACTGAGAGATGAGGGGGTACGGTCTGAGTCACTGAGAGATGAGGGGGTACAGTCTGAGTCACTGAGAGATGAGGGGGTACAGTCTGAGTCACTGACAGATGAGGGGATACGGTCTCTGAGTCACTGAGAGATGAGGGGGTACGGTCTCTGAGTCACTGAGTGATGAGGGGGTACGGTCTCTGAGTCACTGAGAGATGAGGGGGTGCGTTCTGAGTCACTGAGAGATGAGGGGGTACGGTCTGAGTCACTGAGAGATGAGGTGGTACAGTCTGAGTCACTGACAGATGAGGGGTACAGTGAGTCACTGAGAGATGACGGGGTTCAGTCTCTGAGTCATTGAGAGATGAGGGGGTACGGTCTGAGTCACTGAGAGATGAGGGGGTTCAGTCTCTGAGTCACTGAGAGATGAGGGAGTACGGTCTGAGTCACTGAGAGATGAGGGAGTACGTTCTGAGTCACTGACAGATGAGGGGGAAAGGTCTGAGTCACTGAGAGATGAGGGAGTACGTTCTGAGTCACTGACAGATGAGGGGGTAAGTTCTGAGTCACTGAGAGATGAGGGGGTACGGTCTCTGAGTCACTGAGAGATGAGGGGGTACGGTCTGAGTTACTGAGAGATGAGGGGGTACAGTCTGAGTCACTGACAGATGAGGGGTTACGGTCTGAGCCACTGAGAGATGAGGGTTTACGGTCTGAGTCACTGACAGATGAGGGGGTACGGTCTGAGTTACTGAGAGATGAGGGGGTACGGTCTGAGTTACTGAGAGATGAGGGGGTACGGTCAGAGTCACTGACAAATGAGGGGGTACGGTCTGAGTTACTGAGAGATGAGGGGGTACGGTCTGAGTTACTGAGAGATGAGGGGGTACGGTCTGAGTAACAGAGAGATGAGGGGGTACGGTCTGAGTCACTGAGAGATGAGGGGGTACGGTCTGAGTAACTGAGAGATGAGGGGGTACGGTCTCTGAGTCACTGAGAGATGAGGGGGTACGGTCTGAGTCACTGAGATATGAGGGGGTACGGTCTGAGTCACTGACAGATGAGGGGGTACGGTCTGAGTCGCTGACAGATGAGTGGGTACGGTCTGAGTCGCTGACAAATGAGGAGGTACAGTCTGAGTCACTGAGAGATGAGGGGGTACAGTCTCTGAGTCACTGACAGATGAGGGGATACGGTCGGAGTCACTGACAAATGAGGGGGTACGATCTGAGTCACTGAGGGATGAGGGGGTACGGTCTGAGTCACTGAGAGATGAGGGTGTACAGTCTCAGAGTCACTGACAGATGAGGGGGTACGGTCTGAGTCACTGAGAGATGAGGGGGTACGGTCTGAGTCACTGAGAGATGAGGGGGTACGGTCTGAGTCACTGAGAGATGAGGGGGTATGGTCTGAGGTACTGAGAGATGAGGGTGTACGGTCTCTGAGTCACTGAGAGATGCTGGGGTACGATCTCTGAGTCACTGACAGATGAGGGGATAAGGTCGGAGTCACTGACAAATGAGGGGGTACGATCTGAGTCACTGAGGGATGAGGGGATACGGTCTGAGTCACTGAGAGATGAGGGGGTACGGTCTGAGTCACTGAGAGATGAGGGGGTACAGTCTGAGTCACTGAGAGATGAGGGGGTATGGTCTGAGCTACTGAGAGATGAGGGTGTACGGTCTCTGAGTCACTGAGAGATGAGGGGGTATGGTCTGAGGTACTGAGAGATGAGGGTGTACGGTCTCTGAGTCACTGAGAGATGAGGGGGTACGGTCTGAGTCACTGAGAGATGAGGGGGTACGGTCTGAGTCACTGAGAGATGAGGTGGTACGGTCTGAGGTACTGAGAGATGAGGGGGTACGGTCTCTGAGTTACTGAGAGATGAGGGGGTACAGTCTCTGAGTTACTGACAGATGAGGGAGTACAGTCTATGAGTCACTGAGAGATGATGGGGTACGGTCTGAGTTACTGAGAGATGAGGGGGTACGGTCTGAGTCACTGACAGATGAGGGGGTAAAGTCTGAGTCACTGAGAGATGAGTGGGTACGGTCTCTGAGTCACTGACAGATGAGGGGGTACGGTCTCTGAGTCACTGAGAGATGAGGGGGTACGTTCTGAGTCACTGAGAGATGAGGGGGTACGGTCTGAGTCACTGAGAGTTGAGGGGGTACGGTCTGAGTCACTGAGAGATGAGGGGTAGGGTACAGTCTGAGTTACTGAGATATGAGGGGGTACAGTCTGAGTTACTGAGAGATGAGGGGTATAGTCTGAGTTACTGAGAGATGAGGGGGTACAGTCTGAGTTACTGAGAGATGAGGGGCTATGGTCTGAGTCACTGAGAGATGAGGGGGTACAGACTGAGTCACTGACAGATGAGAGGGTACGGTCTGAGTCACTGAGAGATGAGGGGTAGGGTACAGTCTGAGTTACTGAGAGATGAGGGGGTACAGTCTGAGTTACTGAGAGATGAGGGGGTACAGTCTGAGTTACTGAGAGATGAGGGGGTACAGTCTGAGTTACTGTGAGATGAGGGGGTACAGTCTGAGTTACTGAGAGATGAGGGGCTATGGTCTGAGTCACTGAGAGATGAGGGGGTACAGACTGAGTCACTGACAGATGAGGGGGTACAGACTGAGTCACTGAGAGATGAGGGGGTACAGTCTGAGTCACTGAGACATGAGGAGGTACGGTCTGAGTCACTGAGAGATGAGGGGGTACGGTCTGAGTCACTGAGAGATGAGCGGGTGCGGTCTGAGTCACTGAGAGATGAGGGGGTACGGTCTGAGTCACACAGAGATGAGGGGGTACGGTCTCTGAGTCACTGAGAGATGAGGGGGTACGGTCTGAGTCACTGAGAGATGAGGGGGTACAGTCTGAGTCACTAAGAGATGAGGGGGTACAGTCTGAGTTACAGAGAGATGAGGGGGTACGGTCTGAGTCACTGAGAGATGAGGGGGTACGGTCTGAGTCACTGAGAGATGAGGTGGTACGGTCTCTGAGTCACTGACAGATGAGTGTGAACGGTCTGAGTCACTGACAGATGAGGGGGTACAGTCTGAGTCACTGACAAATGAGGGGGTACAGTCTGAGTCACTGAGAGATGAGGGGGTACAGTCTGAGTCACTGACAAATGAGGGGGTACAGTCTGAGTCACTGAGAGATGAGGGGGTACAGTCTGAGTCACTGACAAATGAGGGGGTACGGTCTCTGAGTCACTGACAGATGAGGGGGTACGGTCTCTGAGTCACTGAGAGATGAGGGGGTACGGTCCCTGAGTCACTGAGAGATGAGGGGGTACGGTCTGAGTCACTGAGAGATGAGGGGGTACAGTCTGAGTCACTGAGAGATGAGGGGGTACGGTCTGAGTCACTGAGAGATGAGGGGGTACGGTCTGAGTCACTGAGAGATGAGGAGGTACGGTCTGAGTTACTGAGAGATGAGGAGGTACGGACTGAGTCACTGAGAGATGAGGGGGTACGGTCTGAGTCACTGAGAGATGAGGGGGTACGGTCTGAGTCACTGAGAGATGAGGAGGTACGGTCTGAGTCACTGAGAGATGAGGGGGTACGGTCTGAGTCACTGACAAATGAGTGGGTACGGTCTCTGAGTCACTGAGAGATGAGGGGGTACGGTCTGAGTCACTGACAAATGAGGGGGTACGGTCTCTGAGTCACTGAGAGATGAGGGGGTACGGTCTGAGTCACTGACAAATGAGGGGGTACGGTCTCTGAGTCACTGACAGATGAGGGGGTTCGGTCCCTGAGTTACTGAGAGATGAGGGGGTACGGTCCCTGAGTTACTGAGAGATGAGGGGGTACGGTCTCTGAGTCACTGAGAGATGAGGGGGTACGGTCTGAGTCACTGACAAATGAGGGGGTACGGTCTGAGTCACTGAGAGATGAGGGGGTACGGTCTGAGTCACTGACAAATGAGGGGGTACAGTCTCTGAGTCACTGAGAGATGAGGGGGTACGGTCTCTGAGTCACTGAGAGATGAGGGGGTACGGTCTGAGTCACTGACAAATGAGGGGGTACAGTCTCTGAGTCACTGAGAGATGAGGGGGTACAGTCTCTGAGTCACTGAGAGATCAGGGGGTACGGTCTCTGAGACACTGAGAGATGAGTGGGTACAGTCTGAGTCAATGAGAGATGAGGGGGTATGGTCTCTGAGTCACTGAGAGATGAGGGGGTACGGTCTCTGAGTCACTGAGAGATGAGGGGTTACGGTCTCTGAGTCACTGAGAGATGAGGGTGTACGGTCTGAGTTACTGAGAGATGAGGGGGTACGGTCTGAGTCACTGACAAATGAGTGGGTACGGTCTCTGAGTCACTGAGAGATGAGGGGGTACGGTCTGAGTCACTGACAAATGAGGGGGTACGGTCTCTGAGTCACTGCGAGATGAGGGGGTACGGTCTGAGTCACTGACAAATGAGGGGGTACGGTCTCTGAGTCACTGACAGATGAGGGGTTTCGGTCCCTGAGTTACTGAGAGATGAGGGGGTACGGTCTGAGTCACTGACAAATGAGGGGGTACGGTCTCTGAGTCACTGACAGATGAGGGGGTTCGGTCCCTGAGTTACTGAGAGATGAGGGGGTATGGTCTGAGTCACTGACAAATGAGGGGGTACGGTCTGAGTCACTGAGAGATGAGGGGGTACGGTCTGAGTCACTGACAAATGAGGGGGTACGGTCTGAGTCACTGAGAGATGAGGGGGTACGGTCTGAGTCACTGACAAATGAGGGGGTACAGTCTCTGAGTCACTGAGAGATGAGGGGGTACAGTCTCTGAGTCACTGAGAGATCAGGGGGTACGGTCTCTGAGACACTGAGAGATGAGGGGGTACAGTCTGAGTCACTGACAAATGAGCGGGTACAGTCTCTGAGTCACTGAGAGATGAGGGGGTACAGTCTCTGAGTCACTGAGAGATCAGGGGGTACGGTCTCTGAGACACTGAGAGATGAGGGGGTACAGTCTCTGAGTCACTGAGAGATGACGGGGTACGGTCTCTGAGTCACTGAGAGATGAGGGGGTACGGTCTCTGAGTCATTGAGAGATGAGGGGGTACGGTCTGAGTCACTGAGAGATGAGGGGGTACGGTCTCTGAGTCACTGAGAGATGAGGGTGTACGGTCTGAGTTACTGAGAGATGAGGGGGTACGGTCTGAGTCACTGAGAGATGAGGGGGTACGGTCTCTGAGTCACTGAGAGATGAGGGGGTACGGTCTCTGAGTCACTGAGAGATGAGGGGTTACGGTCTCTGAGTCACTGAGAGATGAGGGGGTACGATCTCTGAGAGATGAGGGGGTACGTTCTGAGTCACTGAGGGATGAGGGGGTACAGTCTGAGTCACTGAGAGATAAGGGGTATGTTCTCTGAGAGATGAGGGGGTACAATCTCTGAGAGATGAGGGGGTACGGTCTCTGAGAGATGAGGGGTATGTTCTCTGAGAGATGAGGGGGTACAATCTCTGAGAGATGAGGGGGTACGGTCTCTGAGAGATGAGGGGGTACAATCTCTGAGAGATGAGGGGGTACAATCTCTGAGAGATGAGGGGGTACGGTCTCTGAGAGATGAGGGGGTACGGTCTCTGAGAGATGAGGGGGTACGGTCTCTGTGAGATGAGGGGGTACAATCTCTGAGAGATGAGGTGGTACGGTCTCTGAGAGATGAGGGGGTACAATCTCTGAGAGATGAGGGGGTACGGTCTCTGTGAGATGAGGGGGTACAATCTCTGAGAGATGAGGGGGTACGGTCTCTGAGAGATGAGGGGGTACAATCTCTGAGAGATGAGGGGGTACGGTCTCTGAGAGATGAGGGGGTACGGTCTCTGAGAGATGAGGGGGTACGGTCTCTGAGAGATGAGGGGGTACGGTCTCTGAGAGATGATGGGGTACAATCTCTGAGAGATGAGGGTAATGTCTCTGAGAGATGAGGGGGTACGGTCTCTGAGAGATGAGGGGGTACGGTCTCTGAGAGATGAGGGGGTACGGTCTCTGAGAGATGAGGGGGTACGGTCTCTGAGAGATGAGGGGGTACGGTCTCTGAGAGATGATGGGGTACAATCTCTGAGAGATGAGGGTAAGGTCTCTGAGAGATGAGGGGGTACAATCTCTGAGAGATGAGGGGGTACAATCTCTGAGAGATGAGGGGGTACGGTCTCTGAGAGATGAGGGGGTACGGTCTCTGAAACAATCGGATTATGTTCCATTGCTTCCAACCTGACCCAGAACTCCCCCCAATTGGCCATTTTCAGGCAATGAGACCTGTGTCCAGTAAAACATTTGTAAAATTCCGGACTAGGTGGAGGGCACTTGGACAAATCAACCCTACCCCATCAAACATGCAGAGTGGACCATGTATTTATACAGCACCTTTGTTATTGGAAACATCCCATTTGGCAGAGAGGAGCAGTAGCTGGAGAATTGGAAGAGGTTATCGAAGGTTTCGTGGACGAGTTGGGTTTTGAGTATATTTTAGCGATGCATGGACGGAGTTGATTGTCAATGGAGTTGCAGGAAATTGAGTCAAGATGCATGAAGTGTATCCTACCAATTATTGAATGAGGGGGATGGATATACAGGAGGATAAAGGTTACGCGAGGTAATGAAAGACTAGAGAAGGTTCTGGAGGCCTGGTCTGATCGGTTGAGGCCTTAGAGAGAGAAATAATTTTGGATTATCCTGTCACAGAGTTCATTTCTTGCACCAACATCTATTGATCCCCCTTAAAGGTTGCTGTGCTGAAGTTCCTGAAACACAAGTTTGAATTGTCCTTGCTTGATATTCACGTGTGTGTGTGTGCTTCCCAGGCAATGTCACTGGTTAGTGGCAATGACCAGGGACTCAGTCAGAAAACTGATATCCGGATGAAATCAACGGGAACTCAGGGAGTCACAGGGAGAGGTTTCATTAATTTCAGTTCCAAAATCTTCTTCCAAATCAGATTTTTGAATAGGGGTTTTTATGCTTTCATAACATCAAACATACTCATAAAATGGACAGAGTTTATGACCACCTTCTACATGTCAATAACTAGTGAACAGCTTATGAAATCCATACTTACTGTGAATGATTTATAACACTCATTGCATGCTAAAGAGAGGAATGTTCAGATCAGAGAGCTTGGATCCCAGTTCCTGCTGAATTAGGGCAGCTGCTGCAAGGCAATATTTAGACTCAGTGCCCTGGGCTAGAAGGGCCATTGTTTGTGAAAATAAATATAATTTGAAAGCTTGTCCAGTGGATGAGCCAGAACTTGCTCTAGTTGAACATTGGACCAAAGGCCATGACCATTATATAGCACCCTCACCTTGTCTCTATCAGCCTCCTTCTCTGTTTTCAGGCTGAAGCAGGTGGGATGTAGCCTTGAGTCTGAAACTGAGCTCCACTCTCTGTTTCAATCCATCACTAATCTTACTTATATTCACCTGCATACTTGCCTCCCTCTCCCCTGAGCTCACACCCTACCAACTACGAAACCCTAACCCTGCTTCTACCATCCCATGACTCAATTTCTCTGGAAACCTCCTCATTCTTCCCTACATATACCGCAATTTGTCCAAATCTCCACTGCTTACATCCAGTCTTGCACTGAGTCCCTCTCTTTCATCGTACCTGTCCCAGTCATAGCTGTCTCAGTCATACCTGTTCCAATCAATCTCCACTAGTTTTCTCCCAATGCACCAAATTCCAATGTCCCTTAACTACAAATCACATGATCTTGACTCGCTCGCCCTGCAATCTTCTGCCATTTCCTGTGGCCCGTGAAACACGTTACAGCAGGTGGTGAGTAACCTGCAGCCTGCAGGCCGCATGTGGCCCATCAGGGTTCTGAGTGCAGCCCATGAGACATCTTGTCGATTGTAACCCACACACAGGAAAAGGAATCCAGCTGCAGTCATCATTGATGCATTTAGCTCAGTGACTGTCGGCTTGCAACACCACTTGACAGGAGACAAGACAATACTGTTGAAATTTTTCACTTTGGTTTTTGCTAGCATTTGCACTATGCTGTGTGTTATTCAGAATAAGTGAAAGCAAGTTAAATTGAATTGAAAAACATTATACGGCAAAAGCATTGGCTTCTCACTCAATGAATTAGGTGTCACTTACAAGTAGCTGAGCTATGCCGCACATTGGTAATGTTCGGTATTTTTGTTTCATTCAGACGTGTATTCAAGTAATTAGCAATAAATTATTACCTTGTTTTACAGCATTTGTAAAGCACATGGAAACAAATGATTTCAGTGTCGCCAGAGGACTGCCAGTTATGAAATTTATTGTAGTCTTAGCTGAAGCAGGTAGACTTTGAGGAAACAAAAATTATGACCTTGTGAAACCATAATATCTGTTTGTGAAGAGAAGTTTTAATTCGTGCAGTGCAATGTTGATTCTGTGAATGCAATAACTTTAAGGTAGTCTAGTCTGATTTGTTCCACTGGTGGTTGAGGGAGGTAGACTGCTGGAGACAACATTAACAGTCAGCAAGCCCTGCAAACTCTTCAGGACAGATCCAACCAGAAGTCACAGAGTATAATGTCGATAAGACAAGCATAAATATATCTTTTGTTTTTACCATCTGAAGTTGATAACAATTCTATTAATATGTGAATAATTAAACATTTTCTGTAACTCATTATGAAATATTCGGCATGTATTAAATGTATTTTATCTTGTTTTTGGGGGTCGTGGTTAGTGTGCATGCCTGGTTTCAAACTTGCAGCCCACTCACGAACCTAGGTTGCTCATCATTGCATTAGGTTGTCCATTGGTCTGATATGAACCCGGTCTGGGTGATGTAAACCCGGTCTGGGTGATGTAAACATGGTCTGGGTGATGTAAACCTGGTCTGGGTGATGTAAACCCGGTCTGGGTGATGTAAACCCGGTCTGGGCGATGTAAACATGGTCTGGGCGATGTAAACATGGTCTGGGTGATGTAAACCTGGTCTGGGTGATGTAAACCCGGTCTGGGTGATGTAAACATGGTCTGGGTGATGTAAACCTGGTCTGGGTAATGTAAACCCGGTCTGGGTGATGTAAACCCGGTCTGGGTGATGTAAACCCGGTCTGGGTGATGTAAACATGGTCTGGGTGATGTAAACATGGTCTGGGTGATGTAAACCTGGTCTGGGTGATGTAAACCCGATCTGCGTGATGTAAACATGGTCTGGGTGATGTAAACATGGTCTGGGTGATGTAAACCCGGTTTGGGTGATGTAAACATGGTCTGGGTGATGTAAACCCGGTCTGGGTGATGTAAACATGGTCTGGGTGACGTAAACATTGTCTGGGTAATGTAAACCTGGTCTGGGTGATGTAAACCCGGTCTGGGTGATGTAAACCCGGTCTGGGTGATGTAAACCTGGTCTGGGTGATGTAAACCCGGTCTGGGTGATGTAAACCCGGTCTGGGTGATGTAAACCCGGTCTGGGTGATGTAAACCCGGTCTGGGTGATGTAAACCCGGTCTGGGTGATGTAAACCTGGTCTGGGTGATGTAAACCCGGTCTGGGTGATGTAAACCCGGTCTGGGTGATGTAAACCCGGTCTGGGTGATGTAAACCCGGTCTGGGTGATGTAAACCCGGTCTGGGTGATGTAAACATGGTCTGGGTGATGTAAACCCGGTCTGGGTGATGTAAACCCGGTCTGGGTGATGTAAACCCGGTCTGGGTGATGTAAACCCGGTCTGGGTGATGTAAACCCGGTCTGGGTGATGTAAACCCGGTCTGGGTAATGTAAACCTGGTCTGGGTGATGTAAACCTGGTCTGGGTGATGTAAACCCGGTCTGGGTGATGTAAACCCGGTCTGGGTGATGTAAACCCGGTCTGGGTGATGTAAACGTGGTCTGGGTGATGTAAACCCGGTCTGGGTAATGTAAACCCGGTCTGGGTGATGTAAACCCGGTCTGGGTGATGTAAACCCGGTCTGGGTGATGTAAACCCGGTCTGGGTGATGTAAACCTGGTCTGGGTGATGTAAACGTGGTCTGGGTGATGTAAACCCGGTCTGGGTGATGTAAACCCGGTCTGGGTGATGTAAACCCGGTCTGGGTGATGTAAACATGGTCTGGGTGACGTAAACATGGTCTGGGTTATGTAAACCCGGTCTGGGTGATGTAAACCCGGTCTGGGTGATGTAAACCCGGTCTGGGTGATGTAAACCCGGTCTGGGTGATGTAAACCCGGTCTGGGTGATGTAAACCCGATCTGGGTGATGTAAACCCGGTCTGGGTGATGTAAACCCGGTCTGGGTGATGTAAACCCGGTCTGGGTAATGTAAACCCGGTCTGGGTGATGTAAACGTGGTCTGGGTGATGTAAACCCGGTCTGGGTGATGTAAACCCGGTCTGGGTGATGTAAACCCGGTCTGGGTGATGTAAACCCTGTCTGGGTGATGTAAACATGGTCTGGGTGATGTAAACCCAGTCTGGGTGATGTAAACCCAGTCTGGGTGATGTAAACCCGGTCTGGGTGATGTAAACCCGGTCTGGGTGATGTAAACCCGGTCTGGGTAATGTAAACCTGGTCTGGGTGATGTAAACCTGGTCTGGGTGATGTAAACCCGGTCTGGGTGATGTAAACCTGGTCTGGGTGATGTAAACATGGTCTGGGTAATGTAAACCTGGTCTGGGTGATGTAAACCCGGTCTGGGTGATGTAAACCTGGTCTGGGTGATGTAAACCCGATCTGGGTGATGTAAACATGGTCTGGGTAATGTAAACCCGGTCTGGGTGATGTAAACGTGGTCTGGGTGATGTAAACCCGGTCTGGGTGATGTAAACCCGGTCTGGGTGATGTAAACCCGGTCTGGGTGATGTAAACCCGGTCTGGGTGATGTAAACGTGGTCTGGGTGATGTAAACCTGGTCTGGGTGATGTAAACCTGGTCTGGGTGATGTAAACCCGGTCTGGGTGATGTAAACGTGGTCTGGGTGATGTAAACCCGGTCTGGGTGATGTAAACCCGGTCTGGGTGATGTAAACCCGGTCTGGGTGATGTAAACCCGGTCTGGGTGATGTAAACCCGGTCTGGGTAATGTAAACCTGGTCTGGGTGATGTAAACCTGGTCTGGGTGATGTAAACCCGGTCTGGGTGATGTAAACGTGGTCTGGGTGATGTAAACCCGGTCTGGGTGATGTAAACCTGGTCTGGGTAATGTAAACGTGGTCTGGGTGACGTAAACCCGGTCTGGGTAATGTAAACCCGGTCTGGGTAATGTAAACCCGGTCTGGGTGACGTAAACCCGGTCTGGGTGATGTAAACCCGGTCTGGGTGATGTAAACGTGGTCTGGGTGATGTAAACCCGGTCTGGGTGATGTAAACCCGGTCTGGGTGATGTAAACGTGGTCTGGGTGATGTAAACCCGGTCTGGGTGATGTAAACCCGGTCTGGGTGATGTAAACCCGGTCTGGGTGATGTAAACGTGGTCTGGGTGATGTAAACCCGGTCTGGGTGATGTAAACCCGGTCTGGGTGATGTAAACCCGGTCTGGGTGATGTAAACCCGGTCTGGGTGATGTAAACCCGGTCTGGGTGATGTAAACGTGGTCTGGGTGATGTAAACCCGGTCTGGGTGATGTAAACCCGGTCTGGGTGATGTAAACCCGGTCTGGGTGATGTAAACGTGGTCTGGGTGATGTAAACCCGGTCTGGGTGTAGCGGAGCTCAGCTCCAACTCAGAACTATCCTTTGGAACTCCTTCCCTAAAGATCCCCTTTGCTACTTTCCTCAAAACATTTTGAACCATGCTTTTGCTCAACTCAGTTACTTCTTAAAATACGCCTTAGTCCAATCAGATATGAATAACCTCAGGATGCTGTATAATGCTAAGGACTTTGTGAAGTCTGCTTTGGGGAGTTAACAGGAACAGGTTTGGCTGAGATGTTGAATAACTTTCTGATGTTCAATGTCTGGCACCATGTGGACAGAATGTCCTCTTGGACAAGGTGCCAAAGGTGTCCAATGCCAGTGAGGTCCAAGCAAGGAGTCAGTGGCTCAAAGTAGAGGCGAGAGAACATTAAAGCAAGACAAAGGATCTCGTACCAACTGAAACATCAGTGCTCTATTCCAGATCCTCCTAGAACTGCAAAATCTTAAGAATATTTTTACAGTGTCAGCAAGTCAGAGAAATTTACACCGGCACAGTGACAGTTTAATACAATATAGTGAATATAATATAATATAGTGAATTTGGATTAAAACTGAGACAGCCCTGGGGATTGAGCAATGCAGAGAAAATATATTTTGGTCCACGCACAGCAGAATATAAATGTTATAAACAAGAGAAGAATTATAACATTTTATTCTCTGGTCTCTATTCCTGTCCAACAAGATCATTGTGTAAATCATAACACTGCACTTGTACCATTATTAAGGGGCAGATTTGAAGGTGGTTACTGCATATGGATTTCAAACTGAGCTTCCTGGATGCTAAGAGAGTGTGTGAGAGATCAGAGAGTCCCGTGTGTGCATTCACTGATTTACTCACATGTTACCTTTGTTGGCAGAGCTGGTCTGATTACTATGAGACAATGATTGCAGTGTTTTATATTGGGTAGCTTACGCTGTCTGTCGATAGTGAACAATGATGGTAAGAGTGGGGGGGGTCACATTGGTTCTGCATCTGGGGGCGAGACATTTGAAAAATCATCTATTTCATGTTTCCAGCAGTCTCATTTCTCAATTTGCTTCTGCGCACGTGAATGAAGCGAGAATGATCATTTTGAATTGGTTCAGGTTCATTGGGGCAAAATGTCCCCATAATAATTCCTCACAGGAGAGGTGGGATATTGGAAATAGTAACTCCTTCAGTTGTTCTGTGGTTGGATTTGGCACTATGGTGAGGGGTTTACCTTGCATCTAACCTGAATTGTTTTTGACTCAAGGTGTTTTGCAATAATAGTGCAGGCTAAATATTATAAGCTCTTACTGCTGATGTGGAGGTGGGCTGGATTGAAGTGAGGCCACAGGTAGGAATACAGCATTGCAGTGCTAGAGCTGAGCTGTTGTGCCTGTGTTTAATGAGGCTCTGCACCAACAGTGAAAGATTTGCCATTACTGCCTGAGGGTGTCTAAAATTGGAAAGTGTTACATTTGAAACACCCTCACATTCTGTTTTTCCCAAACATTCAATCTTTTTCTCCCCGCATTCCCTGTTCTGTCTACAAATTTTTACTTTCTTCTTATTTTCTGACCCCACTAAATCTTCTTTTACCTCCTTTTAAATCACTGACCCTCCCGTGCAATCGAGAACAAATAAAGACAGACTTGAATTTATATAGCACCTTTCATGATCACTAAACATCCCAAAATGCTTCACCACCAATGAAGTACTTTGGAAGTGTGTTCACTGTTATAATGTACAAAATATAGCAGCCAATTTGTGCACAATACACTCTCACAAACATCAATGAGATGATGACAAGATCATCAGTATTTTGTGATTGAGAGATAAGTATTGGCCAGGAGACCTGGGTTAACTCCATTGCTCTTCTTTGAAATAATCCTCTGGCATCAATGATGTCCATCTGAGAAGGAACAGAGCATCTCAGTTTAACATCACATTCAAAAGTTGGCACATCTGGCAGTGCAGCAGTCCCTCAGTACTGACCCTCCGACAGTGCAGCACTCCCTCAGTACTGACCCTCTGACAGTGCAGCACTCCCTCAGTACTGACTCTTCGACAGTGCAGCAGTCCCTCAGTACTGACCCTCTGACAGTGCAGCACTCCCTCAGTACTGACCCTCCGACAGTGCAGCAGTCCCTCAGTACTGACCCTCCGACAGTGCAGCACTCCCTCAGTACTGACCCTCCGACAGTGCAGCACTCCCTCAGTACTGCACCGAATTATCAGCCTAGATTTTTACTGAGTGACCAATATATTGTTAGAAGGTCAATACTGAGGGAGTGCTGCACTGTCAGAGGGTCAATACTGAGGGAGCGCTGCACTGTCGGAGGGTCAGTACTGAGGGAGCGCTGCACTGTCGGAGGGTCAATACTGAGGGAGCACCGCACTGTTGGAGGGTCAGTACTGAGGGAGCACCGCACTGTCAGAGGGTCAGTACTGAGGGAGCACCGCACTGTCAGAGGGTCAGTACTGAGGGAGTGCTGCACTGTCAGAGGGTCAGTACTGAGGGAGTGCTGCACTGTTGGAGGGGCCGTGCTGAGGGAGTGCTGCACTGTCAGAGGGTCAGTACTGAGGGAGTGCTGCACTGTCAGAGGGTCAGTACTGAGGGAGTGCTGCACTGTCAGAGGGTCAGTACTGAGGGAGTGCTGCACTGTTGGAGGGGCCGTGCTGAGGGAGGGCTGCACTGTTGGAGGGGCCGTGCTGAGGGAGTGCTGCCTTGTCGAGTGTACTACTGTCAGATATGATGTAAAATCAAGGTCCTTTCTCCCTCTCAGCTGGATGAAAAAGAGGCCATGACAGAGTCGGAGAGTTCTAGCAACTTCATCAACACTGCTCCCTCAATCACCATCAAAAAAAAGAGCAGATCAGTTCATCATTTTTTTGTCCCCATGAGTCCTGTAACAAAAGAGCAGAACAGATTTGGGCTCCACCACACACAACCAGATTGTCAGCATCCCTCACCTAGCGCCACATTCCAGTCCATTGAAGTAAGTGTCAGGGGCCAGGATTTTACTGTGGGTGTGCGTGGGCAGGCCCGACACACCGGAATCTAAAATGACGGGTGATGATGTTAAGCCTGTTTCCCGACATTATCGCACTGCCTCGCAATATTCCATTCGGCGGGCACGTGGCCACAGACTCAGTGCACACCCACTGATAATTGAAAGGCCCATTAAGGATGCTAACGTACTAATTAACTCCAAATTTACGCTGCCCGGCCAATCTTACGGATGGCGGGCAGGCAAAAAGACCACGCAGCCTTTACATTTTTTAGGAAACCTCATCCACCAGCAGGATGAGGTTTCCTAAAATTTTTACAAATTGAATAAAAACTTTTATTGCAAAGTGAAAACATGTCCCATCTGATGTAACATAGTCACATGAGGGGACATGTTCAATTAAATTATTCATTCTTTTAATAATTTCTTTAAAAAGCACTTCAGTCTTTCTGAGGCAGCTCTGCGCCTCAGGGAGACTGAAGATTTCTTTCACGTGCATGCGCAAAAAGCGCTGGCCCTGGCTCTCCCTCCTCCTCCTGCCCACTCAGCGCTACCCCTCGCAATCCACGCTGGGCGGGCCTTAATTGGCACGCCTGTGTGAAATTGCGGTGCCAAGCTGATCGCAGGCAGCGCTTCACTCAGTGACTGCCGCTGCCCGCTCCTATCGAGCCTGCCCGACGTGGGAAATATTCAGGCCATGATGCACAGAACAGGGCTGGGTGTGTTTCTAGATGAGATTGCTGAGTGACTTATTATTCAGTCTGAAATGAGCCTTTGCAAAGCTCTGTGAGAGATGCAGCTTTTAAAGGACCCACGGTGGATGCAGCCTTTATTTTTCAGCACACTTTTCTATTATTCATTTCTGTTGGCATTTTTCTGGAAAGACTCCCTCCATTATTTAAAACAGATTGGGAGGCTTTTCACTTTCTGCTATTGTTTCCATGCAACTCAAACCAACCCAATATTTTAATTGTCAAACATTTACAAGCATTCAACAAAAGTGGAAGAACTGACAGAAAGAGACGGCATGAAAAGGAATCCTTACAAAAATATCTTTAACAAAAGCTCAAAGAGAGACAAGGCATCAAATTAAAGGCCCTGCTGTTCAGCAACTCAGGTTACAAGAACTTTCTACCACGTCTTTTATGTCCTCAGAACATCCCAAAGCACATCAAGCTCTGAAGTGTTTCTGAAGTCTAGTTACTGTGGCCATGTAAGGAATTCAGCAGAAAATTTGCACACAACAAGGTCCCAAAAACAGCAGCATGATAATTTATCAGATAATTGTTTTAGTTTTGTTAGTTGAGGAATCAATGGTCATCAGAACACTAGGGAAGGCATGAGTTCCTCTTCAAATAAAGCAATGAGATCTTTCAAATCTGCCTGAGACCAGGCAAAGCCATAGTCCAAGGTCTCATCCAAAAGATGTTCAGAACCTTGAGCAATACAGAACTCCCTCAGCAGTGCATTGAATGGTCAGTTTAGACTATACTCTTGGGAGTAGGGATTGAACCCATAACCTTCTGCTCAGAGGCAAGAATGTTGTTTGAAGTACTCCACTCACAGTGTTTCCGTTTTGAAGTGGAATATGTTGAAAGAAGGCTAGAAAGAAATGTAACTGCACCGCAGTAAATCTTAAGATAAAAGCGAAAAACTGCGGATGCTGGAAATCCAAAACAAAAACAAAAATAAAAATACCTGGAAAAACTCGGCAGGTCTGACAGCATCTGCAGAGAGGAACACAATTAACGTTTCAAGTCCATATGACTCTTCACCAGAACTGTTCAAATTCATGAGGGGGCTGGATAGGGTAGATGGGGACAAACTGTTCCTGCTCATAAAAAAGGTCAAGAACAAGGGGGCACAGGTTTAAAGTGATTTGCAAAAGCAGTAAATGTGATGTGAGAAAAATATTTTCACTCAGCAAGTGGTTCGACTCTGGAATGCACTGCCTGGAAGTGTGGTGAAGGGCAGGTTCAATTGAGGCATTAAAGAGGGCATTAGATAATTACTTGAATAGAAGCAATGTGCAAGGATACAGGAAAAAGGCAGGAGAATGGCACTAGGTCATAATGTTCATTCGGAGAGCCGGTGCAGACACGATGGGCTGAATGGCCTCCTTCTGTGTTGTAACATTCTGTGATTCTGTGATGTCCCAGAGCTGCTGTATTGTGCCCCCCACAATGTGTTTGCTCATGTTCAATGGGAAGTCCTTGAATATAGGAGGGGATAAAAGTGGAGGGATTCCAGGAGGTAGCTGGCCTGATTCCCTAGTCCATCCTTTGACATTCCCACACTATTGGTAGCTGGGCCCTATTGGCGCACCGGCAGGGGATGAAGCATATTCTTACTGGAAACTCTTGCCTTCAATAAACTGCAAAGGAATTGTTCCAAATTCATCCAGCTTCTGATAGCCTTCTTGAAATATTAAATCTGTTCCTCTCCACAGAGGCTGTCAATTCTGCTCAGTATTTCCAACATTTTCTGTTTTTATTTCATTTAACTTTGGACTGTTGTCATAAGTTTTGTGGGAGACCTTTATCCCACCTGTGGTTATGCTTACCTTGTCAGTATAACTGCCAACTGATGAGCACTAACTGCACTTAACAGATTGTGAACTGACGAATTGCTATTTCAAAACTAAACCACTCCTAATTAAGATGAATTAGATCTCTGAGAGTGTTTCACAAATACTGGTTAATTAAAGGATCTACAACAAAAATTCGCTGTGGTTTTCGCAATTAAACAACCTTGATTCTTGGAGAAGGAATATTTTCCCCTCACCTAAATACTCTTTCCATTTTCTTTGTGTGGTGGTGGGGATGCTTAATTTAGTGTAAATCAAGTTGAAGGATATCAGTAAGATAAATGCAAAATACTGCAGATTCTGGAAATCTGAAACAAAAACAGAAAATGCTGGAAAAACTCAGCAGGTCTGGCAGCATCTGTGGAGAGAGAAACAGAGTTAATGTTTTCAAGTCCATATGACCCTTCTTCAGACAGATTCAAAACGTTAACTCTGTTTCTCTCTTCACAGATGCTGCCAGACCTGCTGAGTTCTTCCAGCGTTTTCTATTTTTGTTTGTGAAGGATATCAGTGCCAGTGGAATGTTTTCCCACTTTGAGAAAGTCATGTGAACGTTTAACATCCCCTTCGTCAGCTCTCCAAACAGACAAACAGTCTTTCCCTTTTCACCCTGACATGTGTTTCATTGTTTTGAAAAGCTGTATTAACTTTCACCTGCTCCAGTGGGAACTGTTACAATATTTCCTCTTCTCAGAACTCTAGTTCCCCCATTCCTGTACTCATGGTGAACCTACACTGTCCATTTCTTCCAGATTTATTTCTTTCCCAGTGCTCGGTACTGTCACTGTGGCCTCGCCATTGCCTTGCACAAGGTGATCATCAGCTCTTTGCTCTTGAACTCTTTAGTCCATTGATAAAACCCAAAATGTTGTTGGAATTTTATAACTTGATTTGCAGCATTTGCACATGTAGAATGATGTATTTTACCCCGTGCCTCCCTGCTCTTTCACCACCTTTCAGTTGAGCTGGTATTCCTATTGTTTCACTTTACCTCCCACCACTGTGTTGCTTACTTCATTATTTAGTAATATGCAATTAATGGATCATTGCTTGTTCTACTAACTTGTCTGGTTTCTCCTGAGGTATTTTGCAGTTCTCACTGTTTAAATCTCCTAACTTTTGTGCCTCAACTAAATTCAGTATTGTGCACAAGCCCAATTCAGCCTCGCGTTGAGAGGGAGGCTGGAATTTTCCAGCCGGCCCTGCAGTGAGCTCCCCCACGGCGGGGCCAGCGAGCCAGTGAAACCTCCAGAGGGTCCCGCTGGCGTGAGGGGGCTGGAAAATTCCAGCCCAAGACTGACCCCAGTGCTGCTACCTGGGGGGTACATCATTTCCAACACTTCTCCAATTTGAGCAACTCACACCCTGGGCTGAATTTTCTGTCTGTCGGGCGGGCAGAGCCGACCCAATCGTGGGCCGCGGCGACATTTTACGTGGACGGGCCAATTAAGGCCCACCCAGCGTGCCATCTGCAGGGAAGCTCCCTGTGCGGGCAGGGAGGAAACCCTTAAGATCGAGAGCGCGCTCTTTCACACATGTGCACGAAAAGGTGCACTCATCCCCCTGAGGCTAAGTGCAGCCTCAGGGAGATCGGCTCTACTTTTAAAAATATTAAAAATAGAGAAAATAAATTCCCCTTACACATCCCCTCAAGAGACAATGTCACATAAGTTGGGACATGTTCATAATTTCCATAACAACTTTATTAAAATTTTTAAAGCCCTAAATGAAAGCTCATCCCGCCGGTGGATGGGGTTTCACGTTTTTTCTACTTCCCACCAGGGCTCCTGGTCTGCTCACCAACCTTAAGGTTGGACGGGCAGGTCCACTAATTACTTTGATTGATCCTATCGATGGCCTCAGATGGCCTTTGACAGGTCGGCGGGCGGACAGCTGATTTTGCTGCGTCCCTGCCTGCCTGGAAAGTTAAACGGGGCGCAGTGACATCGGGAATTCCGCCCAACGTCACCATGCGTCATTTTACGTGTCGGCAAGCAGGCCCCGCCCCTGCTGGCTGATGGTAAAATCCTGCCCTAACCATCAAGCCACGTCTGAAAATCCACAGCCACAACATCTACTACACTCACTTCATCTAATCACTTCAAAAAAATTCTATCAAATTAGTCAAACATAGCTTATCTCTAACAAGTCCATGCTGGCTCACCTTAATTGTCCATTTCTAAAAGGTCACTAAATTGATCTTGAACTGTGGATTCTAAAAATTGCTCACAATAGATAGTTAAGCCCTTGCTCCAACAGATAGGGTGGTCATTACTGGACAAACAGGGTAAACGTCAGCAGTAACCTTTCGCCCACTAAGGGTCTGTAAGCCTTGCCTCCGTTGGAGCCCTCTGGGCTAATTAAGTGTTAGATGCTTCTCCCCCGCCCACCCTTAGGCAGTGAGTCACTTCCAGCCCCCATTTGTGCTCCTCCTTCTTGATCATTTTAGCTAAGCTGGGCTATGGTTCTATCATGTTTGAGGCCAGGCAGTCATTTGGTTTTTCCAAGTGGGTCCATCAGAGACAGACACAATCCTGTCTTCTTCTGGGGTAGGAGTCATTGCCATCAGAACAGGAACACCACTTTATTATTTTTGTGCTTCCCCTTAGCCCAAGGATACCAATTACAATGCTGTAACCGCCAACACAGCTAAAATCAGCTAAGCCGATGTCTGGTTTAACTCTGCACTGAGAACAATTATAAATTAAGACAAATTGGGAGATCTCAGTCTCATCTTACCTACAATCACTAGCCCATAAATCACATCCCTTACCAAGTTAAGTAAGGTCAACCTCAAACAGTTGGTACAACAAGAATTGCAACACAAATCATGCAGTCCTGAGGCAGCAATTAGCATAAAATCCTTCACAGGAATGATGATTGAAAATCTCTGTCCTTTCATAAATAATATCTTGAGCACAAAATGGGACCAATAAAGATTTAAAATGGTTAAAGGCAATTCAAAATAAAGCAACATTTTCCCTTGTTTATTTTTTAAAAAAGCTTCCCATTTACCCTGGAGCACACAAGGCAGTCATACCGAGAAACTGATCGCATGATAAAACCCCTAGATATAATTCATTATCTTACAAAGCAGTTTAGGACTCATTTTACCTGCCATTTCTTCAAATCACAAAAAAATGATCTATTCAATATTAAAATTATTTGATGATCTGCAAACCTTTCTTCCCTCGTTCTCTTTCTCTATCTGTCTTCCCTTCTCTCCAAATGACTTCAGGGGCTCCCATTCATCTCATAGTGAATTCCAGTGCAAATCTAGTCTCTGTTCTATTTCAGAATTTATCTCACTCATAGTTCAACATTACTCAGGTAAAAAGTGGCTGTCGACAGTTTGATTTGCCTTCTGAGAATCAAGAAACTATTACATTTAAGCTTTGAGAGATTGTGGAATGAGAGAAAGGCCATTTGGACAATAGAGCCTCACCTTTCAATGGAATAACTGTGATTGAGTGAGTGACTGAGCTTGAGTTTGTTTATGAACATCCTTGGATCAAACTGTGTTGCAAAACCTCCATAGGTTCCTTGAAGAATGCCTGGACTCAGGGATGAAGAGTTGCCAATTGTGCCAAGGTACCAGAGGGCTGTAACCCTGTGCGAATCTTTAGGAGAGGAGAAGGCCGAGGGTAGAGGGTGTGGAGCAGTGAATGGAAGGGCGGTAGCTGACTTCCTCACAAGTCAGGGGAGCTGAAGCTACAACATCTGCATTATTGGGAACTAGCAGTGTATTAGAAGAGTATCAGGAAAGTGCACCAGAGCTGAGGGCTTGATTGGATAAGCTTATTGTTTATCAGTGGATGAAGAAGAATTGAAGCTGAGGTCAACTCTCAAGGAAACAGAGTGATTGATTGGGCCTGATGGGCTTTTCTATTTTTTCAAAATTTCTTGCCTAACCTTTCAGATTTTAGGGCAATCTGCCACAGCCCAATTGATTGATCTTCCCTCCATTCAAATAGAATGAATGGAAGTGTGTCAGAAACATAAAAAAATCACATGATTATAACAAAAAGTGAAAACATTTCTCAGTGAGTTGATGAGGCAACAGCGTAACTTCCAAGGGGCAGTGATTTCAATTGATCTGCTACAGTGAAATGGTGACATGGAGAAATCAGACAATAGCTGTCTCATCAAATAATGTCAAAATCTCAGTATGAAATTCTATTTGTTCCATAATAAATCCCATTCTATTTTCTAGCAAAGCAAATAGCCCAGTGAGAAGGAATTGCCTTTCAATCTAAACTACTTTTTATTCCAAACAAATTGGATAACCACCACACGTTCTTAAAATAGACAAAACCATAGATATTTGTGAAGAAATAGACACACACAAGAGTTTGTATTATTCAAAGAATCTGCTCTACTCACTGATTGACAATCTGACAACATTGTCAACTTTAGATAAAGCTGTTAAAGTGACCCAGTGGGATTTGTGCAAATTCTTAGTGAGGATAAGGTTCCTAGTGGGGAGGCAATTGTGGGGAGTAACCAGCAGTGGCCTACAGGTTTAATGTGAAACCAGAGAGAGCATTCCTGCTCTTCCCAGCTTCATCATAAAGCAGTTAAAAAGACTAAACATGTGCCTCCTTGGAGGGAGCCTCCAGTGGTCTCTTCAAGATTGGCTGGTTTTGTTGCCATGCATTTGAGGATACTGTATGGTGCATTCTGCAATCAATCACTCACAAATAATTTGGTGAGCAGGGTTTCAAATGGATTTGAAACCCTATTTTAGATGTGGTCTATGGACATCTATACAGGAGCCATTACCAAAATGGTGGATAGTGCACTTCCATCTTCCAACTTAATGTACACAGAACCAGCTCTATTGGTTGCTCAGCCACCTGTTCTATGTCTGTAAAAAGACAACGTAATCCTAAACTGCTGACTCTTGCTAGGGTAAGTCCTACATGTGGTAACTGTGGTCAACATCTGAGTTTGAGGAACAATGGAGGAAACTTTGGACTTTAAAGAGTATATCTGAGAAATGATCATAGTAAAGTACTTGAGACAAAAAGTCAAACAAATAAAATTCAAATTTTGGACTGGTTTCAGAAGTTTTTCACACAAAGGAGCAAAGCTCAAATGGGTTCCAAGAACACTAACACAGCTAAACCCTGGAAATATTTAAATCACAACTGACTTTCTCAGTGGGGAACTTTCGATCTTTTTGGCTGGATGAACAGATGAGAAACAGAACAGCCATGATATAATTTGACAGTGGACCAGAGTTGAGGGGTTGAATGGCCTCTTCATGTTCCAATGTTCCTAATTCAGATGGACCAAATGGCATTGTTACTTTATGACATAAGCTGAAGGGTCCACTTTATCCAAACCATGCACCACCCAATAATCACCACCTCCCCAGCCAACACTACCCCTCACTTCAAACTCAAATAGTGGGGAGGGAGGGGAATGAAAGAATAGTTAATACAAAAATGGCTCATTGCATGTTGATTCATATTTTCAAAGGAATTAATCCCATGTTATGTCGATGCAGTTGAGCAGAATATTTCCAACGGCAAGATCAGACAATAACCACTTCACTTTAAGAGGCAAATGTTTACGTGACCTCCACATTGATGATGTTCAAGGTGAAAGGGTCGTATTGCCTGAAAGTTCCTGAGCCTGAACAGTATAGCAAAAGAAAATCTGCATTTGTTTAAATAAACTTTTTGCCTCTTATAGTTGTGATCCTATTCAGGCTGGCCCAATGCAGGAAATGAATCTCTCTACATGAATCAACATTGCTTAGCCTTAATCCAGACCCCCAGGAGCGAAGCAACCAACTAAGCCACAAACTTGTGCGGAGAGTTTGGGCTCGATTTTAACATAGGCTCAGGACCCCAACATTGGGACCAAATGGGGGTCTCGAGCCCATACTTGCCGGCAGTGGGACCGCCTTAGCTAATTTATCAGTCTGTCTTTGGGCTCGACATCTAATTAGAGACAAGGAGAGGGCTCTTGATTCTGCTGGCCCAATCAGAGGGCCAGCAATTCTGAAACCTCAAGAGCCCCAGTTGGAGACCTCAGGGGCATCTTGTAATACAGGCACCCCAGGGAGCTAATGAAAGATTAAAATTTAGGGAGCTGAGAGTGGTGGCCCTGTGAGACGGAGGGTAAACCATTCTAAATGGCCCATTGGGAGCATGGGGTCTGCCTTCACCACCTGTGGTTCCTTCTTTGAGCCAAGGAATTTCAGGCTTCAATAGCCCTGTGGACTGCTGTAGATAAGCTGCCTCCATGAGCTGGTGTTGTCCTGTTGTGTTGGGAGGTGGGAGATGGGGGTAAGCTGCTCCATGATTAGCAAAATGCTGGTGGCCATGTAATATGGCCATTCATGGGGCCTTTAGTTATGCAAGCTGGCTGCTAGCCTTCTGTGGGGAAGCAGCCATTGGGAAAGCTCCCGGGTGGCAGAATTGCATCAGAGAGATGCCCTGAAACAGTTCCTCACTGATGTACTGCCCCCTACCCGCCTCCAAGCCTGCCACCCCAGGGGCCAGTAAAGCTCTGCCCAGAATGTATCTCATGTTTCGTACTAAACAGCATAGCCATTCCACTGTTCATAGCTGGCAAAGGTACAGACCGTACCCAACCAGACTGTGCTTGTAAAATTCAAAACACAGTCTCCAACATTAAATGTGATTCCACGATTGGACAACATTTGGTAAATAATCCTTGGTGTGCTAAGAATTACGCTGACAACCAATTCAAGATTGTCAGTCAGGCTCAGTGTGGCACATTTGCGTGTACTGGAAGCTGCATATATTAATACACGGGGCCCTATTCTTTACAGACAGAAAGAACATGTACACACATTGCACCTGTTTCAGCTAAACAAAATAAGTGACATCCATTCACTGGTTCATTCCTCAGGGCAATGTATTGTCCAATCAGAGTCAAGCTGCCTAGTTTCAAAATTTTTTTTAGAAATGCTTGGCAGTTAACCGTCAGTCACCATCAACTGATGCATGCTTAGTATCACAGTATCTTTACAGTGCAGAAAGAGGCCATTTGGCCCATCGTGTCTGCACTGAATCTCTGAAAAAGCACTCCACCTAGTCCAACTCCTCTGCCTTATCTTAGTAACCTTGTACATTTTCTCTTTTCAGGGAGTAATCCAATTCCCTTTTGAATCCCTCAATTGAATCTTCCTCCATCACTCTTTCAGGAAGTTTGTTCCAGACTCCAACTGCCCTCTGGGTGAAAATTTTTTTCCTCAAATCCCACTTACTCCTTTTGCTAATTATTTTGAATCTGCACCCTCTAGCTCTTAATATTCTCATGAGTGGGAACAGTTTCTCACTATTTACCCTGTCCATGCCCCTCAGGATCTTGAATTCCTCTACCCAATCTCCTCTTAACCTTCTTTTCTCCAAGGAAAACAGTCCCAACCTCTCCAATCTATCCTCATAGCTACAGTTCTTCATCCCAGAAATCATTCTTGTGAATCTCCTTGGTACTCTCTCCAATGCCTTCACATCCTTCCACAAGTATGGTGCCCAGAACTGGATGCAGTACTCAAGATGAGGCCTAACTGCTGTCTTATACAAGTTCAACATGATTTCCTTACTCTTGTACTCAATGGCTCTATTAATAAAGCCTAAGATACTATATGCTCTATTAACTGCTCTCTCAACATGCCCTGCCATCTTCAATGACCTATGTACGTATACACCGAGGTCCCTCTGTTCCTGCAACTCCTTTAGAGGCTCTCCCTTTATTTTATACTGTCTCACCATATCCTTCCAGCCAAAACGGATCACTTCGCACTTCTCTGCATTGAACTTCATCTGCCACTTGTCTGCCCAATCCACCAACATGTCTATGACCTTTTGAAGTTCAAGACTATCCCCATCACAGTTGACAACATTGGCAATGCCTCTACCAATCAGAGTCCACTTATCAACCAATCAGCACTCTCTTCTCATACAGTATAAATTGTTGTTCCTTTTACATTTGGGGGATAATTTTCTCCCCGTTGAGAGGTGGGGGGGGTGGTTAGGCGGGAGCGGGCATGGGTGGGCGCGCAGCTGATCGTTGTCCGCGATTGGCTGCGCGCTGCCATCTTAAATGGGCTGGCCAATTAAGGTCTGCCCAGCGTGACGCGCACCCAGAAGCATTGAGCGTTCCCTATGCGGGCGGGGGGAGTAGGCTGAGTCAGGGCCTGTGCTCTTTCACGTATGCATGCGAAAGAGCGCAGAAATCTCCCTGAGACACAGAGCTGCCTCAGGGAGATTAGTGCGATTTTCTAAAATTTGAATAAAGACAGTGTCACATGAGCTGGGACATGTCTATGAATTTTATTAAAAATTTTTATTAAACTTTAAAAACCTTCATGAAACCTCATCCTGCCCGTGGATGTGGTTTCATGATAAATGTGAAGGCCGTCTGGGCTCTTCGCCTGCCCCCCACCAACCTTGAAGGTTGGATGGGTGGCTCCATTAATTATTTTAATTGGAATTTAAGTGGTACTTAATAGGCCTTTGACAGTTTGGCAGGTGTGCAGCTGACTCCGCTGTGCACCCGCTGAACTGAAGATCGGAACAACGCGCGGTGACATCAGGACACACGCCCAACGTCACCGCGCGTGATTTTACATGTCAGCGGGTGGGGCCCATCCCCACTCGCCAACCCGAAGATCCTGCCCCTGATATTCTTGCGAATTGTCCCGATGGGGGCAAGATGAAAAGCTTCAACATAAAAATCTCTTTTTTCAGCGATGATCCGGAATTAATCGATACAGTGACTGGGTGCCTGAAATGGGAAAATGTTCCATTCCCAGCAATATATCCTTCACCTTTATGAGCACAAGAAACTAAGGGAGGCCCCTGTGCCATTGCCCTACAGCCTGTACAGTGCTGACTGGCAGACACGCCCTTTTAAGAATTTTCTACCTCTCTAACCTAAATTCTTGATGATGGTGCAGCTTTAAGCTGCCGTTGATACAGAAGCTGTTTTTAAGTTGCAGAAGCCTATTTTTCATTATACTGACAGTGAGAGTAGAATTCTCCAATGAATTTTGTCATATTCCAAAGCTATATCCTTGACCTATTTAGAAGCTTTGAAGTGATGTGCTCTGCAAATGCTTAGAAGAATTTTAACTGGGCGAGAATTGAAAGTGATTTTTTTTGTGCTTTTTGCAAAACAAGAGACCTCTCATGCAGCCAAAGCAAAATGCATTTTAAATGGTTAATGAATAGAGCAAATGTTGTGTACATCAAGCAGTACAGTTAGACTCAACACAAAAATCTTTGCTCCACTCCCTTAAAGGTGAAGTGTATTCTTCTGATCAACAATAAGGAAACTAGTACCAACAGCTATTTTTCTGTCTAATTGGATGTAAACATTGCATCCAATACAAAATGCCTTATGGAAATTAATCTCTGCGTAACTGCAAACTCCATTTCTCTCTCTCCCTGCTTCACTCTGCTTCACTCTCTCTTCCTCTTTCTATTTAATACGCTTTGTCTAACCTTCTATGTTTTTTTCTCTCCTCCCCCATATTTGCATCACACAACCTCCAGTCTCCTACACAAATTAATTTAGAACAATCTTAATCTCAGAGACTCTGGGATCTGCCCTTTCCCATGTCTGACTGTGGAAAGCATCCTTTCACAGGGAGGGGGAACAAAGAGTCAATTTGTGCTGAGAGAGGCTATTTGGTTCATCATGCTTGTGCTGGTTATTTGAAAGAGTGATCCAATAAAGCCATTCCCTTGCTTTTTCCCCATCGGTAATTTTGGTAGTTAGCCATAGTCTACAAGGGACTGTAGACATCTCACTCCATTAGAGAGAGAGACACACACAATTGGTTATATATAACTTGAGGGGTACCACTCAGCAAGCATAGGGCAATGTGAGGAAGTAGGTCTCCATGAACTACCACAGACAGTACAGGGATTGAACCTGCACCATTAGTGTCATTCTGTATCACACTCTAGCCATCTAGCTAACCAGCTTTCCCCATCACTCTACAAATTAATTGCAGTTTTTGCCAAGGGATATAAAATCAAGGGATTTATCAATTTCCCTTAGGAAGTTATTACTGAATCTGCTTTTACTTTCATCACAACTCACTACATCAAAAAAATCTTCTCATCTCCCCCCTGGATTTTTTTTTTGTCAATTATCTTACAACTGCGTACTCTGGTTACCAACTCTCCTGCCACTGGAAACAGGCCTATCCAATGTATCAAAACTTTATCATTTTGAGCCTCTGTAATAATTCTCTGCTTAGAGAAGAACAATCCCAACTCATCCAGTCTCTCCACGTAATGAATTCCCTCATTGCTGATACCATCTTGGTAAATCTCCCCTGACCCCTCTCCCAGACTTAACATCCCTCATAAACTGTGGTGCCTAGAATCAGATGCAATGCTTCAGCTGAGGTGTGGGCAGTTTTGTGGCTTTGAACCTGGTGAGAAGCAAACTGAGAAAACCCTCCAAATATATTTCACTTCTGAGCCTCAGGGCTGAGAGCAGACCAGACGGTTGCTTCTCACTTCTGGCTGCATTTAGCCTCAGTCCCCAGATAGCCATAATTTTAATGTGTTATCAAGATCAGCAAGAGTCAAGTGGCCATTGAAGTACACAGCCCAGGAGTTAACTATAACTGGAACCCAAGGTAAAGCTATGAATAAATGAAGGAATAAAGCGAGGCAAAAGCCAGAAACAAATGCTGAGCAAACAGAAAACAGCTCTGAAGGTCAAACCATTCTAAATGAGTTAATATTACTTATTTATATGAAGGCAAAATGCATGTTGGATAGCTGTGTGTCTATTAGTGAATTCAGAATAATTTCAATCTTTCTTGGAAAACACCAGGAGAGAGAAAATGCCACTTCAAAATGGCAGTGATCCTCTACTAAAGGAACAACGTTTATTGAAAAGGAACAATTTTGCTACCGTCAGTTCACAGCAAGGTCCAGCCTGCTCTAAAAATTCCAATCTCACACCAGCATGTAGCATCAACATCCCTTTGCATTGTTCTCCACAGTCAGTGCTAGACTGGCATGTGATGGTGTGGGGGGGTCTGTAATTATTCATAGCATCCTGGTCACATTTGGTGTCTATATTGTTGGATGTAAACCAGGGTCAGACTTGACTGAAGTGTCCCCTACATGGTCAAATAACCTGCTGGCAATCTGCAGTCTATGAAATCACATGTGAATGATGACTATTTGACAGCTATTTGTCACTGGAGCCATTTCGTAGTTTGGGTTCTGCTTTGATTAAAAGCTCTATTCGTTCTATATTGGAAGATTGTAAATTGTTCCAAAAATATTGAATCTAGAATCTTTTGAAGTATGATTCCTTGTTGGAGGACATTGTGATATTAGGGCTCAAGACTGCAAGGTTCCTTTGCACTGTCAGCACTTAAATATAACAATTCAGGGTTATCCCCACATCCAGCCAGTGAGAAGGATTATTCCAGATTCAGGTGACTCCAGGCTGGCTCTCAGTCTACTTTCATTCAATCAATAATTGTTTCAGACTCTGCCTCACTGATATCATCAAACCAGACCACCAGTCAGGAGGATCAACCTGGCAGTCCAATCCACGAGGTACAAACTTGACCTTTTTTGTGCAAAAGACTTAGAAATGGTTTCTAGTTTATTTTTATTAGGTGAAAACCAATCCCTGGATCCATTTTGTGAGAATATTTGGTACTTAGAAAGCAGTTTAATGACACAATTAATTAAGTTGGTAGTTCAGGTTAGTTCAAGTTAAACTTTAGGGTTCAGGGTGAGTTGGTTGCTATGTCAGCTGAGTCACGGAGATTCCAGACATTTTGCCTATTTCAGAGAACTGACAGATTGCAAATTGGCCCCAGTGTGAGTCTTTCCCAATCCAGTCCAACAAGGGGGAATGCTTGTTAGCTTCTGATCAGATCTCAAATTGATGTATTTAAATTTCCCTATAAAGGGACAAGTGGATAGACCCAACATTTCTGAAAGAATCCCTGTCAATAAATATTTTTGCAACATAAAGAAAGGGAAGGACTTTGAATAGCTTTTATTTTAGGGGTAGAGAGTTTGAGCCACACACCAAACTGAGCAGGTGCTGCACTGTCAAAGATGCTGTGTCGAAAAGTCCTGCCTACAGTTCCAGTAGCTCAGGCAAACATTAAGGGTCTTTAAAAATGAACAAAGAAGTTCCCCAGTGTCACAACCAGCATTCCCCTGTCAACCATCAACAACACAAGCAAAACACTTCATCACTCATTTCAATATTTGTGGGTTCCTTCTGTGTGCAAAGTCATTTCTGTACTGGCCTACAGTCATTCCAAAGAGCAAATCACTATGCAAAACATTCTGAGGTTCTATTTGAAAGTGGTTATGAGTTACTTTTTGAATTAGCTCTTCCTTCAATCAGTGAGCTAAACTGTGTCTACTGGGGACTCTATCTTGCCTTTATGTATAACATTCTACTCTTCCATCTGAAATTCTATTATTATAACAAAGACATTAACCCACATATTTTAAAGGCCCTAGCTAAAAGAGCAGCAAATTTTCTGATAAAAGCATTAACGTCTGACAGGGACCAGGAACCAGGGCTGGAATTTAGTGCCGGTGGTTAATGGCACCATCAGAGGGAGATGGCAGATGGGCCCAGAAGTGAATGGGGTGACTTTGCCTCAGTGGTTAATGGGACCTGGGGCTGCCCCCCTTGGATGGTGGCCACTGGGGCTGCCGTCCCCATTAGGATGCCCCCCCTAGACCTGCAGGCCAATCAGAATGCTGGATAACCTCACTGGGAGCAGTGGCCACTGAGGGAGCTGCACCTAGAGGAGGAGGGTGTAATGATGGCCCAAATGCCCTTATAACCAGATGGGTGGGTCTGGGGGCACTGGAGCCGGTTAGAGAGGCCTGGCGAGGGGGGAGGTCGGGTGATGGATTGGTGAGGGCAGGCAGTGTCGAAGCCACTGGGACTCCTCTACTGGCCAAAGATTGCCTGCACCAAACCCACTGGAAGTCCAGCAGAGTCTAACAAGCCTTTTCACCATGTAGCCCCACACCCACCACTGGTAAAATTTCAGCAGGAGGTGGGAAGAAGCCCTTAATTAGTCACTTAGGTGTTTCAGTTGAGCTGTGGGAGGGAGGGCTGTGTGCCACCTTCATCACCTCTGGCAAGATGGCACAGTGGCAGGGAGTCAGCATACACACTGCCCCCACCTTCCTTTTCCTTTTTATAGGCCGCCCTGCCTCCCAGCCATCCCTAGGGGGCTAGTGGAATCCAGCCTCTGATCTCAACAGAAATGCTCACAAAACAAGACTGGAAAATTATAGAGGATAGTAAAAATGTAGGTTAAATATTTTGATTCAACATCAGAACACAGAAATTATTTCAAATAAAAATTATGCAAAACAATTTAAAAATTAATGAGAGCAGTGAGATGATACTTTCTCATTATATCAATAGTGAAAATATTTTTTAAAAATTAATATCTGACCTACAAATCCTTCCTTAGCATGTACCTAAGTGGAATGTTCCAAGATAATCTCCTACAATGACTTTATTCTCAATATATTAAACTCCATGCAAATTTTAATATCCTAGATTAAAAATTATTAAGGAATAATCTCACTGAGTTTCCAAAGACTCTGTGGGTTTATCCTGTCAGTGTCTGGATCAGAAAGACCTGAAGGATCCCAAATTTGATCCCCTGTCTTGAGTGAAGTGACCAAATCAACTTAGGAAGTGGGGGTTGCTCTAATTGGCCTCAGTGCCCTGGTTAATGAGGAAAAGAATGCCCAGGTTCCACACTCCTGATAGTTAATCAGTGAATCAAGATGGAAAGTGCATGAATGTTAGAGAGAAGGAAAGCAGAGAGTGCTGGTAGCTCAATCGGTATCTGAACATAATCGGTGAAAACCATTGAACCTCATCTGCCAAACATTAACAAGCCAGTCTCAGGTTCTGACTGACCTACTGTGCAATGTTCCTGTTGTATCTTGGAGAAGGAACCTGAGAGGGAAAAATAAAAACCCATGAGTGTTAAATTTAGAAACAAAAACAGGAAATGTTGAGAATTCACAGCAGTACTGAGAATCAGAAAGTGAAGCAATGGATGATTACAGTAGAAATATTAACCTTTTTGCTCCTTCAAGTGTTAGTATCCAAACTCCTGTAGTTTGCAACACTCCCCTGTTGCACCACAGAAAGGTTCATATTCATGCAATAACAACTTGCATTTTTTTATTTGTCTTGGGATATGAGCATCAATATCACAGCAGCATTTATTGCCCATCCATAATTGCCCTTGAGAAGGTGGTGGTGAGCTGCCTTCTTGAACCGCTGCAGTCCCTGTGGCGTAGATACACTCACAGTGCTGTTAGGGAGGGAGCTCCAGGATTTTAACCCATCAAAGAAATGGCAATATGATCCCAAGTCAGGCTGGTGTGTAACTTGAAGCGGAACTTGCAGGTGGTGGTGTTTCCCTGCGTCTGCTGCCTTTGTCCTTCTAGGTGATAGAGGTTTCAAGTTTGGAAAGTGCTTTCTAAGGAGCCTTGGGGAGCTGCTGCAGTGCATCTTGTAGACGGTGCACACAGCTGCCACTGTGCATTGGTGGTGAAGGGAGTGAACATTTATAGTGGTGAATGTTGTGCCAGTTGGGCTGCTTTGTCCTGGATGGTGTCAAGCTTCTTGAGCATTGTTGGAGCTGGACTCATCCAGACAAATAAACAGTATTCCATCACACTCCTGGCTTGTGCCTTATAGATGGTGGGCAGGCTTTGGGGAGTCGGGAGGTGACTTCATGTGAGATACAGCGCACTCCAGACTCTTCCCACTCCACTGTGCAATCGTATAGTGCCTTTAATATCAAGACATGTTTCAAGGCATTTCACAAAGCTGAAGCTCAAAAAATGGATCTTCCTAAAGAGGAGATATAATTCCTTTCACATCCTCCTGCTGTCCAAGAGCACTTTACAGTTAATGTATTACTCATAACATGTAGTCACTGTTGTTAAGTGGGGAAGCATTGCAGCCAGTTTGCACACAGTGAGCTTCGACAAACAGTGTTGATTTACAGATTAGCATTGGCCAGGGCACTAGTAAAATTTCCTTGGTTGTCTGATAGGATAAGAATAACTGCGCATAAAAGATCATGAGGACATGGAATCCATTAGCACAATGAGTTGTTGAAGCTGAGCCAGTCACAATGATTCAGAGTGTGTAATATGAAAACTTGAACAAAAATATTGAGGGGTACAGAAGAAGAGTAGAAGAGTGAATCAGATGTAGCAATACCAGAAACATAAGCATGATGGGCTGAATGGTCTCTTTCTGTTCCATGATTCCATATTTTTCTAAATGGGGAAACAAATTACAGTTTGGCAAGTAAAATGCTTCCAATGTTTGGTTTTTTTTATATGTTCACAGAATTATTTAATGTCCAATTACATTTCTCAAAAAGGAAAACTGAATTAAGAAAAAATATTGAACAGGTAATACATTTAAACTTCAATGTGAACAGTATGTAACCTACATTGTCCTGTGGATAGATTTCCCCCTATATGTTCAGTCATTTAGTTTTTCCTCTGAATTTATCTTTCCCATTTTCCTTCTTTTTAAACCCATTTTCCCCATAAAATGCTCAAATTTCAGAAATGAGAGCTGTTTGGTCAAAAATGCTTCTTGTCTTCCTTTACAATAATTTACATCCATTTCACCTGAATCAAATCTGTCAGCCGACTTGGAGCAGAAAACATTACATTTTGCAGACATGAAATGGATATGAATTACCATCTTTTAATGGAAATGGTGATTGAATATTAAAATTCTACATTAAAGCCTAGTGATTCACTGCCTAACATCAAGGCATAAACTGCACAGGGGCAAAGATATCTAACCGTTCTTCCTGCTAGATGTAATTGAATGTTGCTTCGTGACATCTCCTAGTTTTAGGTGGAGTTTCTTGTCCATTTTAGGTAGAATATGAGCACAAGAATCTGCTACAGAATTACTTTATGTATTGTTAGGAAGTTATCTTATGACTTAGTTTGAAAAGTGTATTGAGCTTCCCTCGATCTGCTGTAGCCTTTTTCATGGTTAATTTCCTCCCCTTCTCTCCATAAATCTCCTTTAGATGTAACACCAGCTCCGTTCTGCCACCTCACCCAAGTGACCATCCTTCCTGTGTGATCCTGGACTATAAATGCCATCAGGTCACTAAACCTCATTTACATGATGTGGGCTTCGCTGGCTAAGTCAGCATTTATTGCCCATCCCTAATTATCCTTGAGAAGGTGGTGGTGAGCTGTCTTTTTGAACTGCTGCTGTCCATGTGGTGTAGGTACACCAACAGTGCTGTTAGGAAGGGAGTTCCAGGATTTTGACCCAGCGACAGTGAAGGAACGACAGCATATTTCCAAGTCAGGATGGTGAGAGACTTGGAGGGGAACTTCCAGGTGGTGGTATTTCCATCAATCTGCTGCCCTTGTCCTTCTAGATGGTAGTGGTTGTGAGTTTGGAAGGTGCTGTCTAAGGAGGCTTGATGAGTTCCTGCAGTGCATCTTATAGAAGATACACACTGCTACTACTGTGCATCGGTGGTGGTGGGAGTGAATGTTTGTGGATGGGGTGCCCTTTGTCCTGGATGGTGTCAAGCTCCTTTAGTGTTGTGGGAGCTGCACTCATCCAGGCAAATGGAGAGTATTCCATCACATTCCTGACTTGTGCCTTATAGCTGGTGGACAGACTTTGAGGAGTCAGGAGGTGAGTTTCTCACCGCAGGATTCCTAGCCTCTGACCTGCTCTTGTAGCCACAGTATTTATATGCCTAGTCCAGTTCAGTTTCTGGTTAGTGGAAACCACCACCACCCCCCCCCCCCCCCCCCATGATGTTAATAGTGGGGAATTTAGTGATGGTGATGCCAATGAATATCAAGGGGTGATGGTTAGATTCTCCTTTGTTGGAGATGGTCATTGCCTGGCACTTGTGTGGTGCGAATGTTACTTGTCAGCTCAAGCCTGGATATTGTCCAGGTCTTGCTGCATTTGGACATGGACTGCTTCAGTATCTGAGGAGTCATGAATGGTGCTGAACATTGTGCAATCATCAGTGAACATCCCCCCTTCTGACCTTATGACAGAAGGGAGGTCATTGATGAAGCAGCTGAAGATGATTGGGCCTAGGACACTACCTGAGGAACTCCTGAAGTGATTTCCTGGAGCTGAGATGATTGACCTCCAACAACCACAACCATCTTCCTTTGTGCTGGGCATGACTCCAACCAGTGGAGAGTTTTCCCCCTGATTCCCATTGACTCCAGTTTTGCTAGGGCCCCTTGATGTCACACTCAGTCAAATGCTGCCTTGATATCAAGGGCAGTCACTCTCACCTCACCTCTGGAATTCAGGTGTTTTGTCCATGTTTAAACCAAGACTGTAATGAGGTCAGGGGCTGAGTGGCCCTGGCGGAACCCAAGTGGATGTCAGTGAGCTGGTTATTGCTAAGCAAGTGCCGCTTGATAGCACTGTTGATGACCCTTTGCATCACTTTACTGATGATCAAGAGTAGGCTGATGGGGTTGTAATTGGTCGGGTTGGATTTGTCCTGCTTTTTATGTACAGGACATACCTGGGCAATTTTCCACATAGCCGGGTAGATGCCAGTGTTGTAGTTGTACTGGAACAGCTTGGCTAGGGGCACAGCAAGTTCTGGAGCACAGGTCTTCAGTACTATTGCCAGGACGTTGTCAAAGCCCATAGCCTTTGCAGTTTCCTGTGCCTTCAGTCATTTCTTGATATCATGTGGAGTGAATCGAATTGGCTGAAGACTGGCATCTGTGATTCAGGGGACCTCCAGAGGAGGCCGAGATGGATCATCCACTCGGCACTTCTGGCTGAAGATTGTAGCAAATGCTTCAGCCTTATCTTTTGCACTGATGTATTGGGCTCTTCCATCGTTGAGGATGGGGTTATTTGTGGAGCCTCCTCCTCCAGAGAATTGTTTAATTGTCCACCACCTTTCCTGACTGGATGTGGCAGGACTGCAGAGTTTAGGTCTGATCCATTGGTTGTGAAATTGCTTAGCTCTGTCTATCACTTGCTGCTTATGCTGTTTAGCATAAAGTAATCCTGTGTTGTAGCTTCACCAGGTTGACGCCTCATTTTTAGATATGCCTGGTGCTGCTCCTGGCATACCCTCCTACACCTTTCTTTAAATGAGGGTTGATCCCCTAGGGTGATAGTAATGGTAGATTGGGGGATATGCCAGGCCATGAGGTTACAGATTGTGTTTGAGTACAATTCTGCTGCTGCTGATGGCCCACAGCGCCTCATGGATGCCCAGTCTTGAGTTGCTAGATCTGTTCGAAATCTATCCCATTTAGCACGGTGGTAGTGTCACACAACACGATGGAGGGTATCCTCAATGTGAAGGCAGAACTTCGTCTCCACAAGTACAGTGCAGTGGTCACTCCTACCAATACTGTTATGGAGAGATGCACCTGAGGATGAGGTCAAGTATGCTTTTCCCTCTTGTTGGTTCCTTCACCACCTGCCACAGACCCAGTCTAGCAGCTATGCCAATTAGGATTTAGTCAGATCAGTCAGTAGTGGTGCTACCAAGCCACTCTTGGTGATGGACATTGAAGTCCCCCACCCAGAATACATTCTGTGCCCCTGCCACCTGCAGTCCTTCCTCCATGTTCCTCCTCAACATGGGGAAGTACTAATTCATTAGCTGAGGGGATGGACGGGCACGGTACATGTTAATCAGTGGGAGGTTTTCTTGCCCTTGTTTGACCTGATGTCATGAGACTTTATGGGGTCCAGAGTCGATGTTGAGGACTCCCAGGGCAACTCCCTCCTGACTGTATACAACTGTGCTGTACTGGGGGTCTGGGAAATCGTCGGTAAGGTATGTTACTGTGAGTATGGCTGTCAGGCTGTTGCTTGACTAGTCTGTGAAACAGCTCTCCCAATTTTGGCACTCGCCCCCAGATGTTAGTAAGGAGTGACTGAATTATCCCCTTTTTAACACAAAGGCACTGAACCCACTTGTATGTCTATTACATGGACCATACAACATAGAAAGCGGAAATCCCATGTCCATGTTTATACTCCACACATCTCCTCTCACCCTATCAGTATATCCTTCTATTCATTTCTCCCTCATGTATTTATCTGGTTTCTCCTTAAATATGTGGTAGCAAATTCTACGTTCTAACCAGACCCAAGGTAAAGAAGTTTCTTGTAAATTTCTTACTAGGTTTATTAGTGACTATCTTATATTTATGGCCTCAGTGTTCCTGTACATGTGGGAAAGGGAAATCATCCAGGGTTTCTGTTTCCAATCTAGTGACTCATGCTGTGAAGTATTCACATGTAGAAAAAAGCAGGCTTGGCTCTTATGCTCTCCACAATGAAATGCCCTGCAGGCTCTCAGATTCACATCAAGTGGTACACAGTCGGGAGGGAGTTGCCCTGGGAGTCTTCAACATCGACTCCAGACCCCATGAAGTCTCATGGCATCAGGTCAAACATGGGCAAGGAAACCTCCCACTGATTACCATGTACTGTGCCCCTCCACCCCCTCAGCTGATGAATTAGTGCTCCTCCATGTTGAACATCACTTGGAGGAAGGACTGCAGTTGGCTGGGGCACAGAATGGGGTGAGGACTTCAATGTCCATCACCAAGAGTGGCTCGGTAGCACCACTGACCGAGCTGGTCGAGTCCTAAAGGACATAGCTGCTAGGCTGGGTCTGCAGCAGGTGCTGAGGGAACCAACAAAAGGGAAAAACATACTTGTCCTCATCCTCACCAATCTGCCTGCCGCAGATGCATTGGTCCATGACAGTGTCGGTGTGAGTCTGGGTGTCAGCAGGACATTTCACTGTGGAGAGCGTACACAGTATCAGTTTCACATCAGACTTGAGTGAGGCACTGGAGATCCAATCGAGGTATAACACAGTCTCATTCAGATGAGGAGGGAAGAAAATGGGATAAATATTTGAAAGTAATTTTAAAAGGTCTGGGGAAGAGCAGAGGAATTGCATTAAATGGAAAGATCTTTCAGAGAGCCAGCACAGCACAATGGGTTGTGTGCTATCGTGCTGTGCTGTAAATTCTATAAAAGAAGAAACCCAAAATTTGCCAAGGAGATATAAATCTAGACATGGCCATTACCAATACTAGTGGAGGGATATAATGCTGACATTTTTTCTGGTATTTTAAGATAAGAATTGACCTTTATTTGAAACAAATGGATGGGTGCTGAGAAATAGTGCGGATGAAAAAAGTCACATAAATATATTAAATGTTCACCTTGTAATATGTTCAGTAGTAATTCCTAGGTTGTAAAACATAGCATGCTAGTTATCTGCTAACCATACATAGCAGGTTTCATATCTCTACCTCTGTGTCACAATCATCAATAAAATACTTTTACCTTTGCCATGCTCAGCATTCTTGGGGACACAATTTTAAAATTAAATATATCACAGTTTTTAGAATATGTATAATGCTATGTATAATGTATGTGTAGCAATCTATATATTACAATGAGGAACCAACACTTTGCAGTGAGTGTAAAGTAATAATTCTCGGGGTACTCAAACATATTGATTTTATTCACTTTTGGTCTATCATTTTGTTAGAAGTGCATGACTGTATGTTTCAGAAAGACCATCACATAATGCATAGAATTCTCTTCCTCCAACAATCTACAGCCTTTTAAAACCCAAGCTTTGTCTCATCTGATCATTGTTTTTATAGTTTACCTGATTTTCTCTTCTGTTCTCTTCAACCCTGGTGGATTCAAATGACTGAGCCTTGGCCTTTCAGATAGTGTACCAGCAAACCATCAGCAGACCAACCCATACACACACATATAAATAAACTGGTACAATACTACCCACTGTTTAGCTAAGAAGCTGATGAAGATGATGACCCAAATTTGACTTGGCTCAGTCCATCTCTCTCAATTTTACAATCCATAATGTAATCCAAATCCATTGTAGAAATAAAACTAAGATAGTCTAGATTATTAGAACTAGTAATTTAACTCCAAGTAGAAATTGCTAAAATAGAGCGACCCTCCTTATATGTAATCCCAACCTCTCCCTCAAAGCCATTCATACAGCCTGAGAAATATTGGAAACACACACATATAATAAAAGATGTATCACAAGTCAAAAGAAGATGTTAAATTCACCATAGATTGCAATTTTAAAATAACATATTCCCAAGAAATGGCACTCCAATTCCTTTGTCTCACAATATTTCAATCCAACTACAGTTTGCAAAGGGTTAATCTGTCAGCTTCTCTCAGGTGTACTCTAAATACTAAATAAATATTTCAATACTCAATGACAACTTAGTGGGAGGGAGTCTTAGAAATATTTGACTGCAGCTCTTCATCCAAATTAAGAGACCTGACAGAATTCAAATAAAACAAGACTTGAGCCACAAAAAGTGCTTTGTTATTGATTTTTAATGTTATCTGATATGTCTATTATTTAAGTTGCTATATTTTAAAGGTTTTGTGAAGGTTTGAAGCCTCTAGAATAAACTGTATACTTGTAATGGAGGGTTAACGTCTGCTACAATCGCAATCCCCGAGTATAAATTATCTTTTATTATTTAATAGACTTAAGCAAACATTGAAATTTGACGGAGAAAGAGGACAATTTCGAGCTTGTGTTACCTTTGCAAAGAAACATTAATTGGGTTCAGTCAGCAGAGCTTTCAGCGAAAGGAGACGGCTGCTCTGCACCAGCTTCGATTAATCTTTAACACCTCTCTCTCCTTCCCCACTCCTTTCTCCTTCTCTCTCTCCCGCCTCTCCGCTTCAACTGATGTTGAAGAGATCACTAGATCCGCAGTCTTCGATCATGGCAGAGAAAAAGAAAATGAAATAAATGAAAATCATTCAGACCTAGGAGGAAAGTGATCCTCCCGTGCACCAATTTTTTGTAAAGAATCCCATCCTCAGTGGAGAGAAAGATTCAGTTCCTCGGTCTGACTTGCCAACATTGATGGTTTCAGCACCAAGGACAGCGCCACAGAGCCGCACTCGCCCCAACAGCACCTCCAGTGGGAGGCACAGGCTCCTGTTGAAAGGGCTGAAAATACAAGGAAGCCCAAGGATTCCGATCCTTAATAGTACACAACTCTAGAAGGAGCAGGGTCCATTAACCGCCAGGAGAAATCTCTCGCTCAGGAAGGATGCAGACAGTTGCAGCCAATAGAGGTACATCCTTATTTCACTCTGCCCCCAGCACTGAGAACCTCAGCACAGCCCGGTAACAATCACTACAGGCAGACTCCACAGTCTCTCACTCCTGCCAGTACACAGACCGCTCCTATCAGGGCTACACTTGCAGAGATTGGTGACCATCCAGATGTGCGCGTTTCACAGAGCGGGTCGCAAACTCTCAGATCCCACAGCTGCAGCAACATCTGCTAGAGCAGGTCTCCTCTCGGTGATCGCCTCCCCTTAAACAAATCCTGGCTACTTCAGCTCCGAGCTGACAAGTGATTTCTCCACATCATGTGCCCAAGTGGGACAGTGAAAAGCACAGACAGATTGGTGAAGATGCTTTATCCCGCTCCCTCTCTCTCTTCCTCACGTTCTGGCAATTACTGTTAGTCAACTGTGAAACCATCCGATAGCTGCACACACATACCCACCCACACCCCCCTCAGCCCCCCACCCCCCACCACACACACAGATATAGAAAAAAAAGCAAGCTTGCCTGGTAGAAACACTGAAGGAAAGGGGTTTTAATCTGCAGCAGCAAATCACACAGGCAACGCACAGTGGGAGTGACTGAGCGTCTCATGCATATGAATCAGGACACGTGCCACAGCCCAGTAAAGTCAAAGGGCAAACTCCCCACTGTCTGTTACAAACATATTCTGATAAGCTTTGTTTTTAAAAAGTGGGAAGCAATGCAGACTTGTGTATCATTTGCTGAGGGTGAGTTTGGCTACTTATCTCACTGAAGTATCTTCACTCCTTTCTTCTCTCAGCCGCTGCACCAAATTACTTTCCTCAGTGATTGCAAACTCCACTTGGACTCAGAATGTTCTGGCTCCTCTGACTTTACTGAATCCCCCCTTAAGCTCTCCTCCATTTAAATATACTGACTCATATTCATGGCCACCCCTTCATTCTTGCCACCTCGCATGGTTTCCTTACTCTAATGAAATCAATTACAGATAAGGCAATCTCTGATTACTTCCTTGTATTACTCTCCACCCATTTCCTACTTCCTCCTAATCCTACTTCCTTTTTTGCTCACCCTGGAAAAACACACTCTCCCAATTTACTGATAACCGCATTTTCAAAATCCCAACTAGCCTTTGGCCCCCTATTCACCACAATATTTCCATAGCCACTGCTCAACCACACCCTCACCTCCACCTTTGATGCCCTAGTCATCATTAAAACCATTACTCTCTCTCTCACCCCAACTGTTCATCCTGGTACAACTCTCATCACTCCTTCCTTAAGTCTAAGGAATGCAGGCTTGAACGGGTATGGTAGAGCCATTCACAACCAGGTCTGGCTGAGCCACATAAAACACTATTGGCTCCTGTTCTCACCTAATATATATTTAGAATGGCTCTTGCCAATACTTCCTTAGGTAGCCCAGTCTTTAATCCATGCTCACTGTGGAATCCACCTAGCCAAGGTTTGGTCCCTGTCATGTATTATACTGATCAAAACTCTGTTTCTATCTTTGGTCTTCTAGCCAGATTGTTGGGTGAAGATAGCATTGAGAGCAGCTGTAATTTCCAATGATTGAAAAGCTTGTAAATCCTCATTGGGTTCAGAGAGCAGCCGCAGATTGCCAGTCCTTCAGGAGCAGGAGGAAGAAAATTGAAACTAAAAGAGCTTCCGTTCAGTTCAACTCTCAATAAACCTGGAGGAGGAGAAGGTTGGCAGTAGAGAGGGAGATTGTGTTTTCACCTGATCTATACAGGCCAGCAATGCAGTTTTCCCACTGCATCTTGTGGATATTAAAGACATATGCTATTTTTGAAGAGCTCTCCAAGTCAAAATTGCTCCCGAAAACCATTGGATGTCAAGTACTTTGAGAGGTGGTAAAACACTAAATCAATCCGTGTCCCTTTCTTTCTACTTTTCAAAAGCTGGCAAGCTTGGTGCAGTGGCAGCACAGTCATCCCTGGAGAGGAACTTGAATCTACAAACTTCTGATTCAGTGACTTCAGCACACACACTCTAGCCCAGTATTCAGGAGTGCAACAATGTTTGAGGTGTTGTCTTTCAGCTGATGTTAAACCAAGGCCCTATCTGCTTTCTTGGTCTAAAAGATCCCATGGCATTATTTAAAGATTAGGACAGTTCTGGTATCCTGGTCAACATCATCCCTCAATCAACATCACTAAAACCGATTATCCCGCTATGTACAAATTGTAACAGTGATTACATTACAATACAGCCAATAAAGTACATTTGAAAAGTGACTTGGAACTTTTGCAATCCAAATCCTATCTGTCCTTTTTTTATTTTTCAAGAACTTCTTGACTGAAAAGGTGAGCAGTGGGGATTTTCATACTTAAAAATGAGCACTTCTGATGAGAAAAGCTGTGAAGAAACAATAACAGCAGGCAGTTTAAGATGAAAAAAAGACAAACAGATTGTTTAAAAAACAGAAGGAAACTCACAACAAGCTAAGAATGTCTTTGGTCTCGGAATGAGTCCAACCGAGGTTGTACTTTCTTAGTAGTTAAACATTTTGGTTCATTTTGGGAGGATCTATCTACTGAACCCTGTAAAACAGGGAGACTTTAAGATGGGTTAGTAGATAAAGGTGTTGCAGAGTATAATGCAGAGCCATAGAAGCCATAAGGTGACAGTTAACTGATCTCACCTGGGGCAGTAGAAGGAGCAATATAATTGGCTTCAATAGCTGTG
Source organism: Carcharodon carcharias (assembly GCF_017639515.1). Lineage (NCBI taxonomy): Eukaryota > Metazoa > Chordata > Chondrichthyes > Lamniformes > Lamnidae > Carcharodon > Carcharodon carcharias. The sequence continues at coordinate 27,958,424 of NC_054500.1, forward strand.
GGCTATGGAGTGGGAAGACTGACCAGAGATCCTGTTCCTGATGGATATCCAGCCACTTTTACTGGACAGTTTGTCTGCTTGGCTATCAGTTTATTTCAGGATCAGATGTGGGTGGCTGTGATGCCTGCCATGGTTAGATAGTTTGCTGACGATCCCTTTAAGACCATAAGACGTAGGAGCAGAAATTAGGCCATTCGGCCCATCGGGTCTGCTCTGCCATTCAATCATGGCTGATAAGTTTCTCAACCCCATTCTCCCACCTTCTCTCCATAACCTTTGATCCCCTTACCAATCAAGAACCTATCTATCTCGGTCTTAAATACACTCAATGACCTGGCCTCCACAGCCTTCTGTGGCAATGAATTCCATAGATTCACCACTCTCTGGCTAAAGAAGTTTCTCCTCATCTCTGTTCTAAAAGGTCATCCCTTTACTCTGAGGCTGTGCCCTCGGGTCCTAGTCTCTCCTACTAATGGAAACATCTTCCCCACGTCCACTCTATCCAGGTCTTTCAGTATTCTGTAAGTTTCAATCAGATCCCCCCTCATCCTTCTAAACTCCATCGAGTATAGACCCAGAGTCCTCAAACGTTCCTCATACATTAAGCCTTTTATTCCTGGGATCATTCTCGTGAACCTCCTCTGAACCGTCTCCAGGGCCAGAACATCCTTCCTGAGATATGGGGCCCAATATTGCTCACAATATTCTAAATGTGATCTAACCAGAGCCTTATAAAGCCTCAGCAGCACATCCATGCTTTTATATTCTAGACTCTTGAAATAAATGCCAACATTGCATTTGCCTTCCTAACTACTGACTCAACCTGCAAGTTAACCTTAAGAGAATCCTGGACTAGGACTCCCAAGTCCATTTGCACTCCAGATTTCTGAATTCTCTCCCCATTTAGAAAATAGTCTATGCCTCTATTCTTCCTACCAAAGTGCATGACCTCACACTTCCCCACGTTGTATTCCATCTGCCACTTCTTTGCCCATTCTCCTAACCTGTCCAAATCCTTCTGCAGCCTCCCCGCATCCTCAATACTACCTGTCCCACCACCTATCTTTGTATCATCTGCAAACTTAGCCAGAATGCCCTCAGTTCCTTCATGTATAAAGTGAAAGTTGTGGTCCCAACACTGACCCCTGCGGAAGTCCACTAGTCACCAGCTGCCATCCTGAGAAGGACCCCCTTATCCCCACTCTCTGCCTCCTGCCAGACAGACAATCTTCTATCCATGCTAGTACCTTGCCTCTAACATCATGGGCTCTTATCTTAATGAGCAGCCTCCTGTGCGGCACCTTGTCAAAGGCCTTCTGAAAGTCCAAGTAGATAACATCCATTGGCTCTCCTTTGTCTAACCTACTCATTACCTCCTCAAAGAATTCTAACAGATTTGTCAGGTATGGCCTCCCCTTGATGAAACCATGCTGACTTTGCCCTATTTTACATGCACTTCCAAGTATTCTGAAATCTCATCCTTAATAATGGACTCTAAAATCTTACCAACGACCGAGGTCAGGCTAATTGGCCTGTAATTTCCCGTCTTTTGCCTCATTCCCTTCTTAAACACCATAGTCACCTCTGCCCCCTGGCTCTATTGACCTTTGGGGATGTTACTCATGTTTTTCACCATGAAGACTTACGCAAAGTCAGTTCCTCCGCCATTTCTTTGTTCCCCACTACTACTTATCCAGCGTCATTTTCCAGCGGCCCAATATCCTCTTTTGCCTCTCTCTTACCCTTTATATATCTAAAAAAAACTCTTGCAATCTTCTTTTTATATTACTGGCTAGTTTACCCTCATATTTAATCTTCTCCCTCCTTATTTCTTTTTTAGTTGTCCTCTGTTGGTCTTTGTAGGCTTCCCAATCCCTTGGTTTCCCACTGCTCTTCGCCGCATTGTATGCTTTCTCTTTAGCTTTTATGCTGTCCCTGGCTTCCCTTGTAGGCTGAGATGAGGAAAATGCTAACAAATAGCCCATTCAGGAGGAGGGAGAAAAGAGAAAGACAGGGAGTTTTTTTTTAAAAAGATGTAGGGCAACTGGAAGATACTGGTTCTCAGATATATATCTATCCTTTGTGGAGGACCGAGTAATGCTACATGTATTCAACCTCCAATGCATTCATTTTTTAAATTGTATATAAACAGAGTTTATGTAGAGTGAAGGAAGAATGACTATTGACCACACCTTCTGTTTTTCAACAGTTTCATTTGTATAAATTGTTTATATCCAGTGTATTGTGGTTTTCTGTACTGTCCTATTCCTCAGTGCTCCCACAGCCAGGTAGCAGCAACCTTCCACTGCTATCCACTGGGTTAATGCAGCTGACAAGCACTGCGGCTCAGACAATGGTAAAACAAAATGTTTCTAGTCTTTATGGCCTGAAAGTGCTGAGTTTTGCTGGGATGCAGGTAGATAGACATAGGCAACTCTCTGTTGCCTTATCCATATGGCCTTCTTGTGAGTGTTGATGATGATTGCCCAAGCTTTTTTAATCATGGGGGGTATCAGAGCTGAACCTAAGGCCATTCTTATCAACATGCACACCCAGTTGTTTCCAGCAGGAGACACTAGAGAGCGCACAGAATTTCTAGTTGATTTAGTTCCCCCTCCTTAACGCCATGACATTCAGGTCAATTATAATAGCCCTGTTGTTTCCCCAGCTGAGAAAAAGTAACTCAGAAATAGACCAGGTCTTTGTGGTCTATTGTGGCTTAATGCTGCATGGCATAACGCCTTTATCAAACAGGTCAGTAATAGCTGGCTGTATCAAAGGCTGTTGTTCTAGTGTAAGGTTGGAAACACTGGTCATAAATTCAAAATCCCATCATGGCAAAGTGTGATATTAAAAATAATTTGTGGGTCGGAGAGAATGACTGAAAAAGCTGCTGGATTATTGTCCAAGCCCAACTGGTGAACTAATGGAGCCTGTCATCACATGTGATGTTAAACTTTACCCTGAAAGAACTCAGCAGGTCTGGCAGCATCGGCGGAGAAGAAAAGAGTTGACGTTTCGAGTCCTCATGACCCTTTTCAAGTTCTGTCGAAGGGTCATGAGGACTCGAAACGTCAACTCTTTTCTTCTCCGCCGATGCTGCCAGACCTGCTGAGTTTTTCCAGGTAATTCTGTTTTTGTTTTGGATTTCCAGCATCCGCAGTTTTTTTGTTTTTAAACTTTACCCTTATTGTTCTCTGAAGTGGCCTTACTCTATTGTAAAAACCAATTGTTTTGAAAGGTTCCACATACCTTTTTTAAAGGAGTACATAGGGATGAATATTAAATACAGTCTTGCTAGGATCAATCACGACCTAAGAATATTTTTTCAAAAGAATTAAAGCCAAGAAAAATGATAATTGATTGGTAAATGGTTCTGGCAGATGTTAAAGATCATATTCTAATACTCAAAGAATGGCAAGAGATACTCTCTTTATCGGTTCAGTAGGAAGGAAGGTTTTTAACTTTGAGATCACATGTTGGTGGGGCCTCATTTCTGCTCCCCACTTTATTTAAATTCATAGAGATTGATCCCTGGTTTATTTTCATGTGATTCACAGCTACAATGCTCTTGTTTTCTTGAATGGCCATTTTAAGTAAGTGCTGGGGAGGCCTCAAAACAACACATTGAAGATCAGTCCTCTAAGCTGAGCCTGTTTGATCTTCCAATGTTGTATTATTGCTGCCTTTCCAGACCAGCCACCCTCCTGTTCTTGTATTATCGATGACACAATGTTTCCTCCCTGCAGCTTGCTGCTTTCTCTGGCATCACTTTTGCCTGCTGCAGTATTTCTGCAGTCAACAGTTACCCCATCAATTACAGCTGCACTACTCAATTTGGGCATTGCACTGGAACTGTCCTGAAATTGGAGGACAAAGTGGGGTTGTAACAGATAGGAACAACAGGCTCTCTTGCCTGTCAAGTGTCTGGCACGCACCCACAATTGGCCCAGGAACTACCCTCTCCCACCCAAGCACAACAACATGTCATGTCATGTTTGATACACTCCTGGTTGTCATACCTACTGTAGCCTGACCTGCAGAGAGGCCAAGATAACTTTCACTGCGTCATTCCGATCCATCACTGGTGATATTTTCAGAAGATGCTTTGGCAACAAAAGTCACTGAACTTCAAAGTTTATTTTATGTGAATCCGGTTTGAGATGGCCCTTAGGGAGATGATGCAATGCTGTATAAACGTGTGTAACACTTATTCACTCACATTTTTTCATACATAGAAACCTGAAGATATTAGATTATTTATTCAAAAATGCTTCTGAAATGCACACAATAAGTTTTCCCAGTATTTTATCAGTTGTGTACATTTCTATACCATATGGAAGATTCTCTGCCTTAATCTTTCTAAACAGTTATCTTGTTGATTTCCTGAGCTCCTGGTCTCAGTCCAATGGTTACTAGCTGAATCAATTAAGGAGCCACTCATTAAAGACAGAAAAATGCTTCAGAACAATTTCACAGAATTTTGTAAAGTGGAAAAATTGCTAACTAATTTTTATCTTTTGCTTTGAACTACACTATTCTTGTGACCTAAAGTTAAAAGAAAGCCTAGATAAATATAATTAGGCTTGGAATCCCAATGGATCAAACCCCTTTCCCATTCACTCGCATTGTGCAGTGTCCTAATGGTTAAGGTTCTTGGCAGCTCTAACTGGAATGTGGCCACCATCAGTTCTTTAGCATTTTGTGCGGTCTCATTAGAAGCTCATCCCTTGCACTTAGTTATTCAGCATTCATAGCAGGCAGCAATCCAAACAAAACTATTTTAAAATCTTTTTTAAGAGTTTGTTTATAATTGATTATAAATAACAATTAAATGATTCACTCATTTTGACATTGCAACATTAAAAATGACCCAAGCTAAGTTTATCTCAAATTTTATTTCTTGAATGATACAAATTAGTTTTGCTTTAAATGGAATAAATGACAATATTTCTAATCCTAAATTCAATTAAATGTTATTTTGTGTGACTAATTTGCATATAGTTATTTTGTATAACGGGAACCTGTTGAAGTTGTGGCAGAAACTATTTTTGCCATGAAACATATAATTGTGACATAAAAATGATACCTCTTTGTGTCTCTCCCTGGCACTGAACAGAGCCACACAGAACAGAAGGAGCCCAGGTTCTATACCCATTTTGTGGTGACACAATGTTTAGATGAAGCAGCAATCGAACTCCTCAGGGCTCTGTGCTGGACTATCACAAATCAGTCAATGCTTCTTCTGGTGGCAGGCACTCTCTGTCCACTCAAGTGGATTGTTGGCATTATTTTTAAAGCATGAAATTCTCCCGGTATCCTGATTAACATTCCTCCCTCAACCACCACCAATCAGATAATCAGAGATTATCTGTTCATTTGCTCGTGGGACCTTGCTGCACACAAACTGCCTGTCATATTTGCCTACATAATTGCACTTTAAAAATTATCCATTGGCTGTAAGGAATTGTGCGGACATGATGAAGTGATACATAATGCGGATTATTTCTTATTCAAATGGAAAATCTTCTTAATGGTGGAAAACACTAAAAAAGAAAGCCAGTTTTCTCCAGTTTTTTTTGATCTGACCAAGAATCCAGTTAGCCTCCAACTGACCTTATGATGCCCGTGTTTATAACATTTGAAACCTTGTAGCCTAAATTGAAATAGATCAAGCGTAAAGACAGACTAATGCATGGTGTGTTACTCAGCATAACATTTCTGTCCTTAAAAAAATGCAACCTCTGACTTAATGCAAGTTAAAACATGTGTTCCATTATTATTTATGTATAATATATTTTCAAAAATTCATGCACTTCCTGTTATAAATTCTTGTGTTCGCATTTATAATGGAAATATGCCATGTAAACTTCTCATGCTGTAATTACATCCTCCCACCAATGGAGACACTGCAGCATCACCACTAGTATGAGACTAATTATACACTCCTCAATGCATATTTAGCTTAGGAATATGTAATGAGAAAATAAGGACATAATGTATGACTTGAATATGAGGATAGTTTGCACCCTGGTCCAATATTCCCCCACCCTGACCCTCACCTCACCTAAAGCTACATTGGTCTTTGCTCCCTATTGTAATTTCATGAGATTAACTAGTGCCTCTGTAGGTAAATTATTCAAATACATTTATCTGGGAGTGGAACATTTAAATTATTAAAACTCTATTACCTTACATATTCATTTATTTTAATGTAAAATATCTTACATTTGAAGAATCGCATTCTTCAAGTTTATTTTAAAGTAATTAATGTTTTTCTAAGTTCTAATTGTTTGCTCTTTGAGCATTTAAGAGTGGATCTTGACATCCAAAGTGAGAAGGATCCCATTCTTAGCATGACATCCCATCTAGCTAAACTGAAAAATGTTCAAGAGTAAACTTCAAGAGATACTTCAACATTAATGAAGCAAATACAGTGCAGCATTATATCACACTCTGTACAAAGTGAAATATGAGCCACAATATTTAAAACACCAAATCCCTGGTTAGAAAGTAGCCCAATTATATGTACAGTTCCAGTCACCAAGAAATAAGGAGATAGATTTCGACATGGCTAAAGGGTTGGTTAATGAAATAGTAGGACCGCTCAGAGATGAAGATGGAAACCTGTGTGTAGGTGCAGAGGCTGTGGGAAGGGTTTTGAATGAATATTTTGTCTCCGTGTTTACAAAGGAAAGGGAGGATGTAGATATAGTAGTCCAGGAGGAACACTGCAAGATATTGGATGGGGTAGTCATAAAGAGAGAGGAAGTACTCGAAGGGTTGAAATCCTTGAAAGTGGATAAGTCACCAGGACCAGATGGATTGTTTCTGAGGCTGCTGAAGGAAGCCAGGGAGGAGATAGCAGATGCCCCGAGGATGATTTTCCAATCTTCACTAGATACAGGGGAGGTACTGGAGGACTGGAGAAATGCAAATGTAGTTCCATTGTTTAAAAAGGGATCAAAGGAAATGCCAAACAATTATGGGCCAGTTAGTCTTACATCAGTGGTTAGCAAATTAGTAGAATCAATCCTGAGAGATAGGATTAACTGTCATGTGGAAATGCATGGACTAGTCAGGGATGGTCAGCATGGATTTGTTAAAGGAAGGTCTTGCCTCACAAATTTGATTGAATTCTTTGAGGAAGTGACAAGAAGGGTTGATGAAGGTAGTGCAGAGGATGTTGTGTACATGGATTTTAGCAAGGCATCTGACAAGATCCCACATGGCAGATTGGTCAGGAAAGTAAAAGCCCATGGGATTCAGGGTAATGTGGCAAACTGGATAAAAGGTCGGCTTTGTAACAGGAAACAAAGTGTAATGGTTGATTCCCTTGCGAATGGAAAGTTGTCTCAAGTGGTGTTCCACAGGGCTCGGTGTTGGGACCCTTGCTGTTTGTGTTATATATTAACGATTTGGACGTGAATGTGGGGGGCACAATTGGGAAATTTGCAGATGACACAAAGATTGGCCGAGTAGTGGATAGTGTAGAGGATAGCCATAATCTCCAAAACAATATAGATGGGTTGGTGGAGTGGGCAGTAAAGTGGCAGATGAATTTTAACATAGAGAAGTGTGAGGTCATACATTTAGGGAGGTCAAACAGTTACAGGGAGTACATAATAAATGGGAATATACTAAGAGGGGTAGATGAAGTGAGAGATCTGGGCGTACAAGTACACAGGTCCCTGAAGGCAGCAGTTCAGGTAGACAAGGTTGTAAAGAAGGCATATGGAATGCTCTCCTTCATTGGCAGAGGTTTAGAATATAAAAGTAAGGATATAATGTTGGAATTGTATAAACACTGGTGAGGCCACAACTGGAGTAGTGTGTGCAATTCTGGTCACCACATTACAGGAAGAACGTAATAACTCTGGAGAGAGTGCAGAGGATGTTTACAAGAATGTTGCCAAGGTTAGAAAAGTGTAGCTACGAGGAGAGGTTGGATAGGTTGGAGTTATTTTCCTTAGAACAAAGAAGGCTGAGAGGTGACTTGATTGAGGTGTACAAAATTATGAGGGTAACAGATAGAGTGGACAGGATAAAATTGTTTCCCTTTGTGGAGAATTCTAGAACCAGGGGACATAGATTCAAGATAAGTGGCAGAAGGGGTAGGGGGGACATGAGGAAGAAGTTTTTTATGGAGGGGGTAGTGGATGTCTGGAAATTGCTGCCCAAGTTGGTGGTAGAGGCACAAACTCTAAACTCTTTTAAAAAGTACATGGATCTGCACCTTAAGTGCTGTAAGCTGCAGGGCTATGGGTCGGGTGCAGGAAGCTGGGATTAGAAAGGGCATCTAGGTATCCTTGGGCTGGCATGGACAAGATGGGCCGAATGGCCTCCTTCTGTGCTGTAACTTTTCTATGGTTCTATGGTGTGATAGCACAAGATGGGCAATAGGATTCAAAAGCCTGTTTTACATCTCACCAGGCTTTCATTTCCATTGACAGAATGTTAGTGGCATTTGTGGGAACTTTAAGTGTGAAAGATGGCTGTGACATTTTCCTACCTAAGACTAGTCATTGTTCTTCAAAGCAACTGATTGAATCTGAATCTTTTTGTAATACTTCTGGGGATGAGCTTGCTTTCCATTTTACTCATACAGTAGTAGGTTAGACGCTGAGGTTGAACATCCACAGGGGATGACTGAAGAAAATGACAAGGGTTTTCTATGATGATCAAGTCATCATACCAGGACAGCTTGATGACAATGTTGGATGTCGATAACTTAAAATTCTAATGCCGGTTACAAATGTCATGTCTGCCTTCAATATTCTCATTGGTGCTGGTCACTCCTGGAAATGGTCGGGTGTGTTTCTAAACTCCCTAATATCTAATTTTAGAGCAGTTTGATTACCAAGTGTAACAATAGGCTCCTTTACATAATTTGAGAATCTTTTGCATTTCTCAAACCTTTCCAAAGGCAGCTGAAACACTTTTGGTGAATTGTTAGTCTGCTTCATTCTATAGGCAGCAAATGAACATCCAGAGTAACAGTGGGTTTGTTTAACTCCCAAATCAGATGGATTAGGGTCCGGTCAGATGTTAAAATTTTAAAAATCTGAATGCCAATCCCAACCCACCCACTTCTGATGTAACGGAGACAGAATGGGAATGTGTGGGGGAGTCGAAGCAGCAAACCCATTCCCAGGAGGTGGGATAGCCATCTAAATATTTTAATGAAGCCAGCTGCATCTGATTTAACTCTCTCAATGCCCTCCCATTGAAAGACCGCCCCCTACTCCCATACTTGATCATGAATCAGATCTTTCCGCCTCCACCACTCACCCACCAGCAGCTGCAGTCACTTTTCCTGAACTTGAAGCCAGAGCCCAAAGACAGATGCAAAAATAAAAACTGAAAATGCTAGAAATATTCAGCAGGTCTGGCAGCATCAGTGGTGAGAGAAACAGAGTTACAGGCCAATGATCGATCTGACGAAGGGTAATTGACCTGAAACATTAACTCGGTTTCTCTAGATGCTGTCTGGCCTGCTGAGAATTTTAGCACATGCAGTATTTTGATTTTGCGTTGTTGTAGCCAGAATTCCAAGTTTGCCTTCTGAAAGTCTTCAGCCACACCTGTCCGTCAATATTGGGGCAACGAATGTCACCAATTGATTCAAATCACTACAGAACTGGCCTCAAGAGCAAGGAATTCCTACTCCTAGGCTCACTTAATGTTCCCTGGTCAGCTTTCTGGGGAGTTTCTCTTTATTGACCCAGTTAGTCTCCACACCCTGTGTCTCTCTTTCTCTGTGTTCCCTGGTTAATGGGTCGTCTCTCTGACCACTTCCCCATTCAGGGATTCACCAAAACAAATCCCCAATCTCCGGAAATCCCCAGCAGACACCTCCTGCTGCACTCACAGGAACAGAATGGTTGCAACCTGGGTGGGTGGGATTATTCATTGCTTTAAACTGACCTTGATTCTCTAAAACACACTTGTCTGGACTCACTGCCTGAATCCTGAACCCTGTGCTTTCTTCCGATGCCCTGCTCTGATTTTTGCAGACAATGAATGAAACACCAGAGGAACAGTTGTTCTGATCGCTCTATCATTTCTCTGAGACTTCAACTTATTGCCCTGCAAAGATATGGAAGAGATATGAAATCCTGTGGCTGAAATTCACGATCCAGACTGACATTACCCAATTCTGCTGTTCTACAAATTCCAACCCACTTGAGACCCCTATTTACCTCAATGAAACCTTTACACAATTAAAGGTGGCAGCTGTCCACTGGACCAGAACAGGTGGTAGCTTTGGATTAAACCTCTCTCTGCCACCACCAGTGACCTTGGGTTCAAATGGTTAATGGGATGGATGATGATATTTGTTATTCATCTGTTTTTTTTCAGATGAAGTTACATTGTTTTATAGTTTACCATTGTGAGATTTGAACTCTTGATCTTAGGGTTACAAACCCAATACTATAACCACTTGGCTATTTAGACCAAGCATCTTTGTTATTCATGTTGCAGTTTCAGTTAAAATTGATTGAGATGATCTGATTTACGCCCGAATTGCCAATTAGTTCTGGGGTGTGCACCAGATGTATTTCCAGAATCCAGGTGAAGTTGAATTAATTGTATTGACTCTGACAATATGTCAGCACAAAACTATTTTAAGTCCAGCCTTGTGTTATGATCCCAGTTGATGTTAATACTGGACAAGTCAGATCCAAGAGTGAAACCTGGCTTGGTAGATCCTAACTTTGTTTTTTTTTAGAAAACCATGGAGGTCAGTTACTGAACACGTTCACAAGAGTCTGCCAGCATACTCTCAAGTTAAAGAATAAAACGTTTATTCAACAAGAAAAAATGAACTATATTACATGAGACAAAAAAGGTTGGAAAGTTTGAAACATTTTCTGGTATCTGTATTGAAAACTCACACTACCTCTTCTATCCCAACAACCCTTACAGACACAAAACCCCAGTGAAGAATTACCACTGTCTCAACACCAAAGTTTCTTGCTTGAGTTAGCTCAGTTTCAAACAGTTTTCCTCCAGCAGACTGCTAAACATTCACTAGGTGCTTTTCTTCAGCTGGTATCTCTCCCTGAGACACCCAAAAACCACAATCTAAACTCTCTATTAATTCAACTTCAAAGCAAACAAGAGTTCCCTAAACTCAGTTCCCCAGCAGGACTGCAGGATATCTTAATAGAGAGATTAGACCTTCTGTCTGCACTCTCTGGTATACACACACAAACTGACCGCCCTTCTGTGTTTCCCTGTCCCTCTGTGTCTCCAGACCCCAATTGCTAGGTAACAGCACAGTTTTTCTTCTATTTTGTGTTTTTTAACTTCACTAACCCCTTGGTAATCCATCTCTTCACTTCAAGAATTGTAAAACCTCATTAAAAATGCATGTTATACAAACAGGGCCCCAGACTTCCCAACACCCAGCTAACAAAAACCTCTAAGTGAAACTAGGTTTCACCTTTCTCAACACCCAAATGCAAAATATAAATTAAACCTAAGGCTATACATTGTTCCTAACAATTATAACATGTTACTAGAAGGAAATCCTGGTCTTTCTAAGTTAACTGGTCTCAACAAGGTAGCACTATTGCTGCAGTTCTTACCTGGCCTGGCCTACTAGTAGTTGACTCTTAGCTGCCTTCTGAGATGGCCTGGCCTTGTTGTATCAAGCTGCTAAAAAATGGGTTTTTAACCACAATCAACAATGGTTTCATAGTCATTATTAGACTTTTAATTCCATATTTTATTTAATTCAAATTCCACCATCTGCCATAATGGGTACTTGAACCCAGGTCCCCAGGGCTGTTACTCTAGCTTTCTGGATTACTAATCTAGCAACAATACCACTACACAATTGCCTCCCCTGTTGTGTTATCATAAAAACCCAACTAGTTCACTGATATCCTTTAGAGAAGGCCTCACCGTTTGTACCTGTTCTAAATGTGACTCCAGTCCCAGACCTTTAATTGGCCTCTGAAGTGGCCCAGCAAGACACTCAGTTGTAGCAAGCTACTATAAAGAATAGGACTGCAGCCGCTCAAGAATGCAGCCCACCACCACTTTCTCAGGATAATTAGGGATGGGAAATAAATGTCAGCCTTGCCAGCGGTGCCTACATCACAAGAATGAACTTTTAAAATCTGGAACTGTACCCCATCTGCATTAGTCCAAAAACAGAAAACATGTCACAAGGGAGCCCATTCAGCCCACTATGTCTGTGCCAGCCAAAAGGATTTGCCCAGTCTAATCTCACTGTCCAGGTCCTGGTCTGCAGCCCTGGAGGTTGCAGCATTTCAAGTGTATGTTTTTCAAAATGTGATGAGGGTTTTTGCCCCTACCACCCTTTCAAGCAATAAGCACATCTGGACCTGTACTCTATACTGGATCCACACATCTGGACCTGTACTCTATACTGGATCCACACATCTGGACCTGTACTCTATACTGGATCCACACATCTGGACCTGTACTTGATACTGGATCCACACATCTGGAAGGGAGGAAAGGGGATGGTTCCAAGGACAATTTATGTCATTTGAGTGTAACTGGTCAAATTAGCCCAGAACTTGCTGGCACCTTACTTGAGGGCAGTGTAGTGATCATTGCCACAGAAAGCTGTGGAGGCCAGGTCATTGAGTGTATTTAAGACCGAGATAGATAGGTTCTTGATTGGTAAGGGGATCAAAGGTTACGGGGAGAAGGCGGGAGAATAGGGATGAAAAATTTATCAGCCATGATTGAATGGCGGAGCAGACTCGATGGGCCAATTGGCCTAATTTCTGCTCCTATGTCTTATGGTCTAAGGAAATTTTCCTAAAAGCAGCCTAAAAGGACAATAACTAACCTGTAGGTAGTGGACTTGCCTTGTTTTTGTTGTTACTGTTGAAGAGTCTTTAATGCTAACACCACGAACCACTGAGTGAGTTCACTATGCCATGAGTCAGGTGTAGGAATGGACTAATTTCTGCAGAAAGGTCCTTGATCTGAAACATTAACTGTTTGTCTCTCCACAGATGCTGCTAGACCTGCTGAGTGTTTCCAACATTTTCCATTTTATTTCAGATTTCCAGCATCCGCAGTATTTTGCTTTTTCACTTTGCTGTTGAAAACAGTCAATATTTTCATTACTGTTCTGAATATTCCCACTGCCCATCCTGTAAGATATGGAGAACCCCAATCCAAATGGTGGTGGCACACTTGAGAAGAAGAGACAGTAGCTGACAAAGACAGGGTTGGAGCCTGAGAGAGATTTGAGATGAAGGGAGAATCAGATACAGGTGAAGGTTCTAGTCAGCTTTCACTGTTTTTGGTAAATTGTGACTAGGCTGGGTGCTACAATGCCGCCAAGGGCTTTGGCTCAATCCTTGCCCCCTCCCCCACCGCCCCCACCCCCACCCCCACCCCCACCCCCACCCCCACTCCCACTGAGGTAGCATGCTTCACTGACACAAAGTGCTTAACTTTAGTTTAAAAATATATGTTTATCTTAGTAAAGTGGAAATGCAAATTAAACATCTGTTCCAATGGCTCTTTAACATTGCCATACTTAATGTCCGTGATGAATGTTTCTGAAACACTGTAAATGTTTTACTATTTACATCTCTAAACAGTTGACAACTCATAGACACATCTCACTAGATTCCAGGCAGAGTTCCCTGTGCCATAGAAAATGCTAATCACCCAACATTATGCTGTTCCTCACGAGTCACATTTACATTTCTAAAGTCACCCGATCCTTCAGTGTCATAAATGTGGGGGCCCAACCCACAGACATCCCTACCCAGATATGGAGCTAAAGAGGCAGCAGGTATAAAGGTTTTCATATTGCAGAAGTGAAGTTTAAGGGTGAGGTAGGTCCCTCCCTCCATGGGCTGCACTTTATGCTGTAAATGCTCAGGGAACAGATGGCAGATTAAACCCTGGAAAATGTAAAACAAAAACAAAAATACCTGGAAAACTCAGCAGGTCTGGCAGCATCTGCAGAGAGGGACACAGTTAACGTTTCGAGTCCAAATGACCCTTCAACAGAACTAAGTAAAAATAGAAGAGAGGTGAAATATAAGCTGGTTTAAGGGGAAGGTGTAGGTTGGTGATGAGCTGTTTGCTTAAGGGAGTCAGTTTTGGTGAATTAAACGTAATGAGCCAGTCACTATATTGATGGATGAACCTTATTCTCTGTAGAGCCCAGGGACAACCAGTATCCACTAGGCAGGAAAAGGAGCAGAGCAGCACGATGAGATTATTCCCACTGTCCAAGTCCCCAAACATTCCTTCCAAGTGAAACAGCCACTTATTTGTACTTGTTTCTATTTATTATACAGTATTCGCTTTTCACAATGTGGTCTCCACTACATGGGGAGGAGGGTGGGGGGAGGGAACCAAACGCAGACTGGGTGACAGCTTTGTGGAACACCTCCACTCAGTCTGTAAGCAGGAACCAGAGCTTCCTGTTGCTTGTCATTTTAACTCTCCACTTGCTCTCACTCTGTCCTTGGCCTGCTACAATGTTCCGATGAAGCTCAGCACTAGTTTGAGGACAGCACCTCATCTCTTGGCTTGGCACTCTACAGTCTTCTGGACTTATCATTTTGTCATCAGTTTTAGATCATAATCTCTGCCTCCATCTGGACTTATCATTGGGTCATCAGTTTTAGATCATAATCTCTGCCTCCATTTTGTTTCTTTTTTTTCCGGTTTGGTTTTTTCTTGTTTCTTTCTCTGTTCCTCCACTTTGCATTTGGACAGCTGATATGCAGCCATTCTCACTTCATCTGGACACATCTTTACCAAACCCATTCTCACTCCCTATGGCTTTTCTACCATAAAAGCTTTTGGCATTTGATCGCTCCTGTCCTTCATCCTATCACAGACCTTCCCTTTTGTTCTTCACTCGTTCAAAGTCTATGATTTCTATCTATTCTCAATTCTGACAAAGGATCATTAATTTGAAACATTGCCTCTGTTTTCTCACAGATGCTGCCTGACCTGCTGAATATTCCCAGCATTTTCTGTTTTTATTTCAGATTTTCAGCATCTGCACTACTTCACTTTTGTCTAACCTTTGCCTGTTGGCCTTTGACACTACAGGTCATATGTGTTAATGGTCCCCAGTGTCTCAGTCAATATCTCAGCTTTAAAATAACAATTTGCATTTACACACCGTGAGATCAACAAGTTAGCTGATCTAAGCCCAGGGTATAACTGGAGCACAACAAATGAGCTCAATGATCCTGGGTGAGAAGGGCAGGTAATCAGCCGGGTTTCCTGTTGATGCCCCCTCTCCAGAAATTCCAGCTGGCAATTATGCTGTTCAGAGGTCATATGATGAGATGATGGTGACCAAAGACCTTTGGGACCCACACCAAGCGAAGATTTACCAGTTCATAAGTCAGAAGGAGGGGGGTGGGGGAGAATAAAAAAGGCGTATGAACTTTTATCATTGGCAAGTCCTCTCCAATTGACTACAAGCATTGATAAATTTTATTGTTTGAGTTAAGCCAATAACTAATTGGCCTTAATCCTGGAATCTCCCACTTTCATGGCTCCAGGTTGGATTCGCACCTTCATCTGTTGTTGATACTCTTTTGAGTAAACCTGTTTCCATCTGTTTCAGATGAAGTGACATTGTTTCATAGTTTGCCATTGTGAGATTTGAACTCTTGATCTTGGGGTTACAAACCCAGTACCATAACCACTTGGCCATTTAGGCCATCATCTGTTGTTGATCCTGTAATTGCCTTGTTCATTCCCCAGTTAGGAGCTGAGACTGATTCTGATTAGTCCTCATATTTCTGGTGACAAGAAACCATTTGATGTAAATAGGCATTGGACTTAAAAGTGTGTATAAGCAGTGTGGACTTCCTGCCCAGCCTCACAAACCTCTTCAAAACTCATCACTTTGTCAGAGTATGGGTAACTTCTCTCCCATTTCACTGCAGCTGTAAAGCACCCTGGGATAGTCTTGTCTCAAAGCCAAATGGAAATTTGATGGGATTGGACTAGACAGATGATCCAGAAACCAAATAGAAATGGGATTGCCTGGCAGTAGATTTCAGCCAGTTCTGTCTGGGTCCCCAATTCGATAAACTGTTCCATTAACACACCTGTGGCCAAAAGGTTTTGGGTGAACACGTATGAGTTAGCATATAGGCAGCAGAGTTTTGGATAAGCTCAAGTTTATGGAAGATGTCAGGATAACATTAGAATAATCGAGTCTAGAATTAATCAAATCATGGATGAGTGTTTCAGCAGCACATGGGCTGAGTCAGGTGATGTTCTGGGGGTGGAAATCAGTGGTCTGGGTGTGGAGTCAGAAGCTTATCTAAAATGCAACTTCTTGTCAAGGTTGATTTAGGACATAACATCAAAAGTGAAATATCTCTACATTGCAATTGTGTATGTGGACATTTGCCCCCATTAACACATTCCAGTTGGGGTCACTGGGTAGTGACCAGGAGCAGGAACGCTGGCTGATATTTTCACCTCTGCAACTCAGGAACATGGAGTCCAAATGTAGCCCGAGGACAATAATATCACTTGTAGGAACTGCTTCCCCAGACTGAAATCAACTATCTAAATGCAGAACGCAGGTCAAACCTGGGCTCAATATTATAGTTAACTTGCCCGTGAATCCATGGGTGGCACTGCATCATTTATGTAACACGATTGCTGTGTTAACAATGTCATCAACCCATTCCATTGCCTCAGTAATGACTGGTATGCAATTTATTGGCAATTTCAACCTTTGTCTGAATAGCAAATGCAAATCTCTTTCCTGCTGCACTTTATATGATGATCTACACTTCATTTTGTAATCATGTTCGCAGTTTGTAGTGTTTATACGCATTAACTAACATTTCTCAACATTAAATGATAATTGTCATTCATCTGCCCAGTTGCTAGGTGACTGCAGGTCTCTCTGAATGATGTCCTTCAGCATGGAAAAATGCAAAGGGTTTACTGGGATGCTAATGCAGAAAATAGAAACAGAAATCATTGTACAACAGTGATGTTGGGAACATCCGCAATTCATTCTCAAACATCAGTCTAGCGATTCTCAAATTCTTATTTAACGCTCATAATTCACTTGGGAAATTTAAGACTGGTTTCCTTTCAGTTTTCGTTTCAAAGATGGATCATGAGAATTATATATTAAAAAAATCATGCGCAAGTCACGGAGCCGCAGTGTCTGTAACTCTTCTACTATGCTTCTAGTCCATAAGCAGAGAGAGAGAGAGAGGAGGTAATTCTGGGGCTGGAGTGGTGAAGGTGCATCAGAGTTGCAATGGGATCTTGCCCTTCAAAATGCTTTCTTGGTGAGGTCATAGGTCACTGTGTTGCAATTAAAAAATCGAACGAGAAAGGAGCCAGGTCCAACTTGTTCTGTTAATTGGTTATAAATAAGGTTGCAGTTTAAGAGCTGTTGTTATGTAATAGTCTTAATATGAATAATTAATGCTGCTGGGAAAACTCTATTATAAATATGTTAATTAGACATATTGTCAGTGTTCCTCCACCATGATTAGACTCTTAGAATGCATTTATATTCACAACTCTGATGCTGACAATAAACTGTGAATATAAACAAAGTGGCTGTCACAGACAATGTTCAATGCCAAATTGATGGTTTCAAAATCTCTTCACGCAACAGGTCTGCTACCAACCTCAGTGTCAACTTGGTTCTCGGTAGAATTCTCCTCCTGCAGCAGAAGATTGAGTGCCCAAGATGTAAGCACAGAATCTAAGCTAACATTGCAGTGCTAAGGGAGGGCTGTTTTATTTTCTCAATGATGAGAGGGTGGGAGAAAGGGGATTTCTCAATGATTAGAGGGTGGGAGAAAGGGGATTTCTCAATGATGAGAGGGTGGGAGAAAGGGGATTTCTCAATGATGAGAGGGTGGGAGAAAGGGGATTTCTCAATGATGAGAGGGTGGGAGAAAGGGGATTTCTCAATGATGAGAGGGTGGGAGAAAGGGGATTTCTCAATGATGAGAGGGTGGGAGAAAGGGGATTTAGGAGTCCAAGCTCACAAGTCACAAAAGGCAGGTGCACAGACACAAAAATTGATCAAGAAGGATTGTGGAATGTTGGCCCTTGTCCCAATGGAGGCTGGAATACAAAAATGAAGAAATGATGCTCCAGCTTTACCAAGCCTCACTCAGACCCCATCTGGAGTAACTGTTCAGTGTTAGGCACCGTAGACCAGGAAAGCTATATTAGCCTTGGAAGGATATGGTGCAGATTCACCAGAATGACACTGGTGATTAAATGGTTCGGTTATTAGGGCAGGTTGGATAAATATGGTTTCTATTTCACTGAGATGTAAAACTGAGACCATTCCATTTACTCAGGCTTAGGAAGGCAACAAATGTTCCCGGCTTGTAATGTAGCAATTTCCTGACATTAGGTCAGGTGATCAGTGAGCCTAGTAATGATGGCCCCTAAAGTTGAATAGCCTGTCAACATTAACTGCCTGGATTGACACACAAAACCTATTCATGTGAAGTACTGAAGTTGAAAACATCAAGGCTTCATGGAAAGGAGAGGAGAAATCAGAAAGAAGAATCTTTACGTAGATGTTTTGTCTAATTAACTTCAGGACTCACAATTAAAAGATAGTCTGAAAAAGACAAGCTGCCCTCTCGACTGCCAGAAGGTACAGCTATTACCTTGTGGCCTGAAAGGGAAACCCCATGTTTCACAAACAGAATAATATACTGAGTATTACACTATAACCCTTCTACCTTCATAGAGCAGCTCACCTCAGGAAACTGGGAGCAGTGCCATTGAAGATCTGCTTGTAAATTCCCTTTATAACAACAGCTTACATTTATATAGCATCTTTAAATTAGTGCAGAATCCCAAAGGGCTTCAGAGGAACGTTGTCAAATAGATTGCTGTCGGTTTGGTTTAATTCTCTGTGAGACTTGTTTTTGGGAATGGCTGTTACCAAAGATGATTCAAGGGTTTTGAAGCCTCCAATTTGAGACACCTTCTGCCAGCTTTCCTGTAAGTGATTCTGTCTTCTCCTTCCTGTCACCTATTCCATTGATCCCATCTATTTTTACTGTAGTTTGTTAGTTTCATTCTTGTGTATATTCAGGCCTCCTTGCACGCTCACACAGCTCTCTCCCTCTCAGCTTCATCACAGGCAAAGGGAGGGTGGGGGAGTCCCTGCTTCCCAATCCCACAGTAACCCCCAAACCAGCCATTGTGACTTCATACCTAGTTTGTGGGAGTCATCACTCTTGTCAAAATCTGACAGAGGGAATTAGCCCTGACTCCGAGCAAACATCCCCAGAGGAGTGAACCAATTGCATGCTTCACTACATGTTTACCACTGACCTTTGGCAGTAGGAAAGGGGAGGGGGGGGCGGTGGGAAGGAGAGGAATGCAATGAATTACTTTTAAACATCAATCGTCAAATGTTTCCAACTATTGACTTTTTAATTTACGAAAGACCTGAATTCTCTTGTAGTCATTTCAACAGGAGCTTGTAATGTTGTGTGTCAGTTAAGTATCTAGCATTGTGATCTTTAAGCACAACATATACTTAACCAGACAGCTAATGACCCAATATTTC
Source organism: Carcharodon carcharias (assembly GCF_017639515.1). Lineage (NCBI taxonomy): Eukaryota > Metazoa > Chordata > Chondrichthyes > Lamniformes > Lamnidae > Carcharodon > Carcharodon carcharias. Next base: position 27,977,997 of record NC_054500.1, read on the forward strand.
ACCCTGAACACCTAACCTATGTTCTGCATCCATCTAAATGTGTCAGGAATGCCTCATTATGCCTGTGTCAAGTTACAGAATGAACAAAGTTAAATAATTGTAATAATATGAGTCAAATTCAGGGAAGCAGACTGTCAGATAGCTTAAAAAGCAGTCATATGTTATACTCCAAAACCATATATCAACAAACAGGGGAAAAAGGTTCACAAACAAATGGAACACGTTGAAAGGAAAGGTTTGTGAGATGCTGATATAGACAGGGAAGGAGGTGATGAGTGCAGGGGCCAAAAGAGGAAGGCCCAGAGAGTTGGGTCATTTTGGCTGAAATATTGGAAAGGAAGTTGGTGACAAATAGTAGGGTCAAGAGTCGGGGCTCCTGTTCCTCATTGCTATCCACATTTCAATACTCCTGAGATGTAATTGGCTGCTGATACCTCCATTGAGGATCCCACATAAAGAAGAGATGAGGAAGCAGGAGACAATCAATATTACACCATAGACCAGCTTGCCCATCAAGTCTGTCCCGTTCGACCAAGTTGAACACAGCAGCACAACCCTCAGTTTTCCCAGTCAGAAACACACCATCAGCTGTAAAAATATCCTTACCCTAGGAGAGGCAAGAAAAACGGATCTTAAAAACCAAAGGTCCGTTCAGAAAAAAATCAATAAAGTTCCTCCCCATTGTCCCGAAGGTGACCAAATACAAGATACTGTGACTATGAGATACAGAACTCAACATCTCACTGCTCCTGTGGTTATATTAAAGACAATATATAAGTACAAATTGTTGTTGTTCTGTACACATCAATATTGGCTCCTCCAGGAATATGTCCAGTGCATGAGGAGAAAATATTCCCAAGTTAATGACCTTCTAGGAAAAGACAAACGTCCTGACAATTAGCTTAAATTCGAATATATCGCCTTGTTCTTAACTTCAACAAATAATGTCTATTATTTATCATCATTTTAAGTATTTCAGTCAAATCTCCACAAAGTTGATGCTTTTCCAGAGTAACCAAGTCAGCTTTGGGGCCTATTGTGATAACTAAATGTCATTAAAGCATTAGTCTAATGGTTCTTCTCTGAACTATTTTCAGGGTGTATCTTTTCACGTCACAGAAGCAAAGCTGGGCACAGTATTTAAGTGGGGCCTAAGCAAGATTGAATGTAAGACACAATGGAACTCCTTGTTTTCTATGGGATCATACTAAAAGCAAGTATGTTACTGGACCAGTAATCCCGAGATCTGAACCAACGATCCAGAGACACAAATTCAAATTCCACCATGATAACAGTTGGGGGAATTTAAATTCAGCTAATAAATGAATTGGAATTTAAAGCTAGTCTCAGTAATTGTGAGCATGAAACTGTTCCCGATTCTCATAAAAGCCCATCTGGTTCACTGAAGAAATCTGCCATCCTTACCGGGTCTGGCCTACATGCAATTCCAGACCCACAGCAATGTGCTGCCTTTTAATTGCCCTTTGAAATGGCTCAAGAAAGTGGCTCTCTGCTACTTTCTCAAGGGCAATTAGATGTGGGCAATAAATGAAGGCATTGCCAGTGACGCCCACATCCTGTATATGAATATTAAAAAATTAGCTAAACATCCTAATGCTCAATTTCCTTTTGCCATAGCTTCTCAACACTGAGCACTGATATTTTGAGACTCCTGCACTATAGCACACAGGAGAAGAACTTTCCCCCTGTCGGGGGAAAGTGCAGGAGTGGGTGCAGGCAGGCGCGCTTCCGATTAGCGCCCCCAATTGGGGGCACGTCACCATTTTACGTGGGCGGTCCAATTAAGGCCGGTCCAGCGTGACATCCACCAGGAAGTGCTATGCGCTCCCTGTGCGGGCTGGAGGAGGGTGGATTCCCTCGGCCGGGAGAGCGCTCTTTCGCGCATGCACACGACAGAATTGAAACTTTGAAAGTAAATGTTGAAAAAATTTCCCTGACATGTCTCCTTATGTGACACTGTCCCATGAGTTGGGACATGTCCATCACTTTAACTCTAACATTTATTACATTTTTAAAAACCCTCATGAAACCTCATCCCGCCCGTGGATGAGGTTTGATGCTTTTTCTAAAGCCCACCAGGGCTCCCAGCCTGCCTGCCAACCCTAAGTTTGGACGGGCAGGTCCATTAATTAAGTTAATGGCTTTTTAATGGCCTCAGTAGGCCGTTGACAGGTCGGCGGGCACACAGCTGACTCGGTTGCGCTCCCGCCAACCTGAAAATGGAGTGACGCAGGGTGATGTCAGGAATTCCGTCCAACAACATCCCGAGTCACCCGCTCGCCGACCTAAAGATCCTGCCCCAGGTCTCCATCCATCAGAAAGTCACCGTCTTGGGGAGAGTGCAGAGGAGATTTAGTAAAATGAGAAAATTCAGTTATGTGGAGAGACTGGACAAGCTGGGATTGCCCTCCTTAGAGCAGAGAAGATGAACAAAGATTTAATGGGGGTGTTCAAAATCATGAAGGGTTTTGATAGGGTAAGTAAGAAGAAACTGTTACAAACCAGGAGGGTCAGTAACCAGCGAACACAGATTTAACAGAGAACACAGTTTTAAGGTAATTGGTAAAAAGGCAACCATTGTCCAGAATGCTGTTTGGGTACAGCCTCAGAGTAAAGGGAAGACCTTTTAGAACAGAGATGAGGAGAAATTTCTTTAGCCAGCGAGTGGTAAATCTATGGAATTCATTGCCACAGAAGGCTGTGGAGGCCAGGTCATTGAGTGTATTTAAGACCGAGATAGATAGGTTCTTGACTGGTAAGGGGATCAAAGGTTACGGGGAGAAGGCGGGAGAATGGGGTTGAGAAACCTATCAGCCATGATTGAATGGCGGAGCAGACTCGATGGGCCGAATGGCCTAATTTCTGCTCCTATGTCTTATGGTCTTAAATAGGATGCTAGGGCTCCATGTCTTTCAATCTTGCAGTGAGGAAGCTGTTCTCCAATTGGACCAAATATCTGCCTTCCTGTTACCACAGGTTGGCCATTGCCACTTTAACTGTCGTCATCCATCCAGCCAGCGGCTAGGAGAATCTGCTGCTGCCCAAGTTTTCACCCAGCTATTTTCAGAGTTCTTTGTTGAACCGTCCACCTCACGCAACGTCCTAAGTGGTAATTCAGTCAAGACTTTTACCACCAATAGCAAACCCTCAACAAGCAATTCCTACTTTTAGTTGTTCACCCCTCAACATGTTGAAGCGTGGGTTGGATTTTGATAAGAGAAACTTGTTTGAGGCAGTGATATCAGAGCTCACATATTTTGGACACATGATACGAACGGGGGTTGGGGGGGAGAGTTTGGAAAAAGAGGTAATGCAAGGTAAAACACCTGGAAAAATGAGCAAGGAAGACCCAAGATAACATGGATGGATAACATCGGAACATGGACTGGCCTCTCCATGGGACAGGCAATGAGGGCAGCGGAGAATAGAAATCAGCGGAGAAAGATTGTTCACAGTGCGACCATACCTCGGAATGGGTACAGATGAAAGATAAGTCAAGACAAAAAATTAGATGGGAGGTGAGGGGTTTTTTTATGCACTGAGTTGTGATCTGGAAGGCACTGATTTAATAGTAACTTTCAAAAGGGAATTGGATAAATACTTGAAGGGGATACATTTACAGTGTTAAGGGGAAAGAGTAGTGGAGTGGGACTAATTGACTAGCTCTTTCAAAGAGCCAGCACAGGTATGATAGGCCGAATGGTCTTTCTTTGTTTTGTGTAATTCTATGATTCTTTTATTTCTGTAGCGTCTTTCATGACATCACTATGTCCTGAAGCCAATGAATGATTTTTGAAGTGCAGTCAGTATTGTAACGTAGGAAATGCAGCAGCTAATTTGTGCACAGAGAGCTCCCATGAACAGCAATACAATAATGATCAGTTGTTTATTTTTTAGTGATTTTGGTTGAGGGATGAAAATTGGCCAGGACACCAGGAACAAATCCCTGCTCTTCTTTGAGATATCTTATTTCCACTTAAAAGGGCAAGTAAGGCCTCAGTTCAACCTCCCACCTGCAAAGTAGTACTTCTGACAGTGCAGCACTCCCCTGGAGTGTCAACCTGGGTAATGTGCTCAAGTATGCTACCTTAGAGGCAATGAGCCAAGGCTAACACAGGTGTCAATTCATGTCTGAAAGAGGGGAGGAGAGAAAAGAAACACAATCTGATCTTAAGCTAGATAAAGATTCTCCTCCTATTTCTGTATCATTTAAAACTTTCATCAAATTGCAAAGGAGCATCAAGAGATTCCAAGGTCAACTGCATTTCAAAAATGTATTTTTAATCTGCAGATGGGTCAAAAGACTCTTGAGTTTAATCATATAATCTTCAGCTAGAATTATTTATGTGATCCCTGCAATAATTATTTATTAATAACTTATATTTGATTTATAAATTTCATCCATCTTTTATGATTTTCAGAATCATAAGTTATTTTTATGAATTGAATTCAGCATTTTTCATTCTTTATTAAAATTGTAATTTCATTAGAAATCTGCAAGTCTCTCCCCAAAAGGCTTTGTCTGCCGGAGGGTTAAGTGGAGCTTTCAACGCTGAGATTGATAAATGTTTGTTGGGCTAATGGTATCAAAGGATAAGGAGCAAATGTGGGTAAATACTGTTGAGGTACTAAGCAGCCATGATCTCAGGCTCAGGGGGCTGAATGGCCTCATCCTATTCCTAATGTTCATTCAATTTCACGTCATGTTACTCCTTAAGAAGCTGGAATTTCCCTTATGTATAGTACTTTGCTGGTCAATAGTTGCAAGTTCCTATATGGATCCCAGCGACCTCAGTCCCAAGAAAGAAAACAATCAGCCATTGGTTGACATTGAGTGACTCATTGTTAAAAGTCTTCATGAGATCAGGTAATGCTGTGATGACCATTTGTGTGAGATACTGAAGAGATGATGGGGTGGGGTCACTCCCCCATTTTCTCCCACCATCTCCCAAGGGATCTGACCTTTGCTGAAATACAGTTTTCCAACACTCGACTGGAAGAAGGAGTGGGAAAGGGAAATTCCCAGCCTAACTCAAAGCTGATGTCCAAGTGCATCCACCCCTCCAGCAAGGGGTCACTACTGGAGCTGATCAGCTTTTCTCTCTTCCTAATCCCGGGAACACAGAGGTAGTTGCAGCTTCCCACTTACCATCTTATTTGAAAAAGGCCAAATTAGCAGATCAGGGCTGAAACACTGGCTTTGATGGGATGGCTAAACTGCAGTGAAGGACCACCAAACCCCCCATTACTCCCCCACACTCCCCCCCACCCCTCCCTCCCCCCACATCCTGAGGGAACAGCTTTGAACTGGAAATGAAAAGACAAGTAATGCTGGTGAGGTCCAGTTGGTGTGATTGTCTGTCTGGCTGGCTACATCCATGGCTCACGTTAAGTGCAGTTACTAATGTCATGTTTTTGAGTGAGATTTAAACTCCATCTCTGTGATCAAGGAATGTTTCTAGATGTTGATGACTTTCTGAACTGTTCAGGCTGATGGGAATGGGGGTTTCATTAGAATGTTTTCACATAGCCCAGTGTCTGCACTCACACCCTCCAGTGGGATGACCTACCATTCAGATATCATTTGTTAGTCTGTCCTGCCGCATTCAAAAGTGTGCGCATAAAAAATAACCAGGTTCTCTTCTTGCACCTCTTTTAAAATTATTTCTCTCCATTCTTCTTACCACAATGCACACTTTTCTGTTTGGTATTTCATCTACACATTCCACCAGTTTGTTTATGACCTCATTAAATCTATTATCTTTCTCTGTTTAATACATTTCCAGATTTCATATCACCTGCAGTTTTTGAAGTTATATACTGTACTCCCCAAGTCTAGGTCACAGGTCCACTGCTCTACAAGATATTTTGTAATGAATGAACTTGACACCCCAGCTTTAAAATGCCCTCCCTATATTGAATCTGGAGTCTCCAGGATTCAAGCATGTTCTAATCTTCATATATTGAGAGAGAATAAATAAAGTAACAGACAGGAAATTGAAGTTATTAAAAAACACACATTACACAAAGTGAAAGAAATGAATGAATATGGAATAATATATCAGTGAACAACAGAGAAGGTGATTAATGGCTGCAGGGACATGAGCTAGAATTATGTAGATCTTAGCTCCAGTGTGGAGCAAATTGTTTCGCTGGTAAATGTGTCAGACATGGGATCACAAATGGAGCAAAAACGAATGGCTAGGTATCTGCTGATGCTGGTAGAGGGAGGATTGACGCTGTCCATCTTTTTGTTACTTCCAGGGTTAGCTGTGCCAATGCTCTCCTGGCTGGCCTCCCATCTCTCACTTTCCATAAGCTTGAGCTGATCAAAAGCTCCTTTGCATATATCCTAACATGCACCAAGTCCCATCCCATCACCCTTGTGCTCGCTGACTTACATTGGCTCCCAGTCCAGCAAAGTTTTGATTTAAAATTCTCATCCTTTTTTTCAAATGCATCAATGACCTTGACTCCTCTATCTCTGGAATCTTCTCCAGATCCTGTCAGAATCTCTGCACTCCTCCAATTCTGGTCTCTTGCACATCCTCATTGAACGTTTCCACCATTGGCAGCCTTGGCCGTAATTGCTGGAATTCCCTTTCGAAACCTCTCCAGCTCTCTCCTCCTTAAGGCATTCTTTTTTAAAACCTACCTCTTTGACAACTGTTCTAATATCTCCTTTGGCTTGGTGTCATTTGAGTTTTCTAACAGTCCCAAGAAACACCCTGGGACATTTTCCTATATTGCAGATGCTACATGAATCTTATTGCTGTGAGAGCTCTCTGCTCTTATTCAAATAATATCATTGGATGGAAGCTTTTCAGGCAAATGGGGCATCAGTTTAATGTTTATTCTCAAGGACAACACCTGTAAGAGAATAACATTATCTCAGTTCTCTGTTGAAGTGGCCTCAATTATATACAATATCATGAGCTTGTACCTTGGAGGGTGCTACCACTGGGCCAAGCCAATATTTTGATGTTCATTCACTGTGATGCTTAGAATCTGTTAGTATTTGCCCTCTTTGCTGAGGCATTGAGCTAAACAGACCAGAGTCATTCCAGCTTTCATCTCCAGTATTCATCTCAACAAGAACCCCAGGAAGGTCTAATGATTGGCTCTTTGCTTGCCCTGCTTTTTGAAGATTTCGATTCTGATTATTACTCATTTAACCCAGTTCCAAAATGTTCAAGGGAAGAATAGACTGGACTGGATTGAATCCCAGGCCAGAAACTGGACCAGACTGGAATTGACTGGACCAGCCAGAATGGGCTTGACTGGACTAGACTGGACTGCTGTGGACTGAATTGGATTGGGCCCAACTGTGAGACTTGAACTGGGTGCTGATGTTCTCGGTCTAGTCCATGTGTTAAAAATCTCATGGCACTATTTGAGGAAGAATATGACACTCTTTTGCTGTGCTGGTCAACATTCCTCCCTTGTCCAGACACAGGATAAACTAGTCATTCAACTCATTGCTGTTTGTGGAATCTTCCTGCGCTTAGTTAACTCTTGTATTTGCCTACATGGCACTTTAAAGTTGTACTTCACTTGTGCAGTACTTGGAGAAGTTTCTGAGGGATGTAATTGTGTGCTGTGCAAAAGAAAGTTATTCTTTCTCACCCTTGGCTGAGATAAGAAAATCTGTTTGTGCCGATGGGACTGGGCCCAACTAGAAATCACTTTGCAAATACTGTGACTTTGCAATTATTTGGTGTGATGTAATGATACCACATATTGTGCTGCCTTTTAGACAAAAAGCCTGATTACAGCTATAAACATGAGAAAAGGTGACCCTTGGAAAGAATGTTCATTTACCAAGAAGTTTATTGTGAAAGTGATACAGTTAACAGGAGAGATGTCAAATGTTTTGAGGTTTGAGACTAGTTTTGACCGTTCAGCATAGATTTATTCTCATGTGGGGTCAGCAAAACATAGAAAAGAAGAGAAAGTCGTTAATGAGCTGGTCTGCCTTTTTCTGCATTTCTATTTTCCCAGGGCATGCATCATTTCCAACCAGACTGTGGACGCACAGCCTCCTGTTAGCTCGGTCTGCACCGGGCCAAGCTGCACATCGTAAAGAAACATCTTTAAGATTCTCTCCCTTCTCTTTGTGGAGAGGCACATGGTGAATAAACTCTGGAACCTGACAGAATGAAGAGAATCACAATCAAAGGAAGAAGGACAAGCCATAAAAAGCCTTTAAAACCTTGCCCTTCTCGACTAATCGCAACTCCAAACACCTACCTTCATAACATTCCCACTTTGCGGTTTCCCATGCTAGACAGCAAGATGTGTCTCTAACGATACAACTCCCTGTTACCTATATTTAAATGAGATGAGCCCCTGCTGACCCTAAGTACCTTAATGGTAGAGGTCACGATCCTGCCTTAATTTCTGGGATTGTGGCCCATAGATTTGAAGGTGGGTCCTTTCCTCGGTGAAACCATTCCCTCCTTGATGGGCAACACCACTTACAAAAGAGCTTTTCACAACCTTGGGGGAAGAAGGGAAGCTCTGCAAGACAAATAACTGAAAGGTATAAAACAAATTTTGATTTCATCTTAACAGGATAGGAATTTAAGAAATTGGGGATTTGAGCAGTGGGTTCAGGGTGGTGCTAATTATAAACATTGTCCATTAGTGTTTCACTACAAGAGCATGAGACAAGGCCTATCATTCTTAGGTTGTATGAACAGCTTCATAACAACCATAACAAAGCATCATTTTGTTTCTCCTTGTTCCTCCTTCTCAGCTCCTGCACCAATGCCTGTGGGGAGTTTCTCTGCAAGCTGATTTACAGGGTTGAGGTTAAACTGATTGGAAATGAAAAATGGCCTTTGGAACAGAGAAAAAAAAACACATCAAAGAGCTGCACATCTTGATAGAGTAGAGATTCTCAGTCCTGAAGGCAAATTTATTAGTGGAAGCAAATCACATTATATAAAAAATCTAATCTCTTGTTCTTTGTTTTTTCCCTCCTTTCCTGAAGGCACTGCTTTCTCACTGGACAGGAGTTCCAGCAGCCCACTGATAATTGTGGCAGCAAATAATATCACACTCACCAAACTGAAGCACTTCCTGATTTGAAGCTTTGAAAAGGTGTGAATGTTTTGAAGGCAAAGGTGCAAACGATTATTTCGCTATCTGTAATTCAAATTAGCAGAAGGTTTTTTATAAACTGAAGCTGATTAGCATGTCTGACTTAAATAAAATGTGAAGTTTCCTGAAAGTCTGTTTCTTTCTTGACATTTGAAAGCTATGGTTTAATTCCCTCACATTTTTTTCTTTCCTCCTCTGCAGACATTGACTGAATGGGTAGGGCTACCCAATCCTCTGACCCTGGACGGCCCAAGGCACAGTGCCAATGCCGGGGTGAAGGAATGAAATGTGAACAGAGGTCAGTGTTGGAAGGTTGCAGTTCTTGGAGGGTTTGTCTTTACATTAGCCACATTGCCTGACTAGGATTGTCAGCTCTGGGGAAATTATACTTATGTGACCTCTATATCCCCATGCTCTTGCTGTTGATCATCTGATACATCAATCCCCATGGTTATTGGTCAATAATGGGTCCAATTATCTTTGATCCTCTTTGTTTCAATCAGAAATGAGTATGTAAAAACAAAATTAAAAATACCTGGAAAAATTCAGCAGGTCTGACAGCATCTGCGGAGAGGAACACAGTTAACGTTTCGAGTCCGTATGACTCCTCAACAGAACTAAGGAAAAATAGAAGTGAGGTGAAATAAAAGCTGGTTTAGGGTGGGGAGGGGGGGGACAAGTAGCGCTGGATAGAGAGCCAGTGATAGGTGGAGGCAAAGAAGAGATTGTCAAAGATGTCACAGACAAAAGGACAAAGATGTGTTGATGGTGGTGATATTAGCTAAAATATGTGCTAATAGGTGACTATAAGGGTAGAAAGCAGGACGAGCAAGGTACAGATAGCCCTAGTGGGGTACAGATAGCCCATCCACTTTCCGATCCCCCTTTTTTCCAATAATTTATATAGATTTTTCTTTTCCCACCTATTTCCATTATTTTTAAATGTATTTCCATCCATTGTTTTATCTCTGCCTTTTAGCCTATTTCGATCCCTTCCCCCCAACCCCACCCCCACTAGGGCTATCTGTACCTTGCTCGTCCTGCTTTCTGCCCTTAACGTCACCTATTAGCACATATCTTAGCTAATGTCACCACGGTCAACATCTCTTTGTCCTCTTGTCTATGACATCTTTGGCAATCTCTTCTTTGCTTCTACCTATCACTGGCTCTCTATCCAGATCTATTTGTTCCAACCCCCCCCACCCCCCTGCACCACCCCCCACCACCCCCCACCACCCCCCCCACCCCACCCCTTAAACCAGCTTATATTTCACCTCTCTTCTATTTTTCCTTAGTTCTGTTGAAGAGTCATTTGGACTCGAAACGTTAACTGTATTCCTCTCTGCAGATGCTGTCAGACCTGCTGAGTTTATCCAGGTATTTTTATTTTTGTTTTTATTTTGGATTTCCAGCATCCGCAGTTTTTGCTTTTATCTCAGAAATGAGTATGTATCTGGCTCACATTGCTACCGGGGCTCTGCTCTTTGTTGTCTAAGGAAAAATAGAAGAGGGGTGAAATATAAGCTGGTTTAAGGGGTGGGGCGGGGGGGGTGGTGGGGGTTGGAACAAATAGATCTGGATAGAGAGCCAGTGATAGGTAGAAGCAAAGAAGAGATTGCCAAAGATGTCACAGATAAAAGGACAAAGAGGTGTTGACGGTGGTGACATTAGCTAAGATATGTGCTAATAGGTGACATTAAGGGTAGAAAGCAGGACGAGCAAGGTACAGATAGCCCTAGTGGGGTGGGGTGGGGGGAAGGGATCGAAATAGGCTAAAAGGCAGAGATAAAACAATGGATGGAAATACATTTAAAAATAATGGAAATAGGTGGGAAAAGAAAAATCTATATAAATTATTGGAAAAAAGGGGGATCGGAAAGTGGGTGGGGATGGAGGGGAGAGTTCAGAGAGAGAGGAGGAACAGCACCTCATCTTCCGACTAGGCACTTTACAGCCTTCCGGACTGAATATTGAGCTCAACAACTCCAGTTGGAGTGATTCATCTCCAGGGTTTGCTCACCGGTGTCTGGGAGATTCATCTACAATTCCAGGAGACTCCAGGAGGGTTGGCAACTCCCAACAGCAGTAATGTTCTGAATATAAATCAAGGTGCAAATGGCATTGTGCACTCTTCACTCTTTTACTACATTTGTAAAAGTCTGAATGAAAGGTTCGACCTGAAAATGTAACCCATATTTCCTTTACATTTGTTGACTTGTTCTGCACACTAAATATGTCTTGTTTCAGATTGCCAGTGCCTGTGATTTTGCCTGCTAGTTCTAAGTGTTGTTTTATCTTCTTGCTTTGCAGGCTGAATCAAGGAAGTTGAGGAAGAATAATAGCCTGCCATGCCTTGGTTGATGTGCTAGACTCATTAACGCTCATCCTGTACCTAGCTCAAGGTGTGGAAGTCTGAAATAAGATGCGAATCGCTGCTTTTTCAGCTAAGACCTGCTGTTGATTTGGGACATAGTATAATGCTGCTTTCATGTCAGCTCCTGTTTTAGTTAAATCACCTGGTTTATGCCCTGAAGCTGGTTCACAACCGAGATGTTGTGCATTATGCAGGTGAATGTGCATTGTGCTTGTGCACTTTGTTCAAAGTCACATGCACGGCTTCATAAGGACCTCCTCCTCCAGCTCCATAACCCTCTCAGATATCTGAGCTTCTCCGATTCTGGCTTCTTGTATACCCCCAATATTAAATTCTCCATTGGCGGCTGTGCCTTCAGCTGCCTGGGCCCTAAGCTCTGGGATTCTCTCCCGAACCCTCTCCATCTCTCTCTCCTCCTTTAAGACACTCTTTAAAAACCTACATTCACCCATTTGTTGTTCGGTGCCAAATTTTGCCTGATCATGAAGCACCTTTGGGCATTAAGACACTAAAGGCGCTATATAAATGCAAGTTGTTGTTACTGAACTGCATTGGTTTACATGATGACTGCTCCCAATAAGAGTGATTTTGTTACGCAGCTAGGTTATTCTATCAGGGACATTGAGGAGGGTCACAGAGCTGCTGCTAGTTTCACAGGGAGGCAGCCCACTGATGTTAAATGATGCTACAGCTGCAGAACTCACCGTTGTGTCCTCTGTGTTCAGTCCAAGCCCTTTACTGCACGGTTGCCCTTTTGAAGTAAGCAAGTCTGATTTGCCAGTAGCTGCTGCCAGGACAGAGCCTTGTCTGTTGGCCGCACATAATGACAAATGGCAGAGGGCCCAAGCAGCAGCCAACATTCAGAGAATCTCTCCCTATATTCTTAAACTGGTCTCAGCTGGTAACATTCATGCCTCTGAGCCAAAGGCTATGGATTCAATCCTACTGCATGGCTTGAGTAACAGCTGCTATATAAATGCAAGTCCTTTGTTTCTTTATCTTATCGCTGTTCATGCAATCTTACTTACATAGGGTTACATAGGAAATATGGAACAGAAACAGGCCATTCAGCCCAACCAGTCCATGCTGGTGTTTATGTTCCACTCGAGCTTCCTCCCAACTTTCGCCATCTGAATCTACCATCGTAACCCTCTATTCCCTTCTTCCTCATGTACTTGCGTAACTTCCGTTAAGTGTATCTATAGTATTTGCTTCAATCGCTTTCTGTGGTAGTGAGTTCCACAGCCTCCAACAGCTCCGCCTCATTTGCTTACATGGAGCGAACGGGCATCAAAAGCTTTGGGAAAATTCTTTAAAAACACAAGTTCTTTCTTTATTCGGTTTCCTTTTCAAGATTTTATTCCAAACCTCCACAGCATTGATTGTGATTGGCTTGGGAACAATGGGAACGTGGCCAATTGAAAAGTGGCTCTGTTTCCAAAGGGGACTCATTGATTTAGACTTGTTTCTCCCTCAGGGGAATGTTCAAATCCTGGGTAACACATGGTAAAAATGAGGAAGTTAGGAATAAGAGTTAGGGAGGAGTAAGAATCTAGTTACTCAAAGGTACTTATAGACTCATAGACGTTTACAGCACAGAAAGAGGCCATTCGGCCCATTGTGTCTGCTCTGGTCAACAAAGATCTGACGACACTAATCCCATTTTCCAGTGCTTGGCTCATAGCCCTGGAGGCTATGGAAACCCAAGTGAATATCTAAATACTTCTTAAATGTTACATGAGTTTCTGACTCAATCAGGCAGTGAGTTCTAGCCTTCCACCACCTATGGGTGAAAAAATTTCTCCTCAACTCCCTTAGCCTTCTACCTCTTACCTTAAATCTATGCCCCCTGGTTATTGACCCCTCCACTAATAGAAAAAGTGCCTTCCTCTTTACCCTATCTATGCCTCTCATAATCTTATACACCTCTATCAGGTCACCTCTCAACCTTCGCTGCTCCAAGGAAAACAACTCCAGCCTATCCAATCTTTCCTCATAGCTCAGACCCTCCAGCCCAGGCAGCATCCTGGTAAATCTGTGGAGAGAAAGACAGAGTTAACGTTTTGACTCTTCTTCAGAGCTAAAGGGAAATAGAAATGTGGTGAAATATATACTGTTTAAGGGAGGTGCAACAGGTGCAGCTGGATAGAAGGCCAGCGATAGGTGGAGGCAAAGGAGAGATTGCAAAAGATGTCATAAACAAAAGGCCATAGCGGTGGTGCTGGCTAAAGGGGGTGCTATTGGTGACATTAAGAGTAGAAAGCAGAATGTGATAATGGCACGACCAGGGTAAGCACTTTAAAAGTGACAGATGGCCCGCATGAGGGTGAGGTGAGAGGAAGGGACGGTGGTGGGAAAAAAGATTGAAAAAGGCTAAAAGATGGGGATAAAACAATGAATAAAAATGGAAATAAATCTTTAAAAATAACAATAATAAAAATAAGTGGGGAAAAAATAGATAAACAAATAAATAAAATTTAAAAATAAAAATGAATGTAGAGAAAAGGGGGGATCAAAAAGGGGTGGGGATGAAGGAGAGAGTTCATGGTCTGAAGTTGTTAAGTTGGGAAGGCTGTAAAGAGCCTAACTGGAAGATGAGGGGCTGTTTGCTGTTCCTCCAGTTTGCGTTGAACTTCACTGGAACAATGCAGCAGGCCAAGGATGGACATGTGGGCATGAGAGCAGGGTGGAGTGTTGAAATGGCAAGCGACAGGGAGGTCTGGGTCATGCTTGCGGACAGACCGAAGGTGTTCTGCAAGCGGTCACCCAGTCTGCGTTTGGTCTCCCCAATGTAGAGGAAACCGCATTGGGAGCAACGAATGCGAAAGACCACCCCCCCTGTCGGCATTCTGTCGGGACCATTCCCTCTGGGAAACTCCTCCATCACCCCCAACACCTCAACCCCTCTCACGGCACCTTCCCACGCAACCGCAGAAGGTGCAACACCTGCCCCTTTACCTCCTCCCTCCTCACCATCCAAAGGCCCAAACATTCCTTTCAGGTGAAGCAGTGCCTCACTTGCACTTCCCTCAATTTGCTCTACTGCATTCGCTGCTCCCAATGCCGTCTCCATCGCCAAAGCATAAAATGACGTAGGTGATGTCAGGTGTGTGCACCCCCCGAACTGTCAAAGGCCTATTAAGGCCGTTTAAAAAGGCAATTAAGCAATTAGCTGAGCTGCCCGTCCAACCTTAAGGTTAGTGGAGGGGCAGGCGAAGAGCCCAGGCGACCTTCACATTTTTCATGAAACCTCATCCACGGGCAGGATGAGGTTTCATGAATGATTTTAAATTTTCACACAAGTTTTTATTAAAATTAATGCACATGTCCTAGCTCATGTGGCAGTTTCACATGAGGGGATATGTCATAAAAATTATTTCTCCACTTTATTAACCTTTTAAAACTTCTCTCCCTGAGGCACCAAAAGAGCACACTCCCGACTCAGGCAGCCTCCCCCCTCCCTCTGCCCGCACAGGGAGCGCACGGTGCTTCTAGATGGGTATCACGCTGGGTGGGGCTTAATCTGGGGTGCCGATCAGGTCCGTGCCCAACCCCGCACAATCCCAACGGGGGGAAATTCTACCCTATATATTTCACCACATTTTTACTTCCCTTTAGCTCTGTAGAAGAGTCATACGGATTCGAAACATTAACTACGTCTTTCTCTCCACAGATGCTATCAGACCTGCTGAGTCTTTCCAGCATTTTTTTGTTTTTGTTTCAGATTTCCAGCATTTGCAGTATTTTGCCTTCATCCTGGTAAATCTCCTCTGCACCCTCTCCAGTGCAATCACATCTTTCCTATAATGTGGTGACCAGAACTGCACCCAGTACTCCAGCTGTGGCCTAACCAGTGTTTTATACAGTTCCAGCATAACCTCCCTGCTCTTGTATTCTACGCCTCAGCTAATAATGGCAAGTATCCCACATGCCTTCTCAACCACCTTAATCTACCTGTCCGGCTACCTTCAGGGATCTGTGGATATACACACCATATCCCTCTGGTCCCTCTGATGACCTTATCAAATCTATGCTGACTATCTCCAAGTGCAGGTATATTCTGTCCCTTGTAGAATGAAGCATTTTTTTAATTCATTCATGGAATGTGGGTGTCACTGGCTGGGCCAACATTTATTACCCATCCTAATTGCCCTAGTTCAGGGGGCATTTAAGAGTCAACCACATTGCTGTGGGGCTGGAGTCACATGTAGGCCAGACCAGATAAGGACAGCAGATTTCCTTCCCCCAAGGACATTAGTGAACTAGGTGAGTTTTTATTGACAATCGGCAGTGGTTTCATGGCCATGATTAGACTTTTAATTCTAGATTTTTGTTGGATTCAAATTCCACCATCTGCCGTGGTGGGATTCGAGCCCAGGTCCCCAGACCATTACTCAGGGTCTCTGGATTACCAGTCCAGTGACAATATCATGGCCACCGCCTCTCCCCTTCAGTGGGGAGTTATGAGTGTGGTTCAGGCAAAGGGACATGTTTCTGCAGTAATTTTGAGGGATGTGATGGCTGGGTGGGGTCAAAGGGTTAAGTAAGAAGGTGAGATTGATCAATCTAATCGGACAGGATTGTTGGGTCAAATGGTCTTCTCCTGATCATTAATAATCTGTAGCTGTCTAGAAATTGAAGGGCTCCTTCTGCCAAGACTGGTGATTCTGTTAAATCAAAAGAGTATCAGTTCACAGGGAAGTCTCATGACACAGTGATAGCATCCCCACCCTTGGACCAGAAGCATGAGGTTCAAGTCCCACTCTGGACTTGGATAAGGAATTTGTGTTCATAATGTGGCCAAACAGGTTCATTATCAGCCTGTAATTCCTTCCAATATGCTAACCACACCTCACGGCAGGTAGTAAGGCCATGGTAATAATCATGGACCAATCCAATGGAAGTCCACAGTTGCTAATGCTTTCTTAGGGCCTGGTACCTCAGGAGGAGCAGAATCATTTTGCAGTGGGTCCTATATTTTGAAAGTTATGGGTTTGATGTTCCCAAAGAGATAAGGTCAGATTTGTTCAGCACTAACTCAGGGGCTACAATCACCCTCAGGGCAATGATGGGGAAGAAGTTCCAAACAGGGGTCCCAATGACCAGACTTTCTAGAGCAGGTTTCACAGCCTAACAGGTGCACAGCTTTCTGATTTATTAATTTACTGGAACATTTTGTACAGAATCAACAATGCTGTGATTGCACATGTGGTAGGTGACAGTAGTTTCACGCATGACATTGGTCTGAGACCATCTCTTATCCATTTAAGTGAATTGGTTCCTGTGCTGTCACTGGGCCAGTGAAGATACAAGGAATTTAGGCTTGCCCCTTCAGGATCCTTATCGGAAAACAAAGATCTTGGGCCTGGCTCATAATCACAGCAACTGGAGAAATGATAATAATAGTTAAGGAAGAAGACAGGAGGAGGAAGAAGAGAAATGGAATTGAGGACTTGCATTTGTGAATGATCTTATTGCATTAACAGAACATCACAAACTAAGAAACAGCCAGTAAAGATCTATCGCTGTTATGTACACAAAAGCCTGTTCTTGCTGGTTCAGTAATGAATGTTGACCAGGAGAGAATAGCAAGAGATCTTCTGCTCTTTTTCCAATAGCACTACAGGACATTGTACATTCAACGGGGCAGTCAGGACATGGGTTTCAGAGTTCATCTGAGAGACACCACCTCTGATAATGCAGCAATCTCCCAGTGTCAGCCAAGCTTCTGTGCTCGTCTGTAAGTGGGGCTTATCATTTACAGGAGTGTTACCAGCTATGCCAAGCTAACATTACACCCATTTACCCTAGCTGCTTCAATAACCTTACTGGTAACGTTCCTTTTTGAAAAACACACTGCCTGCTTCTCCAGCTTGCATTTAAATTTCTCATGTGAAAATGTGATTTTTGATAACACACTCTCCACCAACTGAGACACTGAGGGAATTCCTGCCCATGGAAAGTCAACTATGGCTCAGTCTTAGCACTTGTGCCTCTGAAGCAGGAGTGTGTTTAAAAAGACTTGAGCACATCACGCAGACTGACACTCCAGTGTGGTACTGAGGGGGTACTTCCAGATATCCTGGGTAATATGCATCACTCAATCAACATGAACATTTCTCTTTGAGAGATATTTCTGCAATGCTTCCCTACATCATAACAATGATTATGCTTCAGAATGTACTTTATTGGTCATAAAGTGCTTTGGGAACGTCTGAGGATGGGAGAGGTGTTATAGAAATACAAGTTTTTCTTTCCTTTTGGTGGACATCACATAAATAGGCACAAACTACCAGAACAAAAGAACTATAGGTTCCTTTTTCCCACTACAACTGGGAAAAAGGAACACCTGCAATGACCATAAAGCTATAAGATGTAGGAGCAGAAGTAGGCCATTCGGCCCATCAAGTCTGCTCCGCCATTCAATAAGATCAGGGCTGATCTGATAATCTTCAACTCCACTTTTCTGCATTTTCCCCATAACCCTTGATTCCTTCCTGATTAAAAATCTGTCTATCTCAGGCTTGAATATATTTGACGACCCAGTCTCTACAACCCTCTGCGGTAAAGAATTCCACTGATTTAATACCCTCTGAGAGAAGAAACTCCTCCTCATCTCTGTTTTAAATGAGTGACGCCTTACTCTGAGATTATGCCCTCTGGTCCTAGACTCTCCCACAAGGGGAAACAACCTCAGCATCTACCCTGTCAAGCCCCCTAAAGAACCTTAAATATTTCAATAAAGTCGCATCCTATTCTTCTAAACTCCAATGAATACAGACCCAACCTACTCAATCTCTCCTCATAAGAAAATCTCTCCATGCCCAGGATAAACCTAGTGAACCTTCTCTGGACTGCCTCCAATGCCAGTGTATCTTTCCTTAGATAAGGGGACCAAAATTGTTCACAGTATTCTAGGTGTGGTCTAACTAGTGCCTTGTATTTGTTTTAGCAAGACTTCCCTATTTTTATACTCCATTCCCTTTGAAATAAAGGCCAACATTCCATTTGCCTTCCCTATTACCTGCTGAACTTGTATGTTAGCTTCTTGTGCTGTAGCCTTCTTCAGTCTTTCTCCTTAGCTCCTCTATTCTTCCTGCCAAAGTGCATAACCTCACATTTTCCCACATTATATTCCATCTGCTATGCTTTTGCCCACTCACTTCACCTGTCTATATCCCTCTGTAGACTCTTTGTGTCATCCTCACCACTTGCCTTCCCACCTATTTTTGTATCATCTGCAAACTCGACCAATCATTTCCCTCATCCAAGTCATGAATATATATTGTAAATAACTGCGGTCCCAGCACTGATCCCTGTGGCACTCCACTAGTGGTCCGGTGGTTTATTCGTGCGCCCAACTCAGAGAGGTGGTGGTTGGGGTGGGGGGGGGGGGGTGGCGGTTGGGGATTTGGGGGGGTGGCGAGGGGTGGTTGGGAAAGGTCAGCAAAGTGGATACTGTTTTCATTTTAATGGATAAAGGAACTAACATGAACTCACGCCAATTAACAAAGGGACTTTCAGCATCTTTTGTCTACTTTACATACTAAAGCCAATTAGAGCTGAAGTGTTTACCTGGGACATGTTGTATCTAATAAAATGCTTGTAACAGCTACATCATGTTCAAACAACCAGCTGACGAGCATACAAAACTGCTGAGTCTAAATAAGAGAAAATTAACCACAACACTATACAGTGTATAATTTCTGTTGCTACATCTTCAATGAGACCAAGTTAGGCAGGGCTCACTGGGGATTCAGTTGAGATGCTTTCACTTTGCATTCTGAGCACACAGGTAGATACATTCCTGTAATAGAAAGGAAATGGAAGCTACAGAACTGAGATCATGCCAGTGAAAATGACACTGGCATCTGGTAAGCACCCTGTGCCACTGCCCTACACCTTCATGCCCCTCAACAACAGGGTACACAACAGAAAAATTGTCTATATTCCATGGTGGATGTGCTGGATTGAATGGAGACTGAGTATGAGGGGAAGTCGTTGGCTGGAACTTTCTGTCCCCATTGGCATCCTTGAGCGGACAATATGGCGAGAAGGCCATGAATTGGTTTCACAACATCATGAAAGCAGCTTACGATCATCCGCTCCACCTGTCAATGGTGGGTACATCGGGAATGTCATTTTAATAGATCTGCATATCATTATAAGCCCAGCTCGCCAGAATCACCCCACACGCTGGATTATCCAGGCACACGTCGGCATGTAATGTTTCACAACTCTACATAGCGATGTACACCTGGTGAGCTGCAGTTTGCTGGGGACTTTCTTGCCCACCTTTCCTCGGGCAGCACTCGCAGTCATAGAGTCAGGCTTTGTGGGCAGCACTACATCGCTTTTTGGGGATCTCACAGCTAGATCAGCCATTAAGGTGGGAGTGGCTTTTCAACGGCTGCAGGACAAGGTCTTGCTTGAGGAAGCGGGAGCAGGGGCCTCAGGCAAGAGAAGTGGCTGCAGGATGAGGGCTGTGCTGGGGAAGTGGGGTATCCCAGGGTGGGAGGTGTACCTGTTGATCTGTGCAAGTGGCCTCAAGATGGTGAGGGCTGAGGAAGCAGTCTCCAGAGGTGATGAGGCCAGAGGGAGATGTGAGGGTGTGTGTGAGAGAGTGAGTGGTGATGTCCCTTGAGCTGGCAGTGAGTGAGATGCCAACGAATGTGTGATGGCCTTGTGAATGTGTGAGTTGGGGTGATAAGATGGTGCCTTACCTTGGTGGCATGAATGAGATCATTCATCCGTTTTCTGCACTGAATGGCCGACCTCTTGTGTGCAGCATTGGCACTGACCACCTCTGCCACTGTGTTCCAAGCAGAGTGGTGAAGCTGATGGGCCTCCTGCATGGGTAGAGGACATCACGGCAGGCCTCTACAGTGTCCAGAAGGTGTCCTGGGGCTGCACTCTTCTTGGCTTTTGGGGCCATGTCTTCACCGGAGCTGTCCTGGGCTGCGAGCATTGAGAAGTGTACGCACAGCTGCAGTTTAAATACGGTGCCCTGCATGAGGAAGCGACGAGGGCAAATCAGAGGCCACCCGTCAGCGAGACTTCATGTTTGCTGTGGTTGCATAATTAAAGAGGCATTGAATAGGACATTACGGTACAAAAAGCTGCCATTGTAGCCGAGGGGTAAAATGTCCTTTTTCCCGCCCGCTACTGTACTTAGTGCAAATCTGGGATCATTCTGCCCACTGTCATATCTTAGCATGTTAGAAAGCAGAGGGGAGGAGGAACTTAAAGAATATGGGATCAAGAAAGGTAGCCCAAATTAGCTGTTTATCATCTTCAGCCTCAGTTCACGTGTTGCCAGTTTGTTAATCATCCCACAAAAGTTTGTGCTGCATGACGAGTGAGTTGTTGGGTTGGATTTAGTTGCTGTAGACCAGATTTCAGTTTCAATCTGCTTCATCCTCCTCTGGTTTGGGGATCAGACAAGCATATGGTCAAACATGGACAGTGAGTATTTACAGGGTCAGGACGGTAGAGTACAGGTGTCAGACACTGAGCTATAAGTATAGGTTATCATCTTCAAAAGATCAAGGATTAGGAATTTCAGGAGGAAATCTGAGCAAAACATTTACATTTGACTGCTTGGTTTGTGCAGATTATTCATGCATTCCTTGTCATTGTGAGGTACCTCAATATAACTGGGGTTTTGAAACATCAGAGGGTTTCTTTGGTCTGCAGACATTTAATCTAAACCTAGAGACAGTGGCCATAATTTCACGGTCCCCCCACTGGCAGGTTTTTAGGGGTCGGGGGGAGTGTGAAATTGAAGAAACAGGATTCCCTCCGGGTTCCTGCCTGTTCTGACCACACAGCGATTTTAGGCTGGAATGGGCAAGGTCTCGTACAAGAAGCCCACCCTTGCCCCAATTTGGCCACTTAAGAGTCATTTCCCCTCCGGCCTCAATTTTTCGGCTGGCAGGAGGATTGTGCTGGTGTGGAAGAAGCCCGAAAAGGAATGAGCCGAAATGTCAGGTGGGAAGTTTCTGAGTGCAGGCACCACTCCGGCCCCCAGGTCCAGTGGCCGCTGGTCCTCCCTGAATCATGTCCCACGGCCTCTCCCCAGACACCCGATTGCCCCATTTTCGCAACCGCCCCCCCCCCCCAACCTCTCCAGGTATTCCCTACCCTCCCTGTCGGGGACCCTTTAAGCTCATCTTGTCCTCCAGTACTGGACTTGGGCTCAGGCATGTTGATGCACTTCCACTTCAGTCCACTGCAGCTCTTGTTGCTCCAGGGACTGGAGAGCTGCTGGCTAATCAGACTGGGTGGCAGCTTTCTAAGGTGGGATTTCCTCCCGAGTGAGGAGTGGAAGACCCACCTGCAGCCAATTGACGCTCATTCGAGTATAAAATGGCTGCAGGGCACTTGGAGTTGGCGGGGAAGGGAAGAGATACCTTGCTGTCCGAAAAATTCAGGCCAGTGTTTGTTGTTCAGATCTTATAGAATCCATTTTCGTGCTTACATTTCAATATGAAAAATAAATGACACTTTTAGATCAACATTACTGCTATTTAACAGCTCTGATTTCAAATTCAGATAATGATACAGCAAGGCAATTCAGGGAGGAGTGGGTGGCCTTTGCTGGTGTTCACCCTCTTCCTTCCCAAAGGCACTGATTCATCCTGGGATTCAGTTCCATTTGTGCCATTTGGAAGTGTCTATTCTACATGTGTGTGAATAATCGTTGTGCAGATTGCTGCTTACTGATGTTTTCACAAATGTGCACTAGATCAAGAGCAGAGCAATGCTGAGGCAAAGTCTTACTGCAGAGAATAGCTAACTCATAAGAGTATAAGGGATAGGAGCAAAGTAGACCATCCAGCCCATCATGCCTGCTCCACTATCCAATATAATCATGGCTGATTTTCAGCCTCAACTCCATTTCCCGTCCACTCCCCATATTCCTCGATTCCCAGAGTGAACAAAATCTGTCTTTCAGCCTTAAATGTATTCAACAATGGAGCATCCACAACCTTCTGCAGCTGAGAATTCCAAAGATTCACAACCCTTTGAGTGAGGTAATTTCTCCTCATCTCAGTTCAAAATGACTGACCTCTTATCTTGAGACTCTGCCCCCATGTTCTACATTCCCCAGCCAGGGAAAACAATCTCTCAGCATCCAACCTATCAAGCCCCTTCAGAATATTGTATGTTTCAATGAGATCATTTGCTGGTGTTCACCCTCTTCCTTCCCAAAGGCACTGACTCATCCTGCGATTCAGTTCCATTTGTGTCATTCTCTTCTTAACTCTAGAAAGTATAGGCCCAATTTACTCAGCCTTCATCAGAGGACAATCTTCTAATCCCAGGAACCAAATCTAATGAACTTTCGCTTTACTCAGCACCACACAAAATACACTATTTGTCCAGTTCAGAACAATGTCCTTACTGATCAAGTCAGGATGGACTCCACGGGCAGATTTCAGGAATTGATAAACAACAGAAGAGCAAGGCCCATCTAATTCACCTTCTGGTAGTCACCTGATCTGAATGGGAGATGTTGATGAACCATTCCTTTTATAGACTGCTTCGTCCTCTCCCTTTACTCCTGTGATATGAATCCAGCCCAGTGCCGATTCCACTGATCTTCCTCATGTGTTGCTCCCCTCTGTAGCCCTCTGTCTGTGACGTGGTCCAACCCTAGGCTCCACCACAGAGAATAATGAGCTTTGAAGAAGAGGAATATTTGGGATTGTGCAGATTAGAGGAAGCCCATCATGCAGCAGATGAAATAAGCAAACACAAACTGAAAACAAGTTTATATAACAGCTCTCCCGGCAGGAAATGGTAGTTCCTTGATAGCAGTCAACTGTCACTGTGATAGACCATCAAAAGAGAAGCTGGGGGAAGATCAGTGGTGTCATCCAAAATAAAATAATTTTACAAGAGCATTCCTCTCTGTCTTTCTGCTAAAAGAGCCAAACAAAGAAAAGTTGAAAGCAATTCTGCAACATTATCGATTTCTACTTGTGCTTTAAACATTTAATAAATTGACTGTCTGGTGAGAAATCTGCCCTTTCGTAATGGCTGCTGTGTTGTGTGGGGGAAGTTACAGTCTTTGAAGATTTGATTTATTCAGGCGCTCAGCTGGAAAGCTCTTGCTTTGAGTACAACAGCAGATGGCAGCCATTCAAACAGATACAACAGACTGCCCAATGGATGGTGTGAGCATTGGCAGACATTGTGCAAAGACCTACAGGCCCCAGGTCCAAACATTTCTGATGTTGAAGTGACAGGCTTCAGTCAAGGCAGCAGTCAGGGCCCTCAAATCCTGTAGGATAAGAAGAGGAGTGCAGTGGAAAAAGAATCAGGCAACGTCTCCACTCCTGATCATTGATCTGTTGCAAGTGGATGTATCTAAATGTTGGGTCACATCAGGTTTGGGTTCAGCAGCAATGCTACTTTCTTAATGCTCACCATGGGGCTTGACACATGAATGAAAAAATAAAGATCTGTGTTTCTCTAGTACTTTTCACAACCTCGGGACATCCCAAAGCACTTTACAGCCAATTAAACACTTTTGAAGTGTAGTCGCTATTTAATAAGGGACACTTGAGCAAGTTAATTGGACTCCAAGCTCCAAGCCTGGAGAGAATTGAAGAACTTTTACCCCTAATAAGAATTGAGTAATTCATGAGAATGGAGTTATGAGGCAAGCCAGGTACATTCTCACACCCACTCCGTACCCAATGGTAGGCGAAGGCCAGTGAACTATTGACATTCAGCTTTGGGATTGGTACAGGACTCTGATCAGCAGCTGTTGGGTCTCTGTCTGAAGTAGATTGTACTGATGTTTGCATGTTAGCATCCGGAATGGTGTGGTGAATCCAAGGTAGCTTCCCAAAGTGAAGTGGATTGCCAGCAGAAGATGTTCATGGCCTACCTATCAGGTGTTTGTTCCTGATTGGAAGCTGATGAAGATCAGAAAATAAGCACCCTGTACAATTCTTTCAGCTCAAGGGTGTGAGAGAATGAAATGAATGAATACCTGTTGTCAATCTCAGAGAATGGTAAATGGGATTGTTGCTTGATTAATAGCAACTTAAATTAGCAGGAGCCGCCACACAAACATGGAAGGTATCCACCTCCAGGAAGCTATCAGGATTATTTCTGGGACATTGTGACCAACACAGCTCAAGTAGCTTCTTGTGCTAGCACATATTGAGGAGATGGTGGCATAGGTAATGACACTGGACTAGTAATCCAGAGGTCCACGCTAATGCTCTGGGGACATGGGTTCATATATTTAAATTCACTTTATAAATTCTGGAATTGAAAGCTAGTCTCAAAGATGGTGACCTTGAAACTATCATTGATTGTTGTAAAAGCCAATCTGGTTCATTAGTGTCCTTTAGAGAAGAAAATATGACCTACACGTGACTCCAGACACACAGCAACATGTTGACTCTTAACTGCTCTCTGAAATGACCTAGAAAATCCCTCAATTCAAGGACAATTTGGAATGGGCAACAAATGCTGGCCTTGCCGGCAACACCAACATCCCATGAAAGAATAAATAAATATTAAATCTTCTGATGTCCGCAGGGAAAACATCCTCCTCAAGGAACACCACCTCTTGATAGTTAACAAAGTACCCCTGTTGACACTGGACCTAATAAGTAACACACAAACACTCCTTTGAAATCCCCTAGTCCCTTCCAGAATGCACTCCATGCCCTACAACCTGACAACAGCCAGGCCTATTGATGGCACATCTCCTGGTTGATTGAAAACATCACCAACCACAACCTGGTGACTGACCCAAGTGATGAAGTCCCAGGTTTCAACCCTCCGCAGAAAATTTGGACAGCACTCAACCACTTAAGGATGGACCAGAGGAGATATGGCCATTTGTTCCACAAGTGGTACATGAGGAGCAGCTCAAATTGTGTCCGTGGTGATCCAAGTCAGAGCATTGCTCCTATAATGAACTCCTGCCCTGAGAGATCTATTCTTGGTTGCATTACAGCCATTCACACTGTGTCAGCTGAAACCGCTGAATGAATTGTTAACCTCGACATCAAACTATAATGGCTTCTTCAGACATTAGTTTGTCAAAATGATGATTTCCATTTATCTGGCACCTTATCACATCTCAGATGGATCTTAAAGAGCTTTTTATACAGTGAATTATTTTGAATTGCAGTCAAAGTGTTGAAGTATTGGATGACTGGTAACCAATGTAGTTACATCAAGTCTACAGTGTAGAACAGGCCAGGTGTTTATGCTCCACACAAGCCTCCTCCCACCCTAATTCATCTCACTCTATCAGCAAACCCTTCTATTCCTTTCTCCCTCGTGTTCATTTAACTTCCTCTTAAATGTAGGACAGGGGTGGGGCGGGGGTGGGAGGAGGTGTGATAGGTGAGCAGGATTTAAAAGAGTTAGCGTATTGGCAGCAGAGTTTTGAATAAACAGAGTTTATGCAGTGTGGAATGCTGGCCAGGAAAGTATTAGAATGATCGAGTCTGGAGGTGGTAAATGTTTGGATGAGAGTTTCAGCAACAGATGAGCTGAGGCAGGATCGATGGTGCAGATGTGGAACAGCTGGCAAGATCACAGAGGTCAGTGAAAGGTCAGTGTTGTAAATAGTCAGTTTCAATGAATTTTATATTCCAAAAACAAGTGCAGAGCTTGTGAATACCAGTTCCTTTGATAGGTTGTGAGATCAAAGGAGCCTTTGAAAATGATAAGCAGCCATTAGAGAAAGCAAAAGCGAGACAGAGAGAGAGGCAGAAAAAGAGAGCGAGCAATCGAAAGAAAGACAGAGGAGAGATACAGAGAGAAAGAGGAGAGACAGAGGTACAGAGAGAGACAGTGGAACAGACAGAGAGATAGAGAGGAACAGAAAGGGAGACAGAGAGAGACAGAGTGATAGAGACAGAGAGAAAGAGAGAAGGACAGAGTGATAGAGGCAGAGAGAGACTGATGTACACTAAGCTGGGAGACAGGTTTCACTGACTGTTCGAGGAGTAGTTGTATCCAACTGTGATTAATTGGTTAGTTTTGAGCAGTTGAAGGTGAACAATGCACAGAACCTCATAGAGCATCTCAGTAATGTAGGTGTTAGTGTCAACTCAGCCTTAAGATGAATGCCTTGCATTGGAGAGCCAGGGAGGTGATAAAAGGGGAACTGGTATCTGAGAATGAGAAGCATTTTGATAAATGAAGAGCTAATTGCTGAGCAGGAGTTGGTATTTGGAGAGTGAGCATAAGAAATTGACTTAATTCCCACTATGGGCTCAGTGTCCTGCTTAACAAACAATCGGGGAGGGGGTGTTGAGCCATAAATCCTACACCTAAGCCTGATCTGGATGCCCTGGTAAACATGATGTTCATATCTTATGACATGGGTCAAACTTCATCAGCACTGAGTCAAAATCCTGGAACTCCCAGCCAACACATCATGGGAGCACCTTCACCACAGGGACCGCAACAGTTCAGGAGAAGGCACACCAGCACCTTCTGAGGTGTAGAGCCGGACAATAAAAAAAACAACCTGAAAACGTATTTTGACAAAGGATCACCACATTGACTAACCGATCACTTCTCAGTGTCCCAGTTCACACAGAAAGGGTGAGTTAGTGCAGTGTTGTATTATCATCGCTGATCATCATGTTGTGTTATGGTGCCATTACTGTGGTACCTCAGTTATGAGATCTAGAGATTTGTATGTTTAAACGTGACCATTTATTGTTAATCTTTAACTATAGATCCCAGATGTTGTCTTGTATAGTGCTGCTGCCATGCAGGTAGGCTGCTTCAAGAGTGTTCTCTCTAGATTGTTCTCTCTGTCTATTACCATGTGACTCTATAAGTGGGTGGTGCTATTCTTCAGTGCCGCGTTAACACATGCTCTGCCAAGCACCGTTAATTACAATGGCATGCAGGCACTTACATCATTCAACATCACCCTTCTTTCTCTAAAGAAAACTTTCCTCCCTTCCAACAAAGCATAACTGTTTACAATACAATCTTTACTTGTTATCCTTCTGTCCCATCTCAAGTCTCTGACTTTATAAACTCAGACGTTCTTGAGGCTTGACAGTTCTTCCACATCTCGGTCTGTCACGTTTGGAGGAATGGTGGTAGTACTCTGTGTTTCTGGTACTTGGTTATCTCCATTTGGTTTGTTTTTTGCACTCCTTTGAGTTATGTTTCTCTTTATTCTGAGAGAACATTTTGTCTATGTCCTTTTGAAGTTCTACACTGTCCTACTCACAGTTTACAATACTCCCAAACTTTGTATAGAACATTGCTGAATCTTCTCTGCCAACTGGCTCTTTAGTTTGTTCAGAGCGACATTAAATTGATTTTGCTTCGCTTCATAATTTTCCAGAGGAATAAAATTTGACTTGAGGGATTCTTGTAGCATGTGAAGGTCTATCAACAGGTTTTCCATTTCTTTGCAAAGTTTTCTTGCTTCACCTTGCATTTGCCTATAATTCAACAGTCTGCTTGAGTTTCTTCTGCTTAGCTTCTGTTCTGCTGTTGAAGACAGTCTTCATTTCTTCATGTTGCTGGACGGTTATGCATTTCTTTTGCATTTGATCTTTGAAGTACAATCAGCTGTTCTTTCAACTGTTTATTTTCATGATGCCCTCAGCATGTTGACCTCTTGCCAGATCACTCTGGGCTTCAGTGCATCGTTTTGTCGCTATTGATAATTCCAATGCTGCTTTCTCTGAAGTAATATTCAACATTCTCTGTAGCTCCTCAGGATTTTCCATGGTTATGTATTGATTCTTCAAGGAGTCTTTTAGAGTCTCAACTTCTTTGCAGTCTTTTCTGTCTGCTGTTTTGCCTGGCTGTATATCTAATTGAGTTTTCCCAACTCGGGCTTTGAGTTTCCAACTGTGGAACTGAGGGTTATTATTTCCTCCTGCTACCTTTGTGTCATCTCTGAAACTTGTTTTCTCAGATCTCAAACAGCTTGTTCATTGAAGACTTCAGTTTATCGTGCATTTTCAAAGGTTTATACTCAGCTTGAACTTTGTGCTTCAAATCTTCCAGTTCAGATCTGATGTGAATATTTTCCTGTAGAACAGCCTCTTTTTCAAAAAGCACTATTTTTAAGCTTCTCAGCCATTCCTTTCTTCTGCACTAAACTCTTCGGCTCATGCTTTCATTGTATTGACATGGTTGGCAACCATCTTGTGGTTTACTTGAATATTGTCTCCCTTGCTCTGGGGTCTTCTGTCTCTCTCTCTCACTAGGTTATCTTGTTGTCCTCTCTCTGGGGTCTTTTGTTGCCCTCAGCGCTTTACTGGCAGTTTCCCTCTCTCGCGGGTCTCTTGATGCCTTCAGTGTTTTATTGGGAGTCTACTCTCCTTGGGGTATGTTCTCTCTAGACCATTCTCTCAATCTATTACCATGTAACTCTATACATCATACCTTGGTTGGTACTATTCTTCAGTCCCACATTAACCCTTGCTCTGCCGAGCACCTTTGCATTATAATGGCATACAGGCAGATACAACATCATACAACAGAGGGGCTTTGGTAGCTGTGGACTCAGTATCCAGGGGCAAGTCACTGATGCTGCTCAGCCCCAGCTAGAAGAGCAATGAGAAATGGTTCATTATATAGGAACTTTTCAGCATCAGAGATGCCTCAGAGGGGACCATAGTGTCCTCAATGGAATAAAATAAAACCAGAATTAAACATTTAGGTTCAGAGCAGCAGAAGAAGAGGCTTGGTAAAAGGAAGGTTTAAAACAGATGTCAGGAAGTACTTATCTGCACAGAGATAGTTTAGCGGCTGGGGAAGCTGGAAGAATGTTGAAACTGAGGCACATGTGAAAAAAAACAAACACAGAAAATGCTGGAAATACTCAGCATGTCAGACTGCATCTGGGAAGAGAGAAAGAGGATTCATGTTTTAGGTTTTTGACCTTTCATTAGAGTTCTGATGAAACATTATCTCTTTCTCTCCACAGATGCTGCCTGACATTTGAGTATTTCTAGCATTTTCTGTTTTTATTTCAGCTTTCCAGCATTCGCAATATTTTGCCTTTACATTTTAGAGACAGCTGGATGCTGCTGTAAAGAGATGGGCCAGAATGTTCCGGTTAGTGTGCGGGGGCGGGCCCTGTACCTCTGCGCAGTGACGTTGGGCGAGCATCCCGACATCACTGTGCGCCACTGTGATATTCCGCTGGGTAGGTACGCGATAATGTCCAAAGCACACCCACCATTAATTATGCTTAAAGCCCTTGACTCACCAATCGACGCCGATTTTTCGGTGCCCATGCGATCTTCGGGTCAGTGCATGGGCGCAACGGGCAGGTGGGTAGGACACATTTGTATAAACCTCATCCACGGGCAGGATAAGAGAACTCACTGGGGTCACGAGTGTGCACAGTCAAGTATTTATTGTTGAAAGTTTTTGAAACTTGCCTGTGGGATCTGCAGTATTTCAGAACGCATCCCAGCTGCTTTTTTTGGACTCTTAACCTTCAGGTCAGCACTCTGCAGTGAGGAATCTTTTCTGGGCCTGCAGGTTTCAGGAAGCTGTCCCTTAATCTGGGAATGGGAGCTGAACTCTCCACTGGAGGCAGCTCCTCTAAGGAAGAAGGGAGGGCTAGAAGGGGGAGGAAGCCAGGAGTGCACATTCAGCCTCCAGGGGAGCCACCTTTGGGAGGACAGGCACAGCCACAAGGGGCGCAGGGCCAAGCGGTAGTCTAAGGCAGTAGGGGCCACAGAAGATGCCACTATCCTGCTGCCAGGACTTACAGGCGGCAAAGCAGCTACCTCAATATGTCTGAGGTGCAACGCCGAAGGAGGCTCCGTCTCTCAAGGGAGACAGTCAACTATATGATGATTGGCCCTGAGAGCTCCCCTAACTGTGTGGGTGGATACCCCATGCTAGTGGCTCTGAAGGTCACAGCTGCCCTCAACGTCTATGCCTTTGGCTCCTTCCAGGGGTCGGTGGGTGATCTTTGTGGTGTCTCCCAATCAGCTGTCCACACTTGTGTCAAGCAGGTTACAGACGCTCTGTTCAGACGGGCATTGACCTCCATCCACTACCGCGGG
Organism: Carcharodon carcharias; assembly: GCF_017639515.1. Lineage (NCBI taxonomy): Eukaryota > Metazoa > Chordata > Chondrichthyes > Lamniformes > Lamnidae > Carcharodon > Carcharodon carcharias. The sequence goes on from NC_054500.1 coordinate 28,008,549, forward strand.
GACCAGGCCAGCCAAACTCAGCGAGCCAGAGGCTTCGAAGCCATTGCTGGGTTTCCCCACATCCAGGGAGTTATAGACTGTACACATTTGGTCATCAAGGCGCCAGTGGGTGAGCCCGGTGCCTTCGTCAACAGGAAGGGCTTCCACTCCATGAACGTGTAGATAGTGTGTGAGCGCAGGATGCTGATTCTACAAGTCTGTGCAAGGTACCCAGGCAGCTCCCACGACACCTACATCCTCAGACACTCCCAGGTGCCGGGGCTCTTCAGTGCTCCAGCCCGGCTGGATGGATGGCTGCTGGGTGACAAGGGCTACCCCCTCAGAAGGTGGCTTATGATGCCTCTTTGCCATCCAAGGACAGAAGCTGAGCAGCGGTACAATAGGAGCCACGCCTCCACAAGGGCTGTGGTGGAGAAAACCATCGGTCTTCTCAAGATGCTCTTCCGATGCCTGGACTGCTCAGGGGGCGCACTCCAGTACACTCCAGGTCGTGTGTCGGTGATAGTGGTTGCATGCTGCGCTCTCCACAATCTTGCGCTGGAAAGGAGGGATACTGTGGACAATGAAGACATCGACGCAGTGGCTGCGGCTGCACATGATGACTTCAGCAGTGAGTCCGAGAATGAGCACGCACAGGGAATTGATGAGGGGGTAGACGCTGTCCCGGGCATACTCCAGAGAGGCAGGGACACCCGGGAGGCTTTAATCCAACAAACCTTCAGCTAGCACAGCCTGAGCTGTAGGCTCAATACTCAACACTTAAAATCTGCCAGCTTAGGAACAGTCACTAAGGTTCTTGTTAATAAAGCTGAATGTCCAACAAAGCGTTCATTACAGTTTTGGAAACCATACACATGCAGAAGAAAAGAGGCACCCTCAGCCATGGTGACATATTTGATTTACTATGTCAAGCAAACCAACTTATTCCAAAAGAAAATAGTGTTATAAATCAAAACAAATCATAAGGACCTCATCTCGGGCCAACACAAAAGCACCAGTGAAAAAGGTGTGTCTAAAGTACCCAATGTTTCGTTTCCGGGTGCTACGTCTTGGTGCTGCCCCCTCGCTGGGAGTGGTATCTGAGCCATCCTGCTGACTCTGCTGTCCTGTTGGCCTCGATAACCTTGGCGGTCGTCCTCTGGCCCTTGGAGCCAGTGCTGGCCCCGTCTGGGAGGGAGCTGCCAGTTCCACAGCTGGCATCTCCCCGGTCGTCGCAGCCTCACTGGATGTAATGATCACTTGGAGAGGGGCGGAGGAGCTGCCGCCCTCATCCAGAGTGCCCTGAGAGGAGCCCGCAGAGATGCCAGGCAACTGCCGCGCCAATGTGAGGTTGCTTCGGACCTCCCTGCTTACTGTGGATGGATGGGCACCGAACCGGGAAAGTTGATGCCCAGACCATCTCTCAAACTGGCACTGACCAGCTAAGGTCAACGCTGATGTGAGGGCTTGCTGGTCAGAGTGCATCCCCAGGAAGCCTTGATGGGTCTCCTGGAGGAGCCTCTCCATAAGAGTCATCACTCTCTCCATGGAGGACGCATGGCACTCCGACATGTGGCTCATTGCTTTGGCGATCGTCCGTGTAGACTCCTCCACCATGGAGACCAAGCCAAGCATAGCCTCGTGTATCTCCCCCAGGTGCTCCTGCACACCCGGCCGCACTTCCTGCCCCTGCTGCATCACAGACGGCTCCAGAGACACATCAACAGGCACGGACTGAGCATGGGCCTGGTCCCTTGCAGTCCACCGACTGCTGGCGCCATGGGCACTCTCTGTCTCTGCCAGCACCTCCAGTGACTCTGAAGTGCCCTCACCACTGCGCCTCAGGATACCAGCTGATGTTTGCATTCCCACCGTGTTGCTAGAATCTGCGCTGGTGCCTGCCTCGTAGAAATGCTGTGATGCTGGTGAGAATTCAGGTTCCTCAGGTGTGAGAGGGGGCTTCTGCTGCTTCTCCTCCCAGCTCTGCTGAAAGGAAGAACAAGGACATTGGATTAATTAACGTAGAGACAATTTCAAAGTGCATCCCTGTCCCCTGATGCACTCATCCTTCCATAAGCGATGGTCAAGCCATGTTGCAAAATTAAATCAATTAACATTCAGCACTGGGAGAACAATGCTGACCTCACTGTTGGGCATAAATATCTGAACATGGCACCCCAGCCTCACCCACACCAGTGGACCTGGGCGCATGGCGCCTCTCCAGATCCAGGGGCCACTTGCTCGAACCGGCTAAGAATGGCGATCTGCGCCTGGCTGCTGCCAGTCCTTGAACACTCTGCCACATTATGAGCATTCTTCTCCTGAAAATGAAAGACAAGCCATTGAACAACAATAACAAAGAAAAGTACAGCACAGGAACAGGCCCTTCGGCCCTCCAAGCCTGCGCTGATCATATTGCCCGTCAACTAAAACATTTTGCGCTTCCGGGGTCCGTATCCCTTTATTCCCATCCTATTCATGTATTTGTCAAGCTGCCTCTTAAACACCACTATCGTACCTGCTTCCACCACCTCCTCTGGCAGCGAATTCCAGACACCCACTACCCTCTGCGTAAAAAACTTGCCACGCACATCTCCTTTATAGTTTTCTCCTCTCACCTTAAATCTATGTCCCCTAGTAATTGACTCTTCCACCCTGGGAAAAAGCTCCTGACTATCTACTCTGTCCATGCCACTCATAATTTTGTAAATTTCTATCAAGTTGCCCCTCAATCTCCGTCGCTCTAGTGAGAACAATCCGAGTTTCTCCAACCTCTCCTCATAGCTAATAACCTCCAGACCAGACAGCATCCTGGTAAACCTCCTCTGCACCCTCTCCAATGCCTCCATATCCTTCTGGTAATGTGGCAACCAGAATTGCACGCAATATTCCAAGTGTGGCCTAACCAAGGTTCTATACAGCTGCAGCATGACTTCCCAGCTTTTATACTCAATACCCCTGCCAATGAAGGCAAGCATGCCGTATGCCTTCCTGACTACCTTATCCGCCTGCATTGCCACTTTCAGTGACCTGTGGACCTGTACACCCAGATCCCTCTGCCCGTCGATGCACTTAAGGGTTCTGCCATTTACTGTATAATTCCAGCCTGTATTAGACCTTCCAAAATGCATTACCTCGCATTTGTCCGGATTAAACTCCATCTGCCATTTCTCTGCCCAAGTCTCCAACCGATCTATATCCCGTTTTATCCTTTGACAATCCTCTTCACTATCTGCAACTCCTCCAACCTTAGTGTCATCTGCAAACTTACTAATTAGCCCAGTTACATTTTCCTCTAAATCATTTATGTATACTACAAACAGCAAAGGTCCCAGCACTGATTCCTGCGGAACTCCATTAGTCACAGCTCTCCATTCAGAAAAGCACCCTTCCACTGCTACCATCTGTCTTCTATGACCAAGCCAATTCTGTATCCATCTTGCCAGCTCACCTCTGATCCCGTGCGACTTTACCTTCTGTACCAGTCTGCAATGAAGGACCTTGACAAAGGCCTTACTGAAATCCATGTATATAACATCGTTGATCATCTTTGTCACTTCCTTGAAAAACTTGATCAAGTTAGTGAGACATGACCTGCCCTTCATAAGACCACGCTGCCTCTTACCAATACGCCCATTTGCTTCTAAATGGTAGTAAATCCTGTCACGAAGAATCTTCTCCAATAATTTCCCTACCACTGACGTAAGGCTCACCGGCCTGTAATTTCCTGGATTATCCCTGCTACCCTTCTTAAACAATGGAACAACATTGGCCAATCTCCAGTCCTCTGGGACCTCACCTGTAGTCAGTGATGATACAAAGATTTCTGTCAAGGCCCCAGCAATCTCTTCCCTTGTCTCCCTTAGTCCTCTGGGGTAGATCCCATCTGGCCCTGGGAACTTATCCACCTTAATATTCTTCAAGATGCCTAACACCTCCTCTTTTTTGATCTCAACATGATCCAGGCTATCTACACACTTTTCCCTAGACAAATCGACCGCTAAGTCTTTCTCTTTGGTGAATATTGATGAGAAGTATTCATTTAGCATCTCTCACATTTCTTCTGGCTCCACACACTGATTCCCCCCTCTGTCCCTGAGTGGACCCACCCTTTCCCTGGCTACCCTCTTGCTTTTTACATATGTATAAAAGGCCTTGGAATTTTCCTTAATCCTGGTTGTCAATGACTTTTCATGACCCCTTTTAGCCCTCCTGATCCCTTGCTTAAGTTTCTTCCTACTTTCTTTGTATTCTTCATGGGCTTCATCTGTTCCCAGCCTTCTAGCCCTTACGAATGCTTCCCTTTTCTTTTTGACTAATCTCACAATATCCTTCATTATCCAAGGTTTCTGAAACTTGCCATGCTTATCCTTCATCCTAGCAGGTACATGCCAGTCCTGAATTCTTATCAACTAACGTTTGAAAGCCCCCCACATGTCAGTTGTTGATTTGCCCTCAAACATCCGCCTCCAGTCTAGATTCCTCAGTTCCTGCCTAATATTGTTATAATTAGCCTTCCCCCAATTAAGCGCCTTAACCCGAGGATTCCTGTTATCCTTATCCACCAACACCTTGGAACTTACTGAATTATGGTCACTTTTCCCGAAATGCTCCCCTACTGAAACTTCGACCACCTGGCCGGGTTCATTCCCTAATACCAGATCCAGTATTGCCCCTTCCCTAGTTGGACTATCTACATATTGTCTCAGGAAGCCCTCCTGGATGCACCTTACAAATTCTGCACCATCCAAACCCCTAGCACCAAGTGATTCCCAGTCAATATAGGGGAAGTTAAAATCACCCACCACAACAACCCTATTGCTTTTACATCTTTCCAAAATCTGCCTACATAACTGTTCCTCAATCTCCTGCCGACAGTTGAGAGGCCTATAGTAAACCCCCAACATTGTCACTGCACCCTTCCTATTCCGGAGCTCTACCCATATTGCCTCGCTGCATGAGCCCACCGAGGTGTCCTCCTGTCGTACAGCTGTGATATTCCCCTTAACCAGCAGTGCAACTCCCCCACCTCTTCTACATCTCTCTTTATCCTGCCTGAAACATCTAAATCCTGGAATGTTTATCTGCCAATCCTGTCCATCCTTCAACCAAGTCTCTGTAATAGCAATAACATCATAGTCCCAAGTACTAATCCAAGCTCTAAACTCATCTGTCTTGCCTGTTATAAATGCATTTCAGACCCCAGTCCCACTGTGTTCAGTAATTTCCCCCTGCCTGCCCTTCCTCTTAGTCCTACTGGCCATATTCACTGGTCCCCAGTCATTTATTTCACCTGCTGACCTATTGCTCTGGTTCCCACTCCCCCTGCCGTACTAGTTTAAACCCTCCCGAGTGGCACTAGCAAACCTTGCAGCCCGGATATTAGTGCCCCTCCAGTTTAGATGCAACCTGTCCTTCTTGTACAGGTCCCACCTGCCCTGGAAGAGATCCCACTGATCCAGATATCGGAAACCCTCCCTCCTACACCATCTGTTCAGCCACGTGTTCAGCCGCACTATCTTCCTATTTCTAGCCTCACTCGCACGTGGCACAGGGAGTAATCCTGAGATTACAACCCTAGAGGTCCTGTTTTTTAACTTTCTGCCTTACTCCCTGAACTCCCGCTGCAGGACCTCGTCACTCTTCCTGCCAATGTCGTTAGTTTCAATGTGTACCACAACCTCTGGCTGTTCTCCCTTCCCCTTCAGAATGTCCTGTACCCGATCAGAGATTAGTGCAAATTGTACATGGCTTCTCTTTGTGCACGGCCCACCCCAACCAGAGTGGGACATATCAGGGCTCCAGAGCCTCCTCACCCCGCTACTGCCAAACACTCACACAAAGATGCTAGGCCTGCTGCCCATGCCCCCACCCTTGCCCCCTTGACAACCTTGCTGCCTACATCACATTAAGCACCACATGGTAGGTATATCCTTCCACAGCAATGAAGCGCAAGCACATAGGGCGCAGACGGCAGCAGATGGCTCGTTGCCGCACCACCTTGAAGCTCCCCTCCTAGCATGTCATCACTCTGACTTGGACACGTCCTGCGGTTCAAACACAGTGCCCAGGTGCAGCTCCTCCAGGTTGCTCCCATACCAGTCATGTGGGACTCAGTGTAACACATGCTGCGGGGGCAAAACACATCTCTTCATCACTTTGTCAGGCTGACCTCAGCATGGACAATATCTGCTGGCCCATCCAGCAAAGGACAAATGCCGTCAATGATTCAATGCAGTCACTACATTCAGCTTGGGCAGGGGTGGGGGGTGGGCAGCAGGGGGGAAAGCCGACCTGCTGGGTTAAGTGACCAATGCCAACATTGTCCTCACACTTTCTGAGCATAACAGGTTATTGAAGCATTCGCAACACTGGATCCAGGTGCCTCGCATCACATCGCAGGAGCTCACCACCCCACCACCTCCTCCCAGGCACGTTTCATCATGTTGGGGGGGGCCTCCTCCTCCCGTCCTGGTGAACCAGCACCTTCCACCGTGCTGCCTCCTCCTCGAGGAAGGCAGAAGGGCAGTCATCCGAAAAACGAGGGACAGACTGGCCCCCTGCCTGATCCTCCTGCCTGGTCTGCTCCGCTGGTCCACTCTCCGGACTGGCCTGCTCACCAGGAGCCCTCTGGTGAGCCCTTCCACTTGCCATTGTGAGCAGCCTTGCAAAGGCTGTGAGCGCTTCATCTAAACAGGCCGCCATTGGGCCCGGCGGACAATACACTGCCCCCCCCCCGCCGCCGCCCACCCACTCCTGCTATCCTCGGGACTCATGCATTACGCTGGGCGGGCCTTAATTGGCTCCCCCCCCGCCAAGCAGAAAATTCAGCCCATGGTATCGTTTATGCAATCCCAAACACCGCTCAGCTTCATTAGAATTGATCTTGTAACCTGTAGTATGGGGATGTTCAGCAGAGCAAGGGTTAATCTGGGACTGGGGGAAGAGTATCGCCCGCATAGTGATGTCGAGAATCACATGTTAGAAGAGTCTAGCAGCATGGAGAGTGCATCCATACAGTGCTGCTTGCAGACGTACATAGTTATGAGTTGTTAATAAACTCTTAGGGCGGAATTTTCCCCTCATCGGTGGGCGTGCACCTGACACGAATGGGAGAAAAATAGTGCACGATGATGTCGGGCGAGTGTCCTGACATCATCCCGCACTCTCACCATATTTTGCTTGGCGGGCATGTGTGAGAGGTGGCAGCACGCCCGCCAACAATTAAGAGGCCTATTAAGGCCCTTAATCAGTTAATTAAATTGAAATCTTCACTGCCCGTCCAACCGGTCAATTGGTGGGTGGGCGAATAGACCAGGCGGCCTTTGCATTTTTAACAAAATCTTATTCACGGGAGGGATAAGGTTTCGGACAGTAAATCAAAAAACAATAAAAATGTTGAAAATGTATTTTTAACATGTCTCTGCTCATGTGACAGAATCATATGAGCGGGGACATGTCTTCCTTATTTTTGAAATCTTTATTTTTAATGTTAAAAATCTTCAGCTCCCTGAGGCAGCTCTACGCCTCCAGGGAGCCTTCACTGAGTGCAGCTATACACACGCTTCAACTTCAAGGAGCTCGCACTCCTCCCACTCTGTCCCAGGCAGTGCTGAGGTTAACAGTGCGTGTTTCACGCTGGTTAGCTGTTAATTGGCCAGCCAGCATGAAATCGCGGTCAGGGCCCAATCACAGGCAGCGGACCACTGCGCAGCCCCTCTCAGGCCCGCCCATCGTTGTAAAAATTCTGCCCTCAATGTTCAACTACACAAGCCTCCACATCTCTCAGTGAGATACCAAACAACCCTTACAATTCAGCAGGTATAGCAACATCTGTGGAGATGCTCCTCCCTTACAACATAATCCCCAGTTACCATCTTACAGGAGAGCAAAGGAGGAAGAAAGGAAAATAGCACCCACATACCAAACAGGAACAATTAAAAACTGCTCTTACACAAATTATGTGATTAAGTCTCTGTTTTACAACAACTAGGGGAAGATATAAATAACTTAAATGAAGCAGAATGTGATGGACTAACATTTACACATAACTAAACATCTCTGACTCATACACGATGTTGCTGGAAGAGTTTAACACTGAGTCACTCCAGAAACTAAGAATGAGCAGGATGTCTCATCCAGTTACATCATCCAAAAATGGTGCTGAGCAACACTTCCAGTCTAGCCTTGGATCTCTAGTAGCTGCTGAGTTAGCTGTTATCACTTGGGGGAGTGTGGAGTTGGGTGAGGGAGCGTGGGATGGGAAAATTTGGGGTGGGGTATGGGAGTCTGGAATAGGGTGGGGTTGGCGAATTTTCACAGAATCACACTGTGCAGAAGAAGCCCTTCGGCCCATCAAGTCTGCATCGACACGTGAGAAATGCCTGACCTACCTACCTAATCGTATTTACAAGCACTTGGCCCACAGCCTTGAATGTTATGATGTGCCTCATCCAGAAACGTTTTAAAGGATGTGAGGCAACCCGCCTCCACCACCCTCCCAGGCACTGCGTTCCAGACCCTCACCACCCTCTGGGTAAAAAGTTTTTCCCCCCTAAACCTCTTACCCCTCACCTTGAACTTATGTCCCCTTGTGACTGACCCTTCAACTAAGGGGAACAGCTGCTCCCTATTCACCCTGTTCATGCCCCTCATAATCTTGTACACCTCGATCAGGTTGCCCCTCAGTCTTCTCTGCTCCAACGAAAACAACCCAAGTCTGTCTAACCCCTCTTCATAACTTAAATGTTTCATCCCAGGCAACATCCTGGTGAATCTCCTCTGCACCCCCTCCAGTGCAATCACATCCTTCCTATAATGTGGTGACCAGAGCTGCACACAGTACTCCAGCTGTGACCTCATCAAGGTTCTATACAACTCCAACATGACCTCCCTACTTCTGTAATCTATGCCTTGATTGATAAAGGCAAGTGTCCCATATGCCTTTTTTACCACCCCACTAACATGCCCCTCCGCCTTCAGAGATCTATGGACACGCATGCCAAGGTCCCTTTGTTCCTCAGAACTTCCTAGTGTCATGCCATTCATTGAATACTTCCTTGTCAAACTACTCCTTCCAAAGTGTGTCACTTCACACTTTTCCAGGTTAAATTCCAGCTGCCACTTATCTGCCCATTTGACCATCCCGTCAATATCTTCCTGTAGTCCAAGACACTCAACCTCACTGTTAATCACCTGGCCAATCTTTGTGTCATCTGCAAACTTACTAATACTACCCTCCACATAGTCACCTATGTCGTTTATATAAATGACAAATAATAGGGGACCGAGCACAGATCCCTGTGGTACGCCATTGGATATTGACTTCCAGTCACTAAAGCAGCCTTCTGTCATCACTCTCTGCCTCCTATAACTAAGCCAATTTTGAATCCACCTTATCAAATTACCCTGTATCCCATGTGCCTTCTTTATAAGTCTCCCATGTGGGACCTTGTCAAAGGCTTTGCTGAAATCCATATAAACTATATCAACTGCACTAGCCTCATCTGCACACCTTATCAAAAAGTTCAATCAAATTTGTTAGACGTGACCTCCCTCTGACAAAGCCATGCTGACTATCCCCGATCAAATTTTGCCTCTCCAAGTGCAGATAGATACTCTCCTTCAAAACTTTCTCCAATAGTTTCCCAACCACTGACTTGAGATTCACTGGCCTGTAGTTCCCTGGCTTATCTCTACAACCCTTCTTAAATAACGGAACCACATTAGCTGTTCTCCAGTCCTCTGGCACCTCCCCCACAGCCAGAGAGGAATTAAAAATTTGGGTCAGAGTGCCTGCAATCTCCTTCCTTGCATCCCTCAGCAGACACACACACACATCATCCGGACCTGGAGATTTGTCCACTTTTAAGCCTGCCAAAACCTCCAATACCTTGTCACTCCAGATATCAATTTGCTTAAGAACCTCGCAGTCTCTCTCCCTGAGGTTGATACCTTCATCCTCATTCTCTTGGGTGAAGATGGATGTGAAGTATTCATTCAACACTCTACTGATGTGCTCTGGCTCCACCCATAGATTGCCCCCTTGGTCCCTTATGGGCCCTACTCTTTCCCTGGTTATCCTCTTCTCATTGATATACTTATAGAATATCTTGGGATTTTCCTTCCTTTTACCAGCCAGAGCTTTCTCATATCCCCTCTTTGCTCTCCTAATTGCTTTCTTAAGCTCCACACTGCACTTTCTGTACCCACTAATGCCTCCATTGATTTGCTTCCCTTGCACCTGCTAAAAGCCTCTTTTCCTTCTCATCATAACCTGAATATCTCTGGTCATCCATGGTTCTCTGGGCCTGTTACTCTTCCCTATCACCCTGGAGGGAACATGTTGAGCCTGTACCCTCCCTATTTCCTTTTTGAACACCCCCCAACTGTTCCTCTGTAGATTTCCCTACAAGTAACTAGTCTACCTTGGCCAGATCCTGTCTTATTTTACTAAAATCCACTCTCCCCCAATCCAAAACATTTTTTTGCAACTTGTCGATTTCTTTGTCCATAACAAACTTAGTTTTGGGATGGGGTGGTGAGGGATCTTGTTGTGGAATGTAAATTAATAAAAACAGAGTAAAGTTTCCTGTACCTTAACAATGATCTTCACCCAGAGACACAGTCTCCCCTGCTGTCCCAGTCTGAGATATTCATTAACAGTACACACCTTCTGAACAAGGTTGTAAATTTCACACCAATAGAGCAGTAATTTTAAGAGCAAGGCTGAAATTTGAAGCAGTAGGATCTAGGAGATTTGTACCATGTTGCCTCGATCTCGATTTAAATCCTTGAATCAGTGATTGACATTTTTACTGATTGGAGAATACCAGCAATTAATCTACAGAAACCTATAGCATCAAGATTATTAAAAACAAATTAACAGATGCTGAACAGTATTAAAACATTGTCATAAATTAAAATATATCCAACAAAAAGCTGTTAACACATTCTAATAATTGAGAATTCAACTTACTCTCTAAATATGGCCAATAAGCAATTGCTGAACATTTGGCGATATTATTTAATGTGTTGTTCATCATGTTACGGTCCCAGCTAATGTTAATACTGGACAAGTCAGATCCCAGAGTGAAACCTGGCTTGATAGATCCTAATTTTTTTTAGAAACCATGGAGAAAAATTACTGAATGAATTCACACAAGTTTGCTGATGAACTTTTAACACAAAGAATAAAATATTTATCAAAAAAGAAAAATGAACTATATTACATCAGACAAAAAGGTTGGAAAGGTCTCAATACAAACACAAGGAGATGATTCAAATTCCCATTTTTCCTTCACCCCAACTATCTCTTTACAGACACATACAAATTTGCAAAAATAAAACCACTTACCATATCTATCCTAAACTCTAATATCTGGCCCTTGACATCAAGGCCACATTTGACCAAGTGTGGCATCAAGGAGCACTAGCAAAACTGGAGTCAATGGGAATCAGGGAGAAAGCTCTCCACTGGTTGCACTCATGCCCAGCACAAAGGAAGATGGTTGTGGTTGTTGGAGGTCAGTCACCTCAGCTCCAGGACATCACTGCAGGAGTTCCTCAGGGTAGTGTCCTAGGCCCAACCATCTTCAGCTGCTTCATCAATGACCTTCCTTCCATCATAAGGTCAGAAGTGGGAATGTTCACTGATGATTGCACAATGTTCAGCACCACTCGAGGCTCCTCAGATACTGAAGCAGTCCGTGTCCAAATGCAGCAAGACCTGGACAATATCCAGGCTTGGGCTGACAAGTGGCAAGTAACATTCGCACCACACAAGTGCCAGACAATGACCATTTCCAATAAGAGAGAATCTAACCATCGCCCCTTGACGTTCAATGGCATTACTACCATTGATTCCCCTCACTATCAACACTCCTGGGGATACCATTGACCAGAAACTGAACTGGACTAACCATGGAAGTACTTTGGCTATAAGAGCAGGTCAGAGGCTAAGAATCCTGCGATGAGTAACTCACCTCCTGACTCCCCAAAGCCTGTCCACCATCTAAAAGGCACAAGTCAGGAGATGGAATACTCCTCCACTTGCCTAGATGAGTGCAGTTCCCACAACACTCAAGAAGCTTGACACCATCCAGGACAAAGCAGCCCATTTGATTGGCACCACATCTACAAACATTCACTCCTCCACCACCGACGCACAGTAGCAGCAGTGTGTGCTATCTACAAGATGCACTACAGGAACTCACCAAAGCTCCTTCAACAGCATTTTCCAAACCCACGACCACTACCATCTAGAAGGACAAGGGCAGCAGACATCTGGAAGTTCCCCTCCAAGTCACTCACCATCCTGACTTGAAAATATATCGCTGTTCCTTCACTGTCACTGGGTCAAAATCCTGGAACTCCCTCCCTAACAGCACTGTGGGTGTACCTACACCACATGGACTGCAGTGGTTCAAGAAGGCAGCTCATCACCACCTTCTCAAGGGCAATTAGGGATGGGCAATAAATGCTGGCCCAGCCAGCGAAGCCCACATCCCATGAATGAATAATAAAAAATATTCAGGATAAGTGCACGGTACATGTGAACCAACTGGGGAGCTGTGGACAGACACATCACACTCCGAAGTAAATGATAGATGCAACCAAAGCAGATTCTATGAATTTCTTAAGAACCCAACCAGGCCATTGTTACACCATGAGCAAACAGGTCTCACTGATGCTCTCTCTTTCTCACAGGGGTTAACAAATTCCACGTTTGAAGAACTTGCCTTTGCATTCTCTCCTAAAGTCGCTCAGACAGCTTCAACAAGGATCCATCTCCAGTGTTTCAATCTTGTCTTCTGAGATTTCTTTCCCCTGGATCTCCGCTTACACTCAAGCTTCATCTTCAAGCAGACCTTCGGATTTTTGGCCATGCCAAGCAGAACACCAGTGCTCCAAAAGGGTACCGTTGCTCTTACCGCCCACCAACCTTCAGCTGTCCTCTCAGATCTTCAGGTTTCTCTTGAGCTCACTTTGCTTCAAGTCTGCTCCCTGCAGCTCTCTCTTTAATTCAGAATGTATTGCTCTGCTCCTTTTTCTCAACTTTACTTAACAGGATCTGTTTCTGCTCTCTGTCCTTTTCCCTTACCTGAGACTTTCTTCAATGACCTCTTTCTGTTCCACTCCCTTGTTTGGGACCTTCTCCCAGTCCCCCTCCCCGTGTGCTGCTCACTGGGACACCTTCTCTGCAATGGCACTTGTCTCCCGGTCACCTGCCCTGCAGCTTTGCCCTGTTTCGCTTTCCTTTTTCTTTTTCTTCTCCTTTTCTTCTGCGCGTGTGCTCCCTGCCTAAAGAGCTAAAGAAACAAAATGTGCTTTTGCACAGGGCCGTTTCCTAGCCTGAAGATAAGAAAAACCACTCACTGCACATGTGCAGCTATTCTCCAGCCCGCGCATGTGCAGAAGGCCCTAAGCTCCTACTGCCAATTCAAAATTAAGTATTGTGTTTCGTCACAATCAGTATTAAGGATCAGCTAATATTTGGTATATGTTCATGTCATGTGAGACTCTCTCCTTCCTGGTAGTATTGTGATTAGAGTTGTTATCTGAATAATGATTTATGTTAAACAGCAAGGAGTCATTAGCAATTACCAAAATTCTCATGGCATACAACACATGTTCTCTTTACTCAAAAGTGAAATTGATTTCATAAACCCCCTTCTCTTCAATGACCTTGTCCCCACTGATCTCCAGGACCTATTATCTGACTCTGCTTCACTTGCGCTCTGCTCTCCCCTCACTGTCAGTTAGAATCTTCTTCACCATAACCATGTGTTCTGGAATTGTCTCCCCAGCCCCTTCACACACATACATAGAAACATACATAGAATATAGGAGCAGGAGTAGGCCATTCGGCCCTTTGAGCCTGCTCCACCATTCATTATGATTGTGGTTGATCATCCAACTCAATAGCCTGCTCCCGCTTCCTCCCCATTTCCTTTGATCCCTTTCGCCCCAAAAAGTTATATCTAACTCCTTCTTGAAAACATTCAATGTTTTGGCCTCAACTACTTTCTGTGGTAGCGAATTCCACAGGCTCATTTCTCCTCATCTCAGTTCTAAATGGTCTACCCCATATCCTCAGACTGTGACCCCTGGTTCTGGACTCTCCCACCACCGGGAACATCCTTCCTGCATCTACCCTGTCTAGTCCTGTTAGAATTTTACAGGTTTCTATGAGATCACCCCTCATTCTTCTGAACTCCAGTGAATATAATTCTAACTGACTCAATCTCTCCTCATATGTCGATCCCCCAATCTCAGGAATCAGTCTGGTAATCCTTCGCTGCACTCCCTCTATAGCAAGTACATCCTTCCTCAGATAAGGAGACCAAAACTGCACACAATATTCCAGGTGTGGTCTCACCAAGGCTCTGTACAATTGCAGCAAGACATCCTTGCTCCTGTGCTCGAATCCTCTGGCTATGAAGGATCATTTGCCTTCTTTACCGCCTGCTGCACCTGCATGTACCTTCAGCGACTGGTGTACAAGGACACTCAGGTCTCGTTGTATGTTCCCCTCTCTCAATTTATAGCCATTCAGATAATAATCTGCCTTCCTGTTTTTGCTACCAAAGTGGATAACCTCACATTTATCCACATTATACTGCATCTGCCATGTATTTGCCCACTCACTCAGCTTGTCCAAATCACACTGAAGCATCTCTGCACCCTCCTCACAGCTCACCCTCCCACCCAGCTTTGTGTCATCTGCAAATTTGGAGATATTACATTTAGTTCGCTTATCTAAATCATTAATATATATTGTGAATAGCTGGGGTCCCAGCACCAATCCCTGCAGGACCACACTAGTCACTGCCTGCCATTCGGAAAAAGACCTGTTTATTCCTACTCTTTGTTTCCTGTCTGCCAACCAGTTTTCTATCCATCTCAATACACTACCCCAATCCAATGTGCTTTAATTTTACACACCAATCTCTTATATGGGACTTTGTCGAAAGCCTTCTGAAAATCCAAATAAACCACATCCAATGGCTCCCCCTCATCAACTCTACTAGTTACATCCTTGAAAAATTGCAGTAGATTTGTCAAGCATGATTTCCCTTTCGTAAATCAATGCTGACTCTGTCCGATTCTGCCACTGTTTTCCAAGTGCTCAGCGATTAAATCTTTTATAATGGACTCGATTCACCTTTCCTCTAATCCTACCTCTCCAGAGAGTGGTTACCTTCCCTAATGCTTCCAATTCACCAGGAAAAAACAAAAGCAGTTTTGTCCATCTATCACCCTATACATCCCCCAATGCTGTATCTGGGTGTCTGTTAAATGGCTCCAGGAATACACATTGTCTGCAATCCATTCCAATGGTCACACTATGTGAAGAACTTCTTGAAGCACTCCCTCAGAGCAGCACATGCTTAGTGTAGTATTCCCTTAATTCAGTCTTCTGTCATTGCAGCATTCCTTCTTCAGAGCTGAAGAGTCATGTGGACTCGAAACATTAACTCTGTTTCTCCCTCTACAGATGCTGCCACACCTGCTGAGTTTTTCCAGCATTTTCGGGAGTTAAAGTGAATCCCTGGCTCAGAATGGGGAAAAGAAATCAGCATAGTTGGGTTGAGGGCAGGTTCATGGTGAGTTATGATGCCCACAGAGTCAAATATCATGCTAACGCTGGTTTTATAACAAAAGGTCCGATTGTAGGAATGGAAGGCTGCTGGTGCCCTAGTTCCAGCTTGGTTCAATGAGCAGCATGTTCCCTTAGAGAAATAATGCTTCGAGTTCCCTATAGGGTATTAAGTCCCAACCCCGTTAATAATTTCATGCTCATTGAAAAAAGGAAGAGAACCTGCTATGAATCAGAAAATGCTGGAAATACTCAGGCAGTCAGACCACATCTGTAGAGAGAGTAACAGAGTTAACATTTCAGGCTAATAAACCTCTATCAGAGCTGAAGGGAGTTAGAGATTTTTAGAGTTAATTTTTAAGGAAGTACAGGGGAATAGAGATGATGGTCTGTGATAGGGTGGAAAACAGGGTCAATGCATATGGGGCTGATAACCAAACTAACCTCTCCACACCCTGATAAAAACAAAAAAACTGCGGATGCTGGAAATCCAAAACAAAAACAGAGATACCTGGAAAAACTCAGCAGGTCTCCACTCTCCGCACCCTGAGCTGCTGATTGTCTCCATAATTTTCTGTTTTCATTTTGGAATTCCGGTATCCACAATATTTAGCTTTTCTTTAAGCTCTTCCAGTATTTCTGCCAACATTCAACCCTTGACGCCCATTCACAAAGCCCAAATAACAGTTCTCCCAGAAGAATGCTGTATGAGTGCAGAGTGGCTGCCACAGTTAATACACTTACAACATAAATATTAAATGATGCACTTTGAGACTATTTGATGTGAAGATACACTAAAGAAATTCAAAGGTCTTTGTTGTTCCTGGTGGGAGCAGATAGGATTGGGAAGAGAAAAAAAAATGTTTGCACTTATTAATTTGGATTAATAAAATGTTTAAATTAATCAGAACAGTCAGAAAAAAGAGAATGGTTCTGAAGGAGCTGCTGCACTGGCTGAAATTCATTTATTCAGCGTGATGATTACATTCTTTTCAAACAGGAGAATCAGATTGTTATTTGAGACCAATTGCTGAAAAATCTTTGGGGATGATGGGTTGGCAAAAACACAGGTTGATAGGCAGATACAGAGTGGATGTCATCAGGTTCTGTGTTTAAGAACAATCTACAGATGCTTTCGATCTTGTGATGAGCCAGATCAAGTGGTGGATGAGGGAGGGCCTGAGAGCACTCTAATTTAAAACTGGAAATGTGTTTTGTCAATCCTATCAGACAAGCACTTAACGTGTCTGATATTCCTCCATCACCATCTTAGAGGCATTTTAAATAATGCAGTTAACATCTCTGTTATAATAGCTGGCAGGGAAATGTTGTACAGCTGCACTAAATGTTCATCCTGCAGTATTGACTTCAGGCATTTTTTACCTCCCCTCCCCTCAGTCTTTTTTGCCTCCTCCTGAAGGTTTTGACTCGGTTTGGTGTGTGTTCTCCAGAGCTAACAACCCATTGGGACCATCATCCATGTACCCATTCTTCACACGTAAGATCAGACAACAAACAGAATTAGTTATTTGACCATGTTGTGTATCGCAGCAACAATAAGTAACCAGTATCATTGGCTATTAATCAATGGTAATATAGATTAGGTTAGCCCTGATGCAGACAGTTCTTGACAAACACCACAGGTTGCTTTTGCTAATATTAAGTTGGGGACAATGAGGGTTCAGCTGTGGCTCAGTAGAATTCTTTCCTCTATATCAAAAGGTTCGGTTCAAGTCCCACTCCAGGACTAGAGTACAAAGATGAAGGCTAATACTGAGGGAGTACTGTACTGTTGGAAGAGCTGTCCTTTGGATAAGGTATTAAATTGAGACCCTGTCTACTCTCTCAGGTGTAAGTAAGAGATGCCATGATGCTATTTGGAGAAGGGCAGGGGAGTTCTCCCTGGTGTTCTGATCAATATGTATTCCTCAATCAACATCACTAAAAACAGAGAGTCTGATCATTATCACATTGCTGTTTGTGGGAGCTTGCTGTGTGCAAATTGGCTACTGCATTTCTTACATTACAACAGTGACTATGCTTCAGAAATAATTTATTGGCTGTGAAGTGCTTAATGATGATGTCCTGAGGTTGTGAAAGGTGCCATGTTAATGTACATTTTTCTTGTGTTTTAACTAGAGGGCGCAGTAAGAAAATTCACTAAAAGGTTACAAATTAGAATTAGAATTCTCCCCACTGGAGAGTGAATACTTGGAACAGTCACACAGTAAAGGAAATTAATTTAGGAACAATTGATATGTTTAGAAAGAGCTGCATTGATTGTCTTTGGGTGTACTGCATTAGAGTAACTTTGCTTGAGTGTTTCAACAGGATAAGGTCTTAATTTTCCAAATCTAAGGTCCCACACAGAGCCTCCTCCTCTGGGAGTGCATATCAACAAATCTTAGACTTGCTTGGCATACCTTGCACTCTACCTCGATGGAACATTGTATATCACCACATGTTTCTGATATATGCTCCCAGCAAATAGGCTCCTTGTGGGAAAAGCATGTTGAGAAATAAGCCATTTAACATTCTAACAGAGAGAGCAGAATTTTTTGTGGAGAGGTGGGTGTGCGCCCAACCCGCTCGAGTGTAAAATAGTGTGTGATGATGTCAGGCCAGCGTCCCGATGTCACTGCGCACTCGCACGATATTTCGGTTGGTGGGCGCGCGTAGGTGCCGGAGCCACGCCCACCATTAAGTAAGAGGCCTGTTAAAAGCCAATTGATGCCGATTTTTCATTGCCCGTATGATTTCCTGCTCATCGCACGGACAAAACGGGCAGGAAGCCAGCCGACAATTTCAAAAACCTCGACAGGTGGGATAAAAAGGGTCAGCAGCATTGCCTGTGTGAGTAGTGAGGAGTTTGGTAGATAATTTGCTGCTGGTGACTTATTGATATATGACAGCTTCATCGCTGTTCTGAGCTTCATTCTTAGCATTTCCAGACTTCACTTCAGGACGCCTTGGCATCTCCAAGGATCCGGGAGAATTCAGACCATGTGGACCATTCCAGGTATCAGACAGCCTCCTGTTACCCTGGTAATGGGGGTTGTGGTCCCCGATGGAGGCACCTCCTCTGAGGAGGGGAGAGGGTCAGAAGGGAGGGGAGGCCAAGTGTCCCAGTGCAGATTCCAGGGGAGGGACCTGTGGGAGGAGAGGCGCAGGCACAGGAGGCGCAGGGCCAACAGGTAGTCCAGGACAGAAGACGGCACTATCCTGTTGCCAGGGTTTATAGGCAGCGATGCAGCTACCTCAATATGTCCGAAAGGCAATGCTGAAGGAGGCTCCTCCTCTCAAGAGAATCAGGGACCTCCATCTGTCAGATGACTGGGCCTGAGATCAGCTTCGACTGTGTGGGTAGACACCCCATGCCAGTGGCTCTGAAGGTCACATCTTTAAAAGGCAGCCACCAGCAAAGCACTCATCACCACCAGCTCATCACCACCGCTGCGTGAGAGACATGACCAGCAAAGGTAAAAAGACTGCAGCCCCCCCGCTTCAATCGGGTCCCTCGAGCGACTGCTGGATGCTGTGGAGACCCGCTGGGATGTGCTCTACCCCCACTCTGGCCGCAGGATGGGCAGCAATGTCACCAACCCAGCTTGGGAGGCCGAGGCAGCGGTGGTCAGTGCCAATGTCCTTCAGAAGAGGACAGCCACTCAGTGCCGCAAAAGGATGAATGATCTCCTCCGTTCTGCCACTCTTTTCATCACTCCCAACTCACAAACCCATCACACACCCAAAGGGCCCTCACTCACTGCCAGTTCAAGAGGCATCACCATTTGCTCTCTCACACACACCGTCATTGTCCTCATCCCATCCATGGGATCACTCACCACCCACACAGCCGGGCATATTTATCACCTGGCCTGGCAGGCGTCCTGATACACTCTCCCCATCTCCATCTATGCAGGACAAACTGGCTCAGAACAGGAGGGAAAGGTCGCAGACAGGTGGAGGGATGCCGGAGATCAAAGTTCTGACAGAATTCAAAAACAGAGCCATTCAGCTGGCCGACGATGACCAGGACCGGTCCTGTGCTGACGGTGAGGTCAGTGCTGCTCTACCAAGTGAGGACCCAGCAGTGTAACATCCATCAGAAAACCATGCTGTGAGTGATGTGTCCTCTTTCACAGGCCACTGCCATGTACTAGTTATCTCCCCTTGCTTTCACAGGCACATCTGGGAAGCAGCAGACGGAGTCCATGGTCCAAGCATCACAATCAGGCACCTAAACATATAGATGATAAAAATGCTGATCACAGATTTCTATTTTTATTTGATTTAATAATGGAAACCTCATCCCGTCCTTGGATGAAGTTTGACGAAAAATGCCAAGGCCGCCTGACCAATTCGCCTGTCCGCCAACCGTAAGGTTGGATGGGCTACGTAAAATGACAGACAATTGCACTGTTAATGGCTTAATTGCCCATTTAATTGTTGGCGGGTGCGCTTCCAACTTTTGTGTGCGCCTGCCAACTGCACGGGTGCAGGATGACATCAGGATGCTCGCCCGATGTCATCTCTCAAGAGTTCACGTCCCATCAGGTTGGGCGCGTGCCCAACAAATCAGCGTAAAATTCAGCCCTTTATCTTTTTAAATGCCAGCACTGAGCAGAAAGGAAGTAATTACATTGATTGTCACAGTTCAAGCTGCTTCCTGTTAGGAATTTGTCATTATATATCTCATTATTATTGATAAGGTTTCAAAACTCAGAATGATAATAGTTCATGGATTAAGGATTTCAGTGACAATATTATTTAACAATTTTACTGTCTCGCTTATGAAAATGAGTGTCTCTAACTCATCTATATTCAGCTAAATCAGTCAATTTGTTGGTTCTGAAGAGAATGGGCTGACAACGCCACATACTGACTACATTTCTGGGAGTTGCCTGGGCGTTTTCTGTTCAGTTCATTCTTGAAGAGCATTGGGCAGGAACATGGGCTCTGAGACCCTAATACAGGAATATCGACCCTAATATAGGAACATGGATGCTAACAGGATAACATAGACCCTAATACAGGAACATAGACCCAAATATAGGAACATGGATCCTAAAACAGCAACATAGACCCCTATACAACAACATAGACCTTAACACAGCAACATGGACCCCTATACAACAACATAGACCTTAACACAGCAACATGGACCCCTATACAACAACATAGACCTTAACACAGCAACATGGACCCCTATACAACAACATGGACCCTAACACAGCAACATGGACCCTAACACAGCAACATGCATCTCATTGATGGTACATACTGCTGCCACTGTGCGTTGGTGGTGGAGGGAGTTTGTGGATGTGGTGCCAATCAAGTGGGCTGGTGTCGAGCTTCTTGGGTGTTGTGGGAGCTGCACTCATCCAAGCAAGTGGAGAGTATTCCATCACACTCCTGACTTGTGCCTTGTAGATGGTGGACAGGCTTTGGGGAGTCAGGAGGTGAGTTACTCACCACAGAATTCCTAGGCTTTCACCTGCTCTTGTAAGCACAGTATTTATATGGCTGGTCCAGTTCAGTTTCTGGTCATTGGTAACACCCTAGGGTGTTGATACGTAATGCCAGGGCATGGACCCTATACCAGGGGTGTATTGACCTCCATGGGTACAGATGACCCACTGATGGATCCTGAGACATGCTCAAGGCTTTATATAGTGTGGGCACATTCCGCGAGCCCCAAATACTCACCTGTGTAGCAACCATCACACCAGGGTGAGAGCGACTGTATTCCAATCAGTTAGCTAATCCAAAGTCCCTTTCCTAAAGCATTCTGACAGTTCCTTGTTAACAACGCTGTTGGCCAGATGTATTTTCATTTTTATTAATTAAATAATTGTTTGGTAATGTTTTTACACAATACGCTAATCAGTTCTGCAGTTCAAAGTTCACCAGAGTTGTTTTACCATATATTAATCACATAACTAATTTAAATGCCTAGTGATTACAAATTATATTAATTAGAAAAGTACAAAGTATTACAAGCCTGTATAGGTGACATAAGGCTACTTTATGTTATCAGGTTCATTCCTGACATGTGCTCCGTAGAAAATTTTTGCTCAGTTTAAGCCAGTGACTGTTGAGACTGGAATCAACTTAAGGGGCATTCAGGTGAATTTTAACCTGACAGAAACCAGGCCGGGTGACAGGGAGGACGGGGGGCAGAGGGGTGGGCAGTGGGTTTGTGATTGGGTTTTTAACCATCAGATTCCCTCCTTACCCCCACCCATGATCACGGCCGTCCCTTTAGTGCCTAGGATTGTTCCCTTGGGGTTCTGATTTCTCACACCTTTCCCAGACACACAGTGAACTTAGAAACTGAAAGGGGAGGGCTGTGTCTGCAAAGGCCCTCAAGCCGTATTCCTCTCCCATTAATTTCACCCCAGTGTCAGTACCAAAATCCCCCAGGACAGCTACATTACACCAGTGTAATTCAGTATCAGTCTGTCCAGTGTCTTGCTGAAGACCAGTTGATCACGAAGGTGACAGGCAACAGATAACAGGCTCCCACACCATTACCTCTGGTGACAGAATCCACCCCTGAATCCCTTCTATTTCTCATCTGCATGCTGCCCCTCAGTAATGTAATTCTAAAATATGCCAGTTTTTACGTGTATGCTGACACCCAGCTCTCCCTCACCGCCACCTCTGATGCTGAGTGATCACTCTGCCACAGTCTATCCTCTGGAAACTTGAGGTCATCCAAAACTCTGATGCCCGTGCCCTTATCCTCACCAAATCTTATTCATCTCTCACCTTTGAGCTCAATGAATGGCTCCTGATTAAGCAACAGTTTAATTTTTAAACTCTCAACATTGTTTTCCAATTCCTCCATGGCTTCACCCCTCCCTAACTTCGTAACCACCTCCAGCTGAGACCTCTCTGGGCTTCCCAATCCGGCCTCTTGTGCATCCCCAATTCTAATTGCTCCACCCATTGGTGAATATACCTTCAGCTGCTTAGGCCTCAATCTCTGGAATTCCTTCCCTGAACATCTCTACCTCTCTCTTCTCCTTTAAGACCCTCCTTAAAACCTACCTCTTTAGCCAAATGTTTGGTCATCTGCCCTAATATCTCCCAGTGACTTTTATAATGCTCCTGTGAAGCACCTTGGGACGTTTTATTGCATTAAAGGCACTATATAAATACACGTTGATGTTAACATTCTATATAATCAGTGATAGGTAAAAGTTTCACTGGTTTAGGCAGTGAGACACTCTGTGAAGTCTGCTAGTGATTTTAATTGAAGTGTTAATCTCCATCATTTCTTTATCCTGACTGACAATGACAGCAGATAAATCCCCCAGTAACTGAATTGAGAGTACAAATAATCTCCCAAATAAATGCAACAAGACACCAGGAAAAGACACAAAGGCTTGGATTTTTGGGAACATAGAGTCAGGTCACTTCCCAGCTCCACAAACCCAACTCAGGAGAAAATGGCCCAGAAGGTCGGATTTCTGTTCCTCAGTGGTGGGATTCCAGGGAAGTTGGGTCAGGTGACTCCGAAAAGAGTGCAAAGGCTGCCAGATGTGGAGGCAGGCTGGGGCTGGGAAGAAGGCCCGCCATGGTGCACTGGCACTGTATTGAAGTTTTAAAAAAACAGAAAAACATAAAACAGCCCTCACAGCCCCTTACCCTCTCCCCATGCTCTATCCAAACCAACCCATGCCACCTCATGCCCCAACCAACTCCCACGGCCCCTAATACCCCTCATGCCTATCTTTGTCCCCTGCCCACACCCCATGGTCCTTTATAGCCCCATGACAACTCAGTGCAATTCATGCTATCCCATGTCCCCACCTACCAGCTTTTGCCCTTACACCTACCATAGCAACTTAACCAGTATCCAGCATGGGCAGACCTAAGGACCCAGGCTGAGATTAAATAAAATAAACTTCCAATTGTCTATTGCAGACTTTATTTAAAAAAAAACACTAATTCATAAAAAAACAATTTACTAGATTGACATTCCTTCAACTACATTATCCCCTATAAAATAATCCCTTATAAAAATTAGCATTCGAATTCATAGTCCTACTTCAAAGAGTCCATTACCACTTGCAGCTGTCAATTGAACTGTGAAATGGCAGGCACCCTATTGTGATAATGAACTTGTGAAATCAGTCATGCAGCACTAATCCAGTAATGTTAGCCCTAAGACTTATGGCAACAGACGGAGTGAAATAATAAGCAATCATTTTTTTTAACACTCCAGACAGTTTTTCCAAAGAATTAAAGGGCAGGAGTTTTAAATTCCCCTTGACAGCGTGACAGCTCCTTTTAACGATTCATCTTGAGATTTTTGACAGTTGTTTTTGACAATTCCAATGAGCTTGACAGTTAAAATGTTTATGTCATTTTTATGCACATTCATGCCTACATTTAGCAATCCCAAAGGGCACCTTACCTCTCCCAAAGGTGTTACGGGAACATATCCAAAGGAGTACATTGCCTTTCCAAAACTGTACCCTGGTTATCCAAATCAATCCACAAAGTTCAGACCTGCTCCTGCCAGTCTAATCTGAACACATTGGATTCCAAACACCACCAAACTCACACGAGTGGAGGCAGCTTCTGATTTCTACGGACAGCTACCTCCGCAGAATGCTCATGATAAACCCTGACACGGGCCCAATTCCACTGCCTAAAAATGACAGGTGCCATGTTCGGAGGCAGGACTTCTGGATCTGTGTCTCTTTTGCCATTTTTGTAAGGATGGAGAAACTCCCTTCCATTGCAATAATCCAGGCCAAAGATCACCTAGAATGCTGTGGGCCTTTTAAGAGGCATCATTGTTGAAGCGACGAGACTGATTCTAGTTCTGATTCAGAATATGTTACCAAGGTCACTGCTCCTATGATTTATCCTCCCAACTCTAAACTCTATCACCCTGCACCATGCCCCTCCCCTCCTCTCCCTGTGTCGTCTCTATCGAAGTCCAGGTTCACTGTTGCTGGAACTCCCTTCCTAACAGCACTGTCGTGTACCTACACCACATGGACTGCAACAGTTTAAGGTGGCTCGTCAGCACCTTCTTGAGGGCAATTAGGAATGGACAACATCCTAATGTTGGCCTAGCCTGTGATGCATACATCCCATGAACGGGATGTAGATCCGCCATGAGAGAGTGAAATAAAAGGTGATTTTATACAGCAGTCTGTTGGACTGTTTTAGTATTGGAAATGAATTTGTAAATGAAGCCCATTGGTGCCGCAATATGTTGCAAAGCTAAATAATCAGTTACCCATGTAGCATTACTCCAAAATGGCACCAGGCTACTTGGCGTGCTGGTACATCCCATCAGTACTGTTTAAATGAGAATGGTGTGAAATTAAATACCGCCTCTAAAAAAAGCACCAGACATGCTATCAAAATCTACTGACTTGCCAGAAACCTGCACTCCAAATGCTGGCTGAGCTCCATCTTCCAACACTTTGCTGACTGAAACAAACCGATGCTAAGCTGTATGTGAGACTCCATACAAGTACTTTACTCCTGTCACCCACGTAAGACAGGTTCTGATGTGGTATCTCCACAGCCCTCCTGAAGTTGTTGGTCACATCATGAATTACTGCACTCCTTCACAGAACAACACAGTGAAGTAGCTCACAACACTTTATATGAATGTTTTCTGAGCCTAATCTCAAGGCAGAAAGTTAATCAGCTTTGAAAGAATGGAGTTGAGAGGGAACCTCACGCAATATATTAAACAGTACAGAACAGTAAATCTGGAGCTCCCTGGCCAGGAGGCCAAGATGATATAAATTCTAATTGGGTGCAGGTAAACCTAAAGCTGGAGATCCACACCATGCAGTGAAGAAAACTCTGGAGCCATTGATGTTTTCTTGGCAAAGCAATATGTATTGGAGACTGAACCGACAGCTGGTGTTGTCTCACAATTAAAAGAAATTAAGGCATCAGCTCCTCTGTTTCCTCACTTTTTGAGTGTATTAGCCATGAAGGAGTGTGGTCACCCTCAGTCTCTCAGATATCCTACAGTTACAGCCAGTCTTGGGGATAATCATAGGTTCAATCCGCATTGAGATACTTTTATTATAATCCCATTGTCTTCCCTGACCCGATTCACGTAGGATATACTGTGGCTGCATGGTCTGAACCTGCCTACACTTGAGTTTTGAGGGATGAAAACTATCCCATTACCAATATCTCTCCCCTATCCTTGTCCTCCTACTCCCATTGTCTCCACCTCCCCTCCTCACTTCCTCCACCCTCTTCTCTCTCCAGCTGATCCTTTCTCCCTCCTCCTGTTCATGGGGCACATGTTCACATGCACAATGGCTGAAAAGCTCCCAGTGTGGCAGCACACTCTTGATGTGAAAAATCCTATATGGACAGCCAGATCCCAGCTCTCCCATGACCAGAATAAAATAGCTGACCTGACAACAAAATTGCCTACCATTTTCCTTTACTAGAACTTTGTCTCTGGTGATAAAGAACTAACTGCTCCAGGATAGTTATATCTGACTCTAAAGGAACTCAGGACACCTTATTCATAGCAGTTAGCACATTACACCTGAAGATACAATCCAAATACTGTACCATCTCCAAATCTCTAGGACCCGCTCACCGCTATTCCACTTTGCTTCTGGAGCTGTGTACTCTTTGGTTACATGGTTATCCTGCCTCCAAGAAGACTTGAGACACTTTAATTATTTTGTGATGTTGCCTTTGAAGCCCAAAATTGCCGAATAAATTGGCCATTTGAAACTGAACAGATTAAAATCCTGATTTTCAAAAGATAATCCTTCTCTCCACCCTTCTGTCAGTGTGAATCTCAATGTAAATCAGTCTTCATTGCTTTGAAGAAAATCCTATTTTCAAAATTTACAGCCTTGCTCTTAATGTACCAACTGTTGTCGAGACCTAATGTCTCTAGAGAATGTCACATGACAGCCTGGTGAACCTGCTGGAGACTGATCAATAATAAGACAGGAGCAGATTAAAAAGGAGTCTTTGGAGTCTGACCCCAGTGAGCATCTGATCCCTTGTTTCCTCTCTGAATCCTATTAATAAATGAGAATAAAATACAGTTCAGCAGGCAAGAAGATTTTGTCCTTCTTTTATCTGACTTTATCCTTTTCAAGGGCAAACTGCCAATTGTAGCTCCATGTGGTGTGAGACTACTCACCCTTCTCCACCGTCTCTTCAATATATGCAGCATCTTGTCTTCATCAAACTCCACTCAAGGAATTTTAAGATCCCGGTCATCAGATTCCTCCATTGGCCTCTTCTGCCCTATAAATGGGATCTCCTCCAATCACCCCATTCTTTCCATCAATACCCATGGAAATCAGCCAATCAGAACAAGTGCTGTTTCTACCTAGCCATTGGGAAATATTAGAGCCTGGGGCCTACTCCTGGACACATCGTCAAAATAAGCCGATCAGCCCCAAGATCCAAGAATTCCATTAAGGCAATAACTCCATGCAGGAGGAGAAATAAGCCATCAGGAGAGACCAATATGAAGCCAGGCATGGGCAGCATGTTGCATTGATAAAGCTGTTAAGAAAATGTACCACTGCCCACCCCATCAGCCCCAGGTGAACCTCAGTGAGCAGTCAAACTGTCCTGGTAGTTAAGCACGCTCACCTCTCTGACATCCACATACCATGTGTCGATAGAGCATCACATCCCTGTTGTACAAAGAGTATAGACCAGCTTCAGAAATTTTATACCTTGAAAAGTCTTGAAGGATTAACAAAACTAATGTTTAGAATGTTGAATTTTTATTTCCCCTGCTAACTGAACCATGGAGATAACTGAATAAATGGGGCGAGCTTTGGCTCAGTAAAAGTACTCTCACCAATGGATCATTAAGGAATGAAATCCCACTCCAGAGACTTAAATGCATATTCCAGGCTGACTCTCTGCTGCAGTATGAAGGGTGTGTCGCACTGTTGGAGGGTCAGTACTGAGGGAGTGCCGCAATGTGAGAGGGTCAGCACTGAGGGAGTGCCGCAATGTGAGAGGGTCAGTACTGAGGGAGTGCCGCAATGTGAGAGGGTCAGTACTGCTGAAATGCTGCAGTATGAGAGGGTCAGTACTGAGGGAGTGCTGCACTGTCAGAGGGTCAGTACTGAGGGAGTGCTGCACTGTCAGAGGGTCAGTACTGAGGGAGTGCTACACTGTCAGAGGGTCAGTACTGAGGGAGTGCTGCACTGTCAGAGGGTCAGTACTGAGGGAGTGCTGCACTGTCGAACAGCCAGTACTGAGGGAGCACTACTGTCAGAAGGTTAGTACTGAGGGAGTGCTGCACTGTCAGAGGGTCAGTACTGAGGGAGTGCTGCACTGTGAGAGCATCATTACTGAGGGGGTGCCGCACTGTCAGAGGGTCAGTACTGAGGGAGTGCTGCACTGTCGAACAGCCAGTACTGAGGGAGCACTACTGTCAGAAGGTTAGTACTGAGGGAGTGCTGCACTGTCAGAAGATCAGTACTGAGAGAGTACTGAGGGAGTGCCGTTGGAGAGGCAATACTGAGGAAATGCTGCACTGTCAGAGCGGCAGTACACTTGTGATATGCTTATTGTGGACCTACTCACATGCTCCTATATATTATGCTCCCATCGTAAGTTATGTTCTGCAATGGAATTGTGAATTGTATTTGATAAAACCATAGAGCTTCACAGCTCAGAAGAGGCCATTTGGTCCATCATATCTGTGCTGACACTGTTACATTAATACAGAACATCCCAATATCCTGCATTTTCTCCATAATCCCTCTACATCACACATTTCTCCATACACTGGTGGACTGTGCTGCAAAATTAATGCACATTCATATCCTCACACTGGGCGGGCAATTAGGGAGGGGCAATAAATGCTGGCATAGCCAGTGACACTACATCCCATGAATGAAGAAATAAAAAAAATAGGAAATCCCTCCCAGGGACGAAGGCAGATTCAGGGGTCAGGGAGGAATTACCCTGACAGAATCCCTCCCTCCATTTTCTCACACTCAGTTTCAAAGTAACGCTGGCGATGTGAGAGGCAGTCAACCTAATCTCCTGATCAGAAAACCCACCTCCAGCAAAACCTTGGCAAAGTTTAACACTCCCCTCCCCCAGTGCAGAGCAATGTAACAGGGAAATAAATAAAACCAATCAGGCCAAAGCATAGTGCTGCACTTGTACAAAAAATTCAGAATCTAAATCACCTTTCTGTCTCACCTCAGTAATTAACACTTTTATTCAATTCTGCCGTAATGAACACCTGTTAAATACAGGGAGATTTATTTAGCCAATAAATATTAAAACAGTCTACATTCGGTAATTATAGCTCCAAGCAAACTTAATTGTTTTCAAATTTGCCTCAGCAAAATATCTCTTGAAATTCAGCAGCTCAGAGACAGGTGAATGGGGTAGGGTGATGTGGAGGAAGAGGAAGGGCAGGAAAGGGAGCAGAGGAGGGGAGGGACAGTGGTCAAAGGAGGGCTAATGGGGGTGAGGGGAAGGGGCCCTGGTTTAGGCCCACGCTGTTCATGATATTGGTCCTCTGAGCTGTGAACACTTACTTAACCCCTTGGCAGCTTGCCGGAGAAAAGGGCTCAAAGATCAGGATTCTACTACACTAAGAATCAACAACTAAGTCCTTAAAGAGGACAGGAGGTGAGCTGATGGGGATGGAGACTAGTGATTAGATTGGGGGGCAGACAGGGGCAGGGTACAGAGAGGACGGTGATTGAGCAGGTGACATAATGGTGGTAATGCCAGTTGTTTGAATGAGGATTCAGCACTCCAGCTTTTCCTGGCCCCACATTAAGGTAAAATATTTTGGTGGTGGTGGTGACCTGCAGAGGCCCCTTTAAAGTCCATTGTCAGGCTGCATTTTGACGCAGCTGATGGTCCTGACTGCCTCAGGTCAAACCAATATACCAAAGTCATCTTCAAACAGGCATCAGCCCCTTGACTGGGCAGAGGGTCAAACTGTTATTTCAGGAATGGCCCCTGATAGCTCTCCTTTACCTACATCATTATGGTGGGTGATAGATAATGAGTGTTTCCTACCTGCCATATTGGATGTCAAAAACCAGGTAATTAATCCCATTTTAGCAAATAACCATCTGGCACAGGGTAAAAGATTTTCTCCAGGTTTCCCTCCTCTCCT
Organism: Carcharodon carcharias; assembly: GCF_017639515.1. Taxonomy (NCBI): domain Eukaryota; kingdom Metazoa; phylum Chordata; class Chondrichthyes; order Lamniformes; family Lamnidae; genus Carcharodon; species Carcharodon carcharias. The sequence goes on from NC_054500.1 coordinate 28,038,272, forward strand.
GAAGGGCCAATTTCCTGATAGGTTTTCTGGGAATCAAGGCTGAACTCCAGGAATATCGTCCCTCCCATCTAGCTAGCGGAGATATCAAGGGCAGGAAAGGGAGCAGAGGAGGGGAGGGACAGTGGTCAAAGGAGGGCTAATGGGGGTGAGGGGAAGGGGCCCTGGTTTAGGCCCACGCTGTTCATGATATTGGTCCTCTGAGCTGTGAACACTTACTTAACCCCTTGGCAGCTTGCCGGAGAAAAGGGCTCAAAGATCAGGATTCTACTACACTAAGAATCAACAACTAAGTCCTTAAAGAGGACAGGAGGTGAGCTGATGGGGATTTAATTAAAATTAAATTCCACCTTTACGTTTGATGCACAAATAACATCAATTTAATATTTTTGACAATTGCATGCACCTTCTCTTTGTCTTGAACACTCTTTTCTCTCTTCACTCAACATCTACACACATTTATCAGGAGCAGATCCTTTTTAACTCAAGGGTCACTGGACAGTGATCAGGGGCAGCAACCCAGGCTGATTTCCCCCACCCAACAGTTCAATGTTATCTTAGTTACCAGACATACACAGCTAAACAGTATCTACCATCCAATGAAAAGTGGATGTTGTTAATTTAAATCCAGTGTTACTGACAATTAATTAAGCTGAAAAATATGCATAAGTTATTTGTATCAATTTAAATAACGTTGCTACTTTAGGGAGGTGTTAACTCATTCACTTAAACTGGGTTCTCACATGCAGTTCAAATTATGCAAGAAGTAATTTCATATAAAGCACGTGCATTGTTGAAACTCATTGACTCTGAGATTCTCTGAGTGATATAGAACCTACCTCTGTCCAAAATGGAAACCATAATTACTGGATGTGGTGGAAGATGATTTTCTGAGGCTTTGATTAAAATTAGTCGGGGCCCATTTTCTCAACCCAAGGACTCTGTGTAACCACAGTTTCCGGGCCCAGACTCGCACCCAAACTAAGAAGCCTGAGGATCAATGGTAATTGTTCCCAGGGGTTTAGGCCACACATTCAGACTGAGATACAGAAAACATCCTGCCTCATCTTTGCAGTTCCTTTTGTCTTCATATTCAGTTATGAGACATTTAAAATTAAATTCCACCTTTACGTTTGATGCACAAATAACATCAATTTAATATTTTTGACAATTGCATGCATCTGGAGAGGGGAAGAGAGAATAGAATTCTTTAGTCTTCAGCACATCAATGGATTCAAGTGTCGAAATTTTCGATGTCAATCTATGACTTTGAGCACCACTCATTTAAGAGTAGTGCTTGCTTATCATAAATGAGATACAAACTCTGATGTGAATTTATACTCATCTGCACACATTGAATTCGCTTTCGTGCATTGTTTTTGGTAGCAGGTCTTATGAAAAGAATTTTCAGGGTGATGAAGAATCATTGCTTCAGTTTGCTTTCGTTACTCGCTGAGTAATTTATTATTGTCAGATTGCAATCTCAATTTTTAACAGAAATGTGCTTTCATTGAAATCCAATGTGAGGCAGGAATTAAACACTCAAAGAATTTCCACACAGCAGTGCAATAGAAACCAAAGTTCAGTCAAGCCTGCAGGGTATTGAGGGGCTCATGAGAGGGGATTTAATTGTGAAGATTTTGTAAAAATGTTCTCTCACCTAGAAACCTCTTCACCAGTCACTCATTGTGGAATGGTGGCTGTGTGCACTGTATAATTTACCCACCCATACATTTTCATAGTGTCAGCTTGCCTCACATTATTGTGGGTTCAAGCCCACTCCAGGCATTAAGTTTTGACTCTTTTAGCTGGTTTGGCTGCATGCACTGGGGTCCATAGGTAAAGTAACCACCAGGCACTGAACAGTGAGTGTTGTAACGTTAAATCCAGGTTGAGTGCCAATTAATTGAGCTGTAAAATATGCATAACATACTTGTATCTATTTAAGTAAAGTTGCTACTTCAGGAGGGGTGTCAACTCATTTTAAAATATATGTTTTTGAGACGTGAGCGTCGCTGGCAAAACTGATATTTATTGTCCTGACAAGCTGGTGGTGAGCTGCCCTCTTGAAACCCTGCTGTCTGTGTGGTGATGATGCTCCCTCGTGGTGCTGGTATCTAAGGAATTCCAAGATATTGTCTAAGAGATGATGAAGGAACAGGGATCTATCTCCATGGCATGAAGTGACTTGGAGGTGATAGTCATGGAGCTCTATTGCTGCTCATGTCCTTCTTGGTGTTGGAGGACCATAGTGCAGTGTTAGCCATGAAACTATGGGATTCTGTGGTCATGATGGTCTCACAATCGGGATTACAGAAACATCAGATAAGAAAAGGCGAGTGGTACAGATTGAGCCAAGATGACATTCAGCATGTTAATGAACTAATCATTTTGTACATTAGCATATGAAAAAGTAGCAATGTGGGAGTATATGAGTGAATGCAATCCAGGCATTCAGAGCATTGCAGATAAGTGTTTAATGTTGCATTGAAATACGGGCTGAAATATTAAAGTGTGCTGGCCATCTCTCGCTCCAGGACTGATGCTGTGGTTACGATAAACTAACAGAGCACAGGTTGGGGATTGGGCCTGTCTAGTCCGGCACCACACTGTGTAACCCGGGGGACTTGCCACTGTGCTCTTGCCACCATTCAGTATCCCCCACTGACCGAATGCCACACTATAGGGAAAGGGAAGCCTGGACTAATGATCCAGAGGCACGAGTTCAAATTCCCTCCAGGCAGCTTTTGAACTTAAATTCATTTAATTAAAATAAAATCTGGAAGAAATAGCTAGACTCAGAAATGATGAATATAAAACTATAGATTGTCATAAAAACTCATCTGGTTTATTAATGTCCTTTAGGAAAGGAAATCTGTTGGCTTATGCAGTGTGGCCTGACGTGACTCCAGACCCACAGCATTGTGGTTGATTCTGTCTTCTGAAATTGCTGAGCAAACCACTCAGCAGCTAACCACACCTCGAAGGCAATTAGAAATGGACGATAAACCCTGGCCCTGCATTATTCTGGTTTGTTCTAAATTATAGTTTCCTTCCTTGCCTTGCCAGTGAGGCTCACATCTGCCAATGTATAAGCACTCACATTCTGCTCATTGGAAGACAGTGGCACTGTGGCAATCAGAAGCTGTGGTATTGGGGACCAGTGTTGCTTGTGGGCCAGAAGCAGTGCTTCCCCTCAGCCTCCAAGCTAATGTGCTCCCCCCCCCACCACCCCCACCCCTGGGATCGGAATCGCCAGAGATCCGAACCCCAGCACCGACTCTCCCACTAATCTAGCTGCAGGCTCCTTCCCTGCTTCTGGGCCCATGATCTCCTCGGAGGGCTTCCTGCCCGAGGGGGGGAGCCAAACCTGTCAGTCTGACCGGCTTCTGGACAGGGAACCTGCTGGTAAAAAAAGATTCACACTCTGGGGAACCATAACTCCTCTCCCAGTCAGAAAGCACAGACCAGTCATGATCGAAGTCATAACCTGCTGTTGAAAAATTGATGTGTAAATTCAGGGCTGGACGAGGTCAGTCATAGCTGCGATTCCCTTTGCTAAGTAAGACAATTGGACCTTTGTATGATTCTCCGCTGGAGGCTGAGAAAGGGACATGAGGTCGCAGCAGCTTCAGAAGCAACTGCAATCAAGTCAATCCTCCTGCACTGCCTCTTGTTACACCCAAACAATTCCCCAATTCTCTTACGGTCACATGCTGACTGTCCTCTCCCTGTCTTTCTTTGTTGCAGTTACTACATCATTAAAAGGTGACTCTGTAAATGTGAGAAGATGTTGGCAGAGCAGAAGCCAAATTCAAAAATACATCACCTGGCATGAGAAGTGACTTACATATGATTTTTAAAGGGATATTTCCGATTGAAAGCAGTTTTCAGGGATGATTAAAGCTGGAGATGTTGTCATTGTTAATTTCACATCCTGTTAGAAATGAGTCTGTAAGTGGTAAGCTGGGGCATCTGTCTCGGACATAGTCTGTGCTTTACTGCTCTCAAGATTGAGAGATCCTTACTGGCATTCAGGGATCTGCAGTAAGTGAGCAAATGAACGATAATTTTGAACAAACCAGAATAATGCGACATTTGTCAAACATGCAGATCTTGTTTGTGGTGCTTTTGTGTATCAGATAGCTGAAAAAGTGCTTCAAAGTTCTCTGCAGCCTTTCCTTTATCGCACACAAGGAAATATTAGAACATTTTCTCAATCTCCAGTTTATAGGGACACTATAAAATCCAATGATAAAATAAATAAGTCTGGAGGCTGTACAGCGACAGGGAGTGTTCGAGTTTATTTCATTGACTTTGAGCAGAATTTTTCTCTTGTCTGGCAGGTGTGGGCCTGACGTGAACGAGAGTAAAATGCTGCTCAATGAAATTAGGTGAGTGTTCCGATGTCACCGCGCACTCTCGCGATATTCCGCTCTGCAGGCGCACGCAGGTACCGGAACAGCACCCGCCATTAATTAATTAAGGCCCTTAATAATGCAACTGTCTGTGATTTTTCATTGCCTGTGTGACTTTCTGCTTGTCACACGGGCAAAACAGGCAGGCGGGCAGCCGACATTTCCTCAAACCTCATCCAAGGGCGGGATAAAAAGGGTCAGCAGCATTGTCAGTGTGATTAGTGAGGAGTTTGGGAGATAGTTTGCTGCTGGTTGCTTATTTGAACTTGACAACTTCGTCTCTGTTCTGACCTTCATTCTTAGCATTTCCAGGCCTCATTTCAGGGCTTATTGCTGTCTGCCAGGCCCCTGGAGGATTCAGACTGTGTGGACCCTTCCAGGTATCAGACAGCCTTCCCTTACCCTGGGAATGGGGATTGTGTCTCCGCTAGGGCACCTCCTCTGAGGAGGGACAGAGGGGCAGAGGGAGAGGAGGTCAGGTGTCACAATGCAGCTTCAGGGGAGGGACCTATGGGAGGAGAGACGCAGGAACAAGGGACACAGGGCCAGCAGCTAGTCCAAGGTGGAAGGGGCTGCAGAAGACACCACTATCCTGCTGCCAGGGTTTACAGGCAGCGATGCAGCTACCTCAATATGTCTGAGGTGCAATGCCGAAGGAGGCTCCGTCTCTCCAGGGAGACTGTGACCTCCATCTGTCAGAGGATCAGCCCTGAGATCAGCTCCGACTGTGGGGGTGGACACCCCATGCCAGTGGCTCTGAAGGTCACAGTGGCCCTCAACTTCAATGCCATTGGCTCTTTCCAGGGCTTAGTGGGGGATCTGTGTGGAGCCTCCCAATCGGCTGTGCATAGCTGCGACAAGCTGGTGACAGACGCCCTGTTCAGGCGGGTACTGACCCTTGCTCTTCACCAAATGGATGAGGCCAGCCAGGCTGAGCGAGCCAGAATTTTTGCAGTGATTGCTGGATTTCCCTGTGTCCAGGATGGCATCAACTGCACACATGTGGCCATCAAGGCGTCAGCCAGTCAGCCGGGTGCCTTCATCAAAAAGAGCAGATTCCACTCCATGAACGTGTAGATAGTGTGTGACCACTGGATGCTGATTCTACAAGTCTGTGCAAGGTACCCAGGCAGCTCCCACGACACTTACATCCTGAGACACTCCCAGGTGCTGAGGCTCTTCAGTGCTCCAGCCCGGCTGGATGGATGGCTGCTGGGTGACAAGGGCTATCTGTTGAAGAGTTGGCTCATGATGCCTCTCCGCTACCCAAGAACAGAGGCAGAGAAGCATTATAATGCAACTCATGGCTCCACAAGGGCAGTGGTAGAGAGGACCATAGGTCTCCTCAAGATGCACTCCCGATGCTTAGACCATTCAGAGGGAGCACTACAATACCCCTGAGAGCGGGTGTCACTGATAGTGGTTGCATGTTACGCTCTTCACAGTCTGGCACTGGCAAGGGGCCACCCACTGGAGGAAGGGGATCTTCATGCAACTGCACAGGCCAGAGATGATGAGTCCAGTAGTGAATCAGAAGAGGAGCTGGTGAGGAGATCACTGAGGGTATTGAGGCAGACTTCAGTAACCTCCAGGGAGTCAGGGACACAGGGACGCCTTGATCCAACGCTCCTTCAGCCAGGCTGCCAAAGATCAGCTTCTACCTCATACCAGGGCTGCTGCCTCCATCCCAGATTCTGAAATGACCCTTTCATTTGAACCCAAAGAACAGTCAGTACCTGTGCTATAAAGTTCAGGGCCACCTACGTCCAGCATTACATACTGACATTCCCTGCCCCAATTACATAAAAAGGTGAAGCATCCTCAGTCCATGGTGACAGAACAGATTTATTTCATTTCCACACATACAGACTTCTGACATCAACCTCTCTGGTCTTAAGTCCCAGACCAGGAGACAGTAACTAAACATAAGTGAACATAAAATCACCTGTGACCTGTCCCTCTTGTGCTCATGGTGCCTTTAACTTATGGTTGCGTGTGCTTTGTCTAGGTGCTCCCCCATCGCTGGCACCGGCATTGGAGACATCCCGTTCACTCTGCTGTCCTGTTGGCCTTGATGACCTTGGCAGGCGTCCTCTGGCCAGTGAAGCCTGTGCTGGCCCTGCCTGGGAGGGAGCGGCCGCCATGCCTGGCATCTCCCCAGTAGCTGCAGCCTCATCAGATGCCATGGTCACTGGCAGAGGGGCGGAGGAGCTGCTGCTGTCATCCGGAGTGCCCTGAGAGGAGCCCACAGAGACCACAAGCAGCTCATGCGCCAACGTGAGGTCACTGTGGACCTCCCTGCTCACCATTGATGGAAGGATACCTTGGTGGGATACTGGGTGCCTTGTCCAACTCCTACATCAATACTGACCACTTGAGGTCAGTGCCTGTGTGAGGGCTTGTAGGTCCAAGCACAACCCCAGGAAGCCCTCATCCTGCCCCTGGAGTTGCCACTCTCCTCCTCTTAATGGAGGAGGCAGTGTACTTGCCCATGATGGTAAACATGTGCTCAAGCTCCGCATGGACTCCTCCATCACGGAGACCATGGCACCCAGACCCTCATGGATCTTCGCCAAATACTCCTACACATCTTGCTGGACATCCAGCATCTGCCGCCTAATGGACGACTCCAGAGGCTCATCATCTGCCTTCGACTCAGCATCTGACGCTTCCGGCACTGTACCCAGGAGGGCCAAACCACATCATGGCTGCTCACCCGAGCTACTAGTCCTCCAGCTGCTGACGCCCTGGGCACTCTCTGCCTCCGCCTGCACCTCAAGCAAGGGTGAAGTGACCCCACCAATGCGCGCTGAGATTCTAGCCGCCGAAATAATGCCCGCCGAGGTGCTTGTATCCGTGCTGGTGCCTGCTTCAGAGAGCGGGTGCGACGCAGGTGAAAGGAACACCCAGTGGTCCTCTGGCGTCAGGGGTGCCCCTTCGGGGTTCAGACACTGAGCGCGTGCTGGCAAATCTAAAAGGGAGAAGGAAGACATGTCATTAGTTAAAGTCATCACACTGTCACTGTGTGTGCCAGGCACCCTGGTGAGACAATGGAGATCTGCATCACAGTGCCATTGTTTTCAAATTATCAATGGAGGCTTCAGGTTCGAGGCTCCCATCAGTGAGGAGACTGCACTGGAATGGTTGCATAATCCGAAAGTCTCACCTCTGTGCACTGCACTCTTACCTTCGCCTGGCACCCCCACCTCTCCACACCCAGTTGCACAGGGAGCTTGCTGGTTCCCGAGATCCCGGGCGTCTCGCTCGAGTCTGGTGAGCAGCAGCAGGTTGGGCGGCCCTCCACCTGTTCGTGCCTTTTCGGCCTGGTTATGGCTTGTCTTCTCCTGAAAGGACAGAGGATTATAGGTTAGTCCAGTCTCTGCCTGCAGCGCCATTACAGCTTGGCCAACCCCACCTGAGGAACACCTCTCAGGGCACATCCAAGTCATGGCCCTCGAGCCGCAAGGCATTCAGTCCAAGTAGCCAGAGCTCACCCCCTTGGCCAAGTGCAGTGTGAATGACAGTTGGCACTCAGACTCTAGCACCCCTGAGGTCCACTGGGGTACGGCCAGACCTTAACACTTCTGTACATTGACCCATGCCAACATGGAACTCACCCTTCCTGAGCGCAGGAGGTCATTGAAGCACTTCTGGCACTGCACCCAGGAGCTCCGCACCACATCACCGCTGCTCACCCAGGCTACCACCTCCTTCCATGCCCTGTTGGTGAGATGCGGTGGCCTCGTCCTCCCATCTCTAGGGACAAGAGTGTCCCTCCTGGCTGCCACTTCCTCCAGGAGAATGGCGAGACAGTCATCGGAAAACCTGGGGGCCGAGTGCCCACCCGACCTTTCCTCCCTCCTGCTGTTTGTTGACGCATGCAAGTGCATCGTCCGTCTCACCGGCATCCAGAGGCCCTTCCTCGGCAGCCTTTCTGGGGTTGCCTGGGCCCTCCTTATACCAGCCGCCCGGTCGCCATTGGAACCGGCGGCTAACAGGCTCCCGCCACCTCTCAGCCCTTCCTGGCCAGTGAGGCGCCACGTTTCACATTGGGCGAACCTTCATTGGCCCACCAGCATGAGATCACAGTCTGGCAGTCATTTTCACAGCTGCTCCCGGGCCCACCCGCCTTGCCCAACCGATGAGGGCTAAATTCAGCCCTTTGTGTTTTGGAGGGACAGCAGTAAGCAGTGTGCATTAAGTCTGTGTGTAACTCATTAACTATTTGCTAATCCCAACTGGCATCTTGTTCAGGAAGGGCTGGACGCAAGGCACCATAAGGCATTCACTAAGTTTCAACCTCTGGATTACAGTTGTGGTAGGCAGTGGCTCAAAATTTCACAACAACAATATCTTGCATTTTTATAGCAACTTTAATGTAGTAAAACATCCCAAGGCACTTCAAGGGACATTATTTTTAATCTTTCGTGGGATGTGGGCATCGCTGGCAAGGCCAGCATTTGTTGCCCATCTGCCCTTGAGAAGGTGGGGGTGAGCTGCCTTCTTGAACCATTACAATCCATGTGGTGTACACCCACAGCGCTGCTAGGGAAAGAGTTCCAGGATTTTGACCCAGCAACAGTGAAGGAACAGCTATATATTTCCAAGTCAGGATGGTGTGGAGTTGGAGGGGAACTTGCAGGTGGCGGTGTTCCGCATGCATCTGCTGGCCCTAAGTATTAGAGGTCATGGGTTTGGAAGGTGCTGTCGAAAGAGCCTTGGTGAGTTGCTGCAGTGCATCCTGTAGATGGTACACGCTGCTGCTATTGTGTGTCAGTGGTGGAGGGAGTGAATGTTGAAAATAGCGGATGGGGTGCCAGACAAGCAGGCTGCTTTGTCCTGGATGGTGTTGAGCTTCTTGACAGTTGCTGGAGTTGCACTGATCCAGGCAAATAGAGAATATTCCATCACACTCCTGACTTATGCCTTGTAGATGATGGACATGTTTGGGGAGTCAGGAGGTGAGTCATTTGCCACAGAATTCCCAGCCTCTGAGTTGATCTCATGACTGCAGTATTTATATGGTTGGTTCAATTCATTTTCTAGTCATAGGTAACCCCCCAGGATGCTGAGAGTGGGGGATTTAGTGATGGTAATACCATTGAATCTCAAGGGAACATGTTAGATTCTCTCTTGTTGGAGATGGCGTTGCCTGGCACTTGTGTTACTTGCCACTTATTAATCCAAGCCAGACTGTTGTCCAGGTCTTGCTACATTTGCACATGAACTGCTTCAGCTTTTGAGGAGTTATGAATGGTGCTGAACATTGCGCAATCAACAGTGAACATTTGTCCTTATGATGGAGGGCAGGTCATTTATGAAGCAGCTGAAGATGGTTGGGCCTTGGAAATGAGCTTGAGTAACTCCTGCAGCAATGTTTTGGGACTGAGATGATTGACCTCCAACAGTCCCAAACGTCTTCCTATATTATCAACAAGATGTGGCACTGAGCCACAAGGAGATATTAGGTCAGATAATCAAAAGCTTGGTCAAAGGGGTAGGTTTTAAGCACTGTCTTAAAGGAAGGATGAGAGATGGAGAGATTTAGGGAGGTAATTGCAGATATTAGGGCCCAAGGAGCCTGAATATACAGCTGCCAATGTCAGAGAGATTATAATTGGGGATGCTCAAGAGGCCAGAATTGGATGAACACAGCAATCTTGGAATGTGCGGCTTGAGGCTGCAAGATACAGGGAGGTGAGGCCATGATGGGTTTGAAAACAAGGTGTTACTTGATCAGAATCAATACAGGTCAGTGAGCACAGTAGGTGATAGGGGAATGGCATTTTGTGCAAGTTAGGTCACAAGCAGATGGGTAGCAGAGTTTTGGGTGAACTCAAGTTTACCGAGGGTAGAATATTGGAGACCGTAAGTGTCAGGAGTACATTGAAATAGACAAGTCTAGAGGTAAGAAAGGCATGGATAGTGTTTTCAACAGCTGATGGGCTGAGGTAGGGATGGAATTGGGTAATCTTACAAAGGTGAAAGTAGGCAGTCATGGTGATGGCACAGATATTTATTTATCTTTCATGGGATGTGGGTGTCACTGACAAGGCCAGCGTTTTTGTCCATCCCTAATTGCCTTTGAACTGAGTGTCTTGCTAGGTCATTTCAGAGAGCAGTTAAGAGTCAACCACATTTCTGGGGGTCTGCAGTCACCTGTAGACCAGACCAGGTAAGGGCAGCAGATTTCCTTCGCTAAAGGGCTTTAAAGAACCAAATGGGTTTTTTTTACAACATTTAACAATGGTTTTCATCTGTCACCATTACTGAAATGAGCTTTATATTCCAGATTTTATTAATTGAATTTAAAATCCACCAGCTGTTGTGATGGAATTTGAATCCATGCCCCCCAAAGCATTAGTTACTAGTTACTGGTTACTAGTCCAGTAACATTAACACTACACCACCATCTCCCCCACTCTTGAGCCTCTGTCAATGGGGAATTATAAATAATGATTTACCAGGATTGATGTAGCCTGCAGTTGGTGGCTTCTCTTTAATTGTTCTAATATTGTCGGTTACACTGAGAGAACAGATCTGACAGATGGAAGCAAATGACAAAGGCTGATCCCCGCAGGGTCTATCACCTACCCTGGGAAGTGATAATGTTGCTGTGGGGAAGGTTTTTTTTAGGAAGGGCATCTTTTAAATGTAATCAAGGTGAACAATGTCATTGTGTGGGAATGCAGACTTGCATTTATCCCCTTGTCTTATCGCTTCTCTCAGAAACATCCCAAACTGCTTCACAGAAAATATACTGCCTCAAACAGGAATAACAAGCGTAGACAGGTGCAGCAAAATGCCATGAGATGAATTCATAAGATTGCATATGATAAACGGTACAGAAACAGGCCATTCGGCCCAACCAGTCCATGCTGGTGTTTATGCATCACTCATGTCTCCTCCCGTCTTTTCTCATTTAAATCTGCTGCTGTAACCCTGTATTCCCTTCTCCCTCATATACTTGTCTAGTTTCCCCCTAACTGCATCTATACGGTTTGCTTCAACCATTCCCTGTGGTAGCGAGTTCCACATTCTCACTACCCTTTGGGTAAAAACGTTTCTTATGAATTCCCGATTGGATTTCTCGGTGGCTATCTTATATTGATGGCCTCTAGTTCTGCTCTTCCCCACAAGAAGAAACATTCTCTCTGTACCCACTTTATCAAAACCTTTCATCATTTTAAAGACCTCTATTAGGTCACACCTCAGTCTTTTTTCCAAGAGAAAAGAGACCCAGCTTGTCAATCTTTTCCTGATGTGTAAACTCACACATTTCCGAAATTATCCTTGTAAATCTTCTCTGTAGCCTCTCCAGGTTCTCTGCATCCGTTTGAATAATATGACGACCAGGAACAAAAAGAGCTTGTTTGAGGCAGTGATATCAGGGAAACTCTCATATTTTGGACACGTGATGCGAGCAGGGGGGAGAGTTTGGAAAAAGACGTAATGCAAAGCGAAACACCTAGAAAACATGCACAAGGAAGACCCAAGATAGCATGGATGGATAACATCGGAACATGGACTGGCCTCTCCATGGGACAGGTAGTGAGGGCAGCGGAGAATAGAAATCAGCGGAGAAAGATTGTTCACAGTGCAGCCAACCCTCGGAATGGGAACAGATGAAAAACAAGACAAGGCTGGGAATGTTGGCCAAGAGACCAGATCAGCTCTCTGTTCTTCTTCAATCAGTTCCATCGGATTTTTAACATCTCCCCTTAAATGGCCAAAAATCACAGACAGCTGGGCTTCACTTCATCCCTTCAGCTGCAGAATGTCCAGGAGGAGAAGGCTGATCATTGTTTTCTGCTCAGTATTGCAGCACGGGATGTAATTAATGTGATTTTCACTGACTATCTCAGGTGCTGGAAAGATAGGGAGGTGATCAACGTGGAGTCTAAAAGTGAATCGACCTGTGTTTAGCACAGGCACCATCTTGGTTAAGATGTTAAAGCCAGTGCTGGGAGCACATGCCCAGAGTATCATAAGGGAGCTGATTGATAGTCGAAACACTGCTAAAGCTCATTAAAGAGGCTGCATGGCACTTTGGTGGCAAGGGCTTCAACTAACCCCCTCTCCTAACAGTGACCAGTCACCATGGGTGATGTCGATTTCAAGTGCTACTTAAAGGGATCCTCAACATTTCCTGACCATTTCTGCTGAAACTGTAAAGAGCACCTCTGAAACCCATTGCAAAACATTCTAGAACACTTTCTTAACACTTCACCAACAGTTGAGCAACATTTATTTTGAAAATTCTCTGTGGTCTTTCCAAGATTGAATGGTAGGCCGGAATTTTCTAGCCCCCACCCCCCCCTCCCCCCGCGATGGGCTCCCCCGCAGCAGGGCCAGCGCTCCATTGAAATCTCCGTTCACATCAGCGTGACCCGAAGATCCCGCCGATGTGAGGGGCTGGAAAATTCCAGCCATAGAATCATAGAATAGATACAGCTCAGAATTAGGCCATTCGGTCCATTCTGTCTGTGCCAGCTCTCTGCCAGAGAGACTCAGCTAGTCGCACTCCACTACCTATTCCCGTAGCCCTGCAAAGTGCTCTGCTACTTTACCTTGTTGGACACCTTACAGGAATCATCAGGAAAAGGGGTTCTGATGAAAGGTCATTGGCCTGAAACATTAATGCTGTTTCTCTGCCAGACCTGCTGAGTATTTCCAACATTTTCTGTTTTTATTATCAGAGATAGGGAGTGATTGATCATCGGCATCTTGCTGAGGCCTCCGTTGTTCTAAAGGAGGAATGGGAGGAGGAGATGAGGCAGGAGAACAGAATCAGCGGATGCAGGCGAGAAGGGCAGGAGGTTGAGGGGATCTCCTTCTTCCTCTGGGTACAGGACATCCTTCTTTCTCTGGACCTTCCATACCACATCCAAGAACCTGCACGCCCTCTTGCTCAAACCCTGAGCCATCCTGAAAACAGCCACAGTGTGTCAGCAATCAAACTCCGCACCTTCAGTGGAAGTAGGTGTGAAGAGGTCCCATATACTGCTTCACAAAAAATATGTCTCATCAGCGTTGAGTGTTAAAACTGCAGGTTTCAAGTTTAGAACCTCCAGTCAAATTCAAATTATGGGAATCCACAATGGGATCAAAACTCTGTGCTAAATCCAGACATTCAAACAGGCATGAGTTAGCACAGCTCCTGTTTAGTGACTATTTTCACTCCTTTGGCAAAAATAAGCCCCACCACCACTTAACATCAGTTTGAAGTAAAATGGTGATGTTTTGCCTGTTTGACTGACACTGCACTCCAGAAAGTAAGTCATTGTGAGAGATACATTGACAGGCTTCAATATGAAAAACCTTATATACATACAAAATCTATCAGCATTTTGTCCTGAGAAACATCAGGAGAGCTTCTAGATGTTTCCTTTGAAAGGATTTGTCCTGGATTTTGTTACCACTGTGGTTGAAACAGTAAATACCAAAAATACATTTTTTATATCTTGCACTGATGAGTTAAAAAAAGGGGAGAAGATCAAGAGGTTACCAGCACAACTATCTTGTACCTTAGTGACTGCCATATCACTCCAACCTTTAGACCATGACTCCAGTGAGTGAGCCACATCAGGGCAACCATTCTAATCCTCCTTGCTCAAGGGAATCTGTAAATAGATCAATGGATTATGCAGGATCTACTAGCAAGAGACTAAACCAATCACAACAGACCATGAGTTTCACTGTGGAAACACAGAACTTCTTGGTAAACTTAAGAATGTTGTGAAAGGGTAAAATCCAGCCTTGCCACATGGACCAGTAATCCAGCAGGGAGTCTAAGCACGTCTAAACGATCAAACAAATTAATGAACAACAGCCAAACACAATGGACAGTCTCAAACATTCTCCTTCAGCAGGGATCAATAGGCCATTGAATTTATTCAAGGTGGAATTAGACAGATTTTTAATCTAAAAAGGGTCAAAGGTTATGGGAGACAGGCAGGAAAGTGGCGGCCGCAATCAGATCAGTCATGATCTTATTGAATGGCGGAACTGGCTTGAGGGGTCCCAATGGTCTATTCCTGCTCCTAATTCTTACGTTCTTATATTAATAATCAGGATAGGGAACTTTGCCCTGGATTCCAGCTCCTGATGCCCAGTTGCCGTGTCCAAACCGTGACTGAAGCCAGTTAAGTTCCTCCTCAGCACAGAGAAGGGATTGAGTTTTCCAGTTCTATCTGATCCACATTGACCAGGGAGCTCCATCAGCAAATCTGTGCATTATCTAGTAATCAGTGATTCAACATTACTTCACACATTTGGTTTGTTCTGGTCATATACACATAAAGCTACAAATAACATCGGACCCTGAAATCCTATCCTGAGGCTGCTGAAAGGACAGTAACAGGACCTATTGATGACCTAGTCTGTACAGATGCTGGGCTGGTACTAAGCCCTACAGTCGAGTGAGATGAGCCTGAATTGGACTCAGCATCCTTGGCCAAGTTAGAGTTAATCATTTGGGATTCATGTTTCCTTTTCCTTGCGGGAAAGAGTTTGTGTTTAAGGATATCCGTTCAGGACAGCATCAGTCTCATCTATGCAATCCACAATGGTTGAATAGCCAGCTACCTGTCATAGGTTGAGCTCGCATGCAAAGAATGGCCACATGGCTGCAGAGACTGGCATCATCCATACAACAGGCCCACGCCCAAGAGCTGATTTTTAATGTGGCTTCAGGAGAAAACCAAAACAAAAAGAAGTAGCTCCATTTCTCAGAATAAACACAGAAGATTAGGGACAAATAACAAATTAGAAAGCGATCACTGACCTTTGGTGACCCTGAAGGGATGAGCAAGTTTCAACAGGTAACATTTGTTTGTTTGAAACTGATTATTCCTCTGCAGTCTGTCTCTTTTTTTATAACCTACCCATCAATAGTTCTTGAAGTCTTGCAGTTCTGATTTTCCTGATAAATAACATGCAAATTCTATTACACTCAGTGCTCCTCCAATCTTTCCCTAAAGTACTGTAGGCTTTCATATTGCTCATTTCACAAGTCACAGCAACATCATTTGTTTATCCTGACGCAAACAGCTAGCAAATTTTGCAATTTGCAAACACCGAGTGGGGATCATTAAGATGAGTTTTTAAAGAACCAAAATCTTCAGTTCTCTGTGGCCTCCATCGCTGTGGTTATGAATGATTAATATGTGCTTCAGCTCACAGGCAAAACAAATATTCACTCACTGGCTCTTTAATATAATTAGGAGTTGGCTGATATGTAGTTGAGGATCCCATTGAACTACAGTCAGCACCTGGGTACCAAGTATTAGCCAACCTTCAAATGCTGAATCCATTTACACATTGTAAACAAATATGTTTTCTATCATTTATCATCCATGAATATAATTTGTAATTCGCTGCTTATTAAGATGAGGAATGATGGTGTCAGATATGAAAGTAGGGACCTATAGGATTTCAGAACACTGTGTTTTTATTTATAATCAGCATGAAAAAAATCATAACTCACAAGGCCCGAATATTATCCTCTTGAGCTAAGAAAGCTCCTCATCAGTGTTGTGATAAATTGGGCTAATTCGCTTGGAAAATATCCCTATCTTTCCTCACTCTGTCCTCTCCCTTCCTGACTCTCCTCATTGTCTCTCATGAAGAAACCATGTTCCAATTGGAAACTTGCATTGGCATCAGAATCCGGGTCAAGGGGCCATTTTTTTGTAGGTGGAGTATTGGGATATGGGATGAACCAACTCATCCTCACCCAAAGCAGATATTTTCAATGGGGAAGGGGAGGGGACAGTCATGATTACAAATTCTTATGAACTTATGTTTCACTTTCTACTTCGCTGTTGCTCCGAGTGACTTTGCTACAATTAGAAATTGAGCCTGAGGATCTTCAGCTGAATGTCATGCAATGCTAGTATCCACCAAACCATTGGGGTACCCCATGGGATTCTGATTGGCTCTGGGAATATCCTTGAACTACTGAGCCATGCTGGTCCTTACTGGAAATTCAGTCTGTTCAACATTCTCTCTAAACACTGACAGATGTCATAGTGTCAACCGATTAGCATCATGTCAATGGCAGAGGCTTCTCTTTGATTTAATGTTTGAAGAAAGTGACAATTTTTAAAACATCTCCAGGGTGTGGAGGGGTGGGAGAAGGGGGTACAAAGTGAGGCATGAATCAGAAAAAAAAACAAAATTTAGGGCCAATTAATAGCAACAGCCTTTTGTCAGGGGTGTATCAGAGAAAATTAGTGAAATTTGTGCATCTTAGAACTCCTTCATAATTACTTTAATTCATGTGCACATAATTCATCATCTAATAATAGACACAGGCTGATATCAGCTAGAAATATGCAGCACTTACAGAAGCATTGATTAGATCTTTGCAATGGATGGCATTCTCAGCAATAACATGAGACAACAACAACAACTTGCATTTATGTAGCACCTTTTATGTAGTAAAATGTCCTAAGGCATGCTACAGGAGGGTCCCAGAGTAGGAGAAATCCAGGATGTACCGGATAGGGCCCTGCAGTGGAAGATAGTGGCTCTGGGTTGGGGTGGGAGAGAGGATTATGGAATTTTGTCTCATATTGTCTTGCTTTCAATTTATCTTTCTGACTTATTTTCCTATCTTTTTCTGAGATTTTCCATTCTCAGAAGTGGTGAAGTGAAGATTATATGAGTGGCCTTCTGATTAGCGGTGATATTGATCTCACTAGACACTACACGCACTGTATCGGAAACAGCAACAAGGAAAATACATGCGCAAGCGATAAGTGATTGAAGCAGGAAGCAGAAATGGACCAAAACTGAATCCAATGATCTCAATCATAGTGTTCTCTCTATATAATCTCAAAGCTATGACCATCAATTTAAAAAGCTCTTGTATTAATAAGAGCCGGTCTACAAACTGTCTACCCACATGAAGGCTGACACTTTTATTAATGAACCTGCATTACATATTCTCATTAAAAATTTATTGAAGCCATATATTAACAGAATACTCTTGATGAATTAACATAAATTGTTCCCAGAATTCAGTATTTATTTCATGCCTTTCCTTTGCTCCTGATCGTCCCCTTTTTTCCTGAAGGTGCCCCTCACCCTGTATGCACTTCCCATGGTCTTCTGTCAGAAACTCCCCCCCTTGGCCATACTTCAAGTGTGTCTGGACAGTGAATTTTGACAG
Organism: Carcharodon carcharias; assembly: GCF_017639515.1. Taxonomy (NCBI): domain Eukaryota; kingdom Metazoa; phylum Chordata; class Chondrichthyes; order Lamniformes; family Lamnidae; genus Carcharodon; species Carcharodon carcharias. The sequence goes on from NC_054500.1 coordinate 28,055,864, forward strand.
GCGAGTATGGTCATTGAAACAATGCATAGAACTTACAACAAGGGCTCTTCCTGCCTTCTCCCTGATTGCAATTCCATATGGTGGATGGGGAAGGAGACAGTAAAGGGAAGGAGGCAGGAGTTGGGTTGCGTTGGTAGTGCTGGAGCTCACCACTTCATTTTCCTGCCATTTCAGGCAGGGTGGGGAAGGAAAATTGAGCCCATTATCTCCTCTCTTTGACAGAGTAAGGTAATCTTGATTCATCACTCCAAACCTGTCCACTCCTGGTTTTGTTTAGGCCATTTAAGGGGCTTACTTGTGTTCGTTCCATTTCATGGACCATGGGTCGAAATTTAGCAATTCCTACAGTTGGAAACAGGTATTTCTTTAGGATTCCTGGAATCCTTTCAGTAATACTGTTCCATATTTAGCAGCTGATTGCAATTGAGCACTTAAGATAGGTCTTTCGCTCAAGGGACCACTCAAGTTAGAATCTTTGGGAGTCAGGAGCACTTGAAAACCCAAACGATAAGCCTGCCAGGATGAGCAAGAATTTATGTAGATATTCCCTTCAGGAGATTTAATTAGATTAATTTCATCCACAATCTACAGGTGTTTAAAGTCCATCCATAAAGCTATCTAACAATAAGTTGAGTTATTTTCTCCTCACTGTGCTTCTCCTACTTAATATCGTCAGCCTCATGAGCCTTCACAATACTTCTAAATAAAGGAAGATTAGTTTGACTGAATGTCCAAACAGAGTAAATTGTAGACAGTCCATGGAGAGCAAATTGACCAAATGGACCTGTTTTCCTCCATTTCTGAGTTGTCATGCCCTAAATGCAGAACCTGAAGATAAATGATTCAACAGCAAATCTCATAAAGCTCAAACTACCACTTCTGGCCTCATAACTATAAACTATCACTATATATCTCTGATCTTTGTGAGCTTCATGAAACAGTGTTACAGGGAGAAACCTGTTCAACAAATGATGTTTCAGTAAATTCCTTATTAAAAAGGAACCATTAAGATTAAAGATAAATGTCAGAGTGTGGTCCTGGTACAGTACATTACAGGGAGGGCTTTGTCATTTCTAAGCACAGAGCCACCATAATAAATAAAGACAAAAACAGAATTACCTGGAAAAACTCAGCAGGTCTGGCAGCATCGGCGGGGAAGAAAAGAATTGACGTTTCGAGTCCTCATGACCCTTCAACAGAATTAGGTGAATCCAAGGAAGGGGTGAAATATAAGCTGGTTTAAGATGTGTGTGTGGGGAGGGGGGTAGGTTGGGTGGGAGAAGAGAAGTGGAGGGGGGTGGTGTGGTTGTAGGGACAAGCAAGCAGTGATAGGACCACTTCTCCCCACCCCCCACCCCCCCGACCCCTTAAACCAGCTTATATTTCACCCCTTCCTTGGATTCACCTAGTTCTGTTGAAGGGTCATGAGGATTCGAAACGTCAACTCTTTTCTTCTCCGCCAATGCTGCCAGACCTGCTGAGTTTTTCCAGGTAATTCTGTTTTTGTTTTGGATTTCCAGCATCCGCAGTTTTTTGTTTTTATAATAAATAAAGAACTGTCTACAGTTATATTATACATATCTCTTAGAAATGCCTCAGGATTTGTCATAACTGCAGTTGAATTGACATCCTCAGTGTAACAGGGGGTGGGTCTTGCCAGTATGGCACATGTCCTATGGACAAAAGCTCAAGAAATGTATCATGAATTTCAAGAGAAAATTTGGTGATGGTATTTCTCCCCTTCAACCCAATGATCACACCTAGTAAGAATCTGGAGCGCCACTGGGTGATCCTTTGAAGCAAAAAGTAGGGGTAAAGGGGGCATTTTCAAATTGGCAGTATGCAATGAGTGGGGTGTCACAAGGATAGGTGCGAGGGCCTCAGCTATTTACCATCTATATTAATGACCTAGACTAAAAGACAGAGAGCAATGCATCACAGTTTGTTGACTATACCAAGCTAAGTGGGAACGCAAGCAGTGAGGAGGACAGCAAGAGGCTGAAAAGAGATATAGATATTAAGTGAGTGGGTAACAAGGGGGCAGATGGTGTACAATGTGGGGAAGTGTGAGGTTATTCACTTTGGTCATCAGAATACAAAAGCAGGGTATTTTTAAAAAGGCGTGAAACTTGAAAAAGTTCATGTTCGAAGGGGCTTGGATTTACTCATACAAGGAATACAAAGTTAGCATGTAGGTAACAACAAGCAAATAGGAAGCCAAAAGGCATGTTGCTCTTTATTGCAAGGGGATTGGAATACAGGAATAAAGAAATCTTGCTACAACTGTACAGGACTTTGGTGAGACCATATCTGGAATATTGTGCGCAATTTTGGTCTCCCTATTTAAGGAAGGATGTACTTGCATTTCAGGCAGTACACCAAATGTTCACTAGATTGGTTCATGGGATGAGAAGAATGTCCTATGATGAGAAGCTGAGAGAATTGGGTCTATACCCCAGAATTGAAAAGAAAGGGAAGCATATCATTGAAACATACAAGATTCTAAAGGGGTTTGACAGGATGGACACTGAGAGGTTTTTTCCCCCGGCTAGGGAACCTAGAACCTGGGGGCAGTCTCAGGATAGGGTGTTGAGCATTTAGGATTAAGGTGAGAATAAATTTCATTCATAGGGCTGTGAATCTTTGGAATTCTCTGCCCTAGAGGGATGTGGATTTAAGATTGGGATACACAGATTTTTGGAGTCTGAGGGAATCAAGTGATATGGGGAGTGGATGGGAAAGTGAAGTTTAAGCTGAAGGTGAGCCATGATCATATTGAATGGTGGAGCAGGCTCAATGGATCATATGGTCTGCTGCTGCTCCTATTTCTGATGTTCTAACGTTCACCCCTCTCAGCACAGCACTGGCTGAGTCTGATCACAGAGGGCAAAATAATTCAAATGACAGATATATTTTGGATGTGGAAGAGTGCAGGGAAGTTGGGCTGTGTGGGATAAAATTATTCACTGACTGTTAACAACAACACTCTTAAATCTAATGTGTTTGGGCATTTCAAATTCATCCCTGGTGGATATCTAATTGACAATAATTCAACAATGATAGGCATAAATTGTCAGCTACATTAAGAAAAGTCACAAGAACAGCTGGTGTAGGATGTAAAGAGGTCACAATGATGATCTTCACTTTTCTGAGATTAGGATTGAGGTGGGGAAACAGAATGGAGAATCTTATCCTGTGTTTATCCAATAATTGACCTAAGCGGTTCTTGGTTCTGACACTGGTGCAAAGGTGAGGGGGGCACAATTAGTGCTGAATTGAATCTAATTTTAGCTGTGCTGTGATGATGGTGCTATAGAGACAAGATAACATAATAGCACCTAAAAGGGAACTGGATAAGCATTTGAAAAGGAAGAATAAAAGGGATGATGATAAGCCAGAGAAATGTGATTAGAGTGGATAGCTTCAATTGCAGACCTGGCACTGGGTGGGCAAGATGGGTCAATGTCTGCCTTGCATGCTGTAGTTTTTGTTCCTATGGTAATTAAAGATTTTATTAACTGATTGAAAATCCCTGCAAAGAAATGTTTGCAATGCAAATCCATAGTTGATGTTTATTTTCTACTCAGTATTAAATTACTAAACAATTCTGAACCATAAGATTTGCAGTGCCATGAATTTATTGATCAATTGATTCTTTGTTTTCTCAGTAACTGGTGATGAGATGACCTGGTTTAGACCAACATAATTAATCGTTACTGAAAATCTCAAAAATCCATTGGAAGAGGTGAAAAAAAGATAATTCACAGATACTACATCAAACACAAAAAGATCAAATAAAAACTCTCATAGTTGAAAGTGAGCTTGCAGTTTAAAGCTGTCTTTAGAAATAAGACAACTCTTTTCTGTTCTAAAATCATGCTTCAATTGGAGGCTGTTAAGTTGCATAGTCTAATTGCCAGGATCATGAGTTTCTATAGAGACAGCTGGTCTGGGTTCTTGTAGTTAGAGGAACTGTTAGTGATGTGATAACTAAAGTTACTATTGAAATACTGAGAACTGGTAAAATTAATTCATCACACTGTTAAAAATAGAGCCTGTGAATGAAATAGCTAGAAGGTTGAGACTTAAAATAGAAATGTGCAGCTGTGTGTGTGCACAGAGATTTGAGAACAGAAGCTTTAAGGGAGACAACCAAATCTGCAAAGCTAAATTAAAACATAAAATAAACACCTTGGAATAAGAGAATAAAATTGGTCCATTGATTTAACTCCTTCCACAGCCCATGTGTGACTGCCTCATTCAAGAAGTCTCCTCCTTCTCTTCCATTAATATGTCCTCTTTCAAAACTTCCATGTGGATCCAACAGATGTTAATAGCTGGAACGCTCAGTCACCTTTCTCAAAAGTTACTGATCCAGTTTCTTTCTTGAGGCATTTGTTTACCCAGAAATAAATACTTTTTCAGGTCTCATATTGACTATCCTGTGGGAAATAAATCTTTCAATTTATATTCTTACCAGAGGCTTCAAAGTTTGTCGTTTTGTCCTTGAATTCTGAGCTTACTGCCCTCGTGGTTGCCTTTATCTACACTGCACCATTCAGTGTTCTAAAGGCTCATATTAGGTCCTCCTTGGTCACCTAGACTGGCTGTGAAAGATGAGTGATGCCAACTCTAGATTTGAAGGTTGTAGATTGTGACGATTAGCTTGTTTCAGGAACTGGTTTCATGGAATGATGCTGAATGCGTTGAGTATAAAAACAATCAGGTTCCATTTAATCACGCTTCCAGCATAATGGTTATGTAATTGTCTACATAGCAACAGTCACTGATCTTCAAAGTAATTCATTGGATGTGAAGCATTTTGAGATTTGTTAAAGCAATGTATAAAGAAAAAATCATTCTAAACACTCATTTCAATTAAAATAAAGACTTACATTTATATAATGGCTCTCACAACCACTCCAAAGTTCTTTGCAGTCGATGAAGTACTTTTGAAGTGTAGTTATTATTGTAAAATAGGATAATGAAAGTTCCTGATATGCACAACTCTTCCCGCTCTTCGCCTAACTCTTGAATAACTATTTCAAATAGCATCCTTCCTATAATTAATTAATAAAGCATTTCTTACATGTGTTGGACAAATGTTCTTAATGGAATAGTCATGGTAATTGTGGTTTCAGTGTAGGTCTTAACCTCTCAGAACTGAAGAAATGGAAGGAGCTTTCCACGGTTCTGAATACTGCAAGGATTTAGCTCATTGTGGGACCTGGGTTCAAGCCAGGCTATTCTGTTCTTTTGCCTGATCAAGCAATCAGTTTTAGTCTGAGAATATTGAAATGTCCCTTTAAACTATAACTATTGTATCAATGGTGAAATTAAGCAACTGTTTAGATGTAGATTGGAATAAGTCAGTCTGTGAGATAATTAGTGAACCATCATTCAACTGTTATGTGTAAGATTATATTCAACTATAATAAATCTTGGTTTTCCTTCACTGGAGGAGGCTGGATTATTCTGAGCACTAGCAGTAATGTAAGAACAATACATTAGAAGTTTGTCTTTTTGCCTCTGGGACCAGCTTTTCACTGCTGCCCAGACTGATGAGATGGGAATTCCTTTAGCTAATGGTTATTAAGAGTTCTAAGTGAAATTAGTTTATACAGGCTGTGCATGGAAAGTAAACCAAATCTATCATGTAATAATCCTAATGTGTAGAGTCATTCTACATAAATCTGTCTTTATTGTTTAGAAACCTGCCTTAAACAGTTTGGTTTTCTTACGAATCAACAAACCATTTAGAAACCATTTAACCCAATCTTATTAATTATCTGTTGAGCATCATAGGTTTCCCTGATTTTGAATACCAATCACATGATGCCATTTACCTTCTGTCCTTACAAATTAATTTCTTATCAACGTTCCATCAGTGCCACACTATCTCTGTCAGGATAAGCAGATCGCTATAAAGCCAGTTAAAACATAAATAAAGATCATGAAAACTCCTTTAACGATATGATTGGAGAAAGTGCCTTGAACATATGTTGTTGCACCAAACACTCAAAACACTAGGAACATTGACGGGTGGTTACTATTCTGTGCTGGGCAGGAGGGTTACAATCGGTCCCAATGCCTCTTTGATAGCCAGGGGAAGAATCAAGCAGGGTTAGGACTGTTGATCACTCCCTAACCATGAATCCTAATTGCATCCATATGTCTGGATGTGGAGCAGCCCCTCCCCACCAATGTAGATTCAGTTATAAAGGTCACTTTGGTGAGGTTATCAAATGGGTAGCTGCCTCTGCAGATTTGCACACTTCTCTTTCATTCCACAAATCACCATCTTCAGGACAAGAGCAGAAGGAACCAGAAGGGAAATATGTTAACCTATCAATTCAATGACAAATATTTTCATTTGTTAAGAGTGTAATTTGATTTTGGATTTTTACTGATGTTCATATGTAAAGGCCCATTGAACTTTCCAATCACTCAGTTAACTTGCTTTGTTTTAAATTGAGGAATCTAGAAAAATAATAAAGATGACAATACAGGGCAGTAAGGAGAGATGTTGAAGTCATAGTTAACTTATGCCAAGCTTAGGGGTTTACAGCCTGTAGATTGTAGAAGGGAGGGTATATTGAGAGAAGATATATAAAATAGAGGCAGGAGGCCATTTAGCCCTTTGACACTTCAAATCTGGTCCATCATTCAATACCATCATGGCTGATCTTCAAAGAAGTGAGACGCTCCACAGTTTTGGGTGAAGAAATTAGTTTGAGTAGAAAATGCTGATCATGATTTAAATACTGCGAGAATTCAGGTGCATGGAAATGGGTATTTGGAAATTAGGAGGAACACTGAAGGAGAAGAAATTACCAAAATATAAACAATAAACAGAAAGACAAGAAAGGCTGAGCGAAAGAGAGTAGGATAGGGGGAAAGTGAGACAGAAGAGAGAAAGGTACTCACACTGAGTTTGGAGGTAGGAAAGATTACCTATTTATGGCATTGCTGGGCTGTAATTCTCAGAGTCATGGCTGCGATTATTTTTCTCCTTTAAAGAGCTGGTAGAGTATTTGCCTTAGTGCTCATGGTTTAGTCCTGAATTTACCAAAACCTGGGAAAACTATTGATTCAGTTAACTGATCATTACACTAGTGTGTAATCTACTGCAAGTGATGCATTTTCCAAATGGAAATTCACAGAAGAGGTGGCTTTGGGCAGGGAACATAGCTCTCAGCTTTGGTGAGCAGTAACATTCAATTACCCAAGTAACCAGGATTTGACCTCTCTGGACTTTACGGGCACGTTTCTGCTTTTAACTCAGCATGTAATCCTCTATCTAGATTCACAGGACTGGGAATTAATGATATGTCAGCAGCACCAAATTCAAGTTCCTTCCTTTGCTATTTTAATAGAGAATATAATTTTCTTAGATATTGTAAAGCCTCTGTTAAAATGGAAGAAAGGAATTTGATATAAATGTGTAAAGTATTATGAAATAAAATTGTTCACCTTCAACTCAAAGCTACATATTCTTCACTGGGCCAGTAGAATAATGAACAAAAAAACTTCTGCAGTTGAAGATCAGGCAATATTGATTGTATGTAAACACCTTTGATATTCACCGTGCTAAGTTCTACACTGTGGTCACTAAGTTTTACAATCCATCCCATAACCTTTTCAAAAATTGAAAAGATTTACTTCTCAGCAGTGTCTTAATGAAGCAGGAGCAGCAGTTGGATCCTCAGCTAGCTTTTGACAAAGAGGTCTTCATCTTCATCTTGTTCCCCTGATGGAGATCAGTCATCTCAGCACAGATCAGGGATTAAACTCTGAGCTTCCTTGGATCCTCCTGGATGGAATGGTCAGTGTTTCACACTGCAGTGTTCCTGGATTTTTCTCACTGCTTGCTCACAACAGTGACTGGGAAATGAAAGTTTAATTGCAGGATCGTTCAGGGCAATCGGGGAGGTTTGCTAACCCACACGCTCCTCACATTCTAAAATTCCTTCCAAAAGTCACTTTGTCTCTCCATCTCCCTCTCACACCTTAAAACGTCCTCGGTCACTCTATTAACGTATCATTGGCTCATTTTTTGCCCAAATATGTCTGTATTTTTTTATTTGTTATTGGGATGTAGGCATCGTTGGCTAGGCTGGCATTTATTGTCCATCTCTAATTGACCTTAAGAAGGTTTTGGTGAGCTGCCTTCTTGAACCACTACAGTCCATGTGGTGTAGGTACACCCACAGTGCTGTTAGGCAGGGAGTTCCAGGATTTTGACCCAGCAACAGTGAAGGAATGGCGATATATTTTCAAGTTGGGATGATGAGTGGCTTGGAGGGGAACTTGCAGTGGTGGGGATCCCTTGTCTCTGCTGTCCTTGTCTTTCTGGATGGTAGTGGTCGTGGGTTCGAAGGGTGCTGTTGAAGGAGCCTTGGTGAATTCCTGCAATGCATCTTGTAGATGGTACACACTGCTGCTACTGTGCATCGGTGGTGGAGGGAGTGAATGTTTGTGGATGGGTTGCCAATCAAGTGGGCTGCTTTGTCCTAGACGGTGTCAAGCTTCTTGAGTGTGGTGGGAGCCACACTCATCGAGGCAAATGGAGAGTATTCCATCACACTTATGACTTGGGTCTTGCAGATGGTAGAGGGGTTTTGGGGAGTCAGGGGGTGAGTTATGTACCACAGAATTACCAGCCTCTGACTTGCTCTTGTAGCCACAGAATTTATGTCTGGTTCAGTTTCTGGTAACCACCAGGATGTTGGTGTTGTGGGGGATTCAGCAAGTGTAACCTGCACCCCACTGCCTTCCTGCCTCTGTCAGAAATAAGTTCTGGGCAGGACAGCCCATAGTCGACCTTCCCACCCTGCTGTCAATTGAGGCCCTTAAGTATCCAATTAATGACCTCTTAAGGGCCTCATCCCATCACCACTGATATTAACCCCACTATAGATAAGCCTATTGCTATGCAGCATACAGCAGCTAAAACTGTACGGCCAGCTTGTCACTTCTTAGGGTTGAGTGGCGAGAGTGGGAGTGGGAATCAAAGGCGTTCAGTGCCTGATCGAGAGACTGGGCATTGGGAAGGTGGTTGCCTGCTGACAGCCACCTTCCTGCCCTCTCCCTGCAACCCCCACCCTGCGAAAACTCTCCACCCCCAACATCCCCCATTTCTAACCTGTGGCCTGGGTCACTGTCCGGCAGCAGCTACAGCCTCCCCGCTGGCATTGCTGAGCACAGCCTCTGATTGGCTAGCAGCTCATGGTCGATGAGACTTCTGCTCCCGGGATCTTGATTCCAGGGGAAGGCCCACCACTTTCCTGCCTGATTGGCATGCGGTTCGGTGGGCCTTCACCAATAGAGGCAGCACAGTTCTCATATCTGCTCTCTAGTTGGCAGGTGACACCCCTGACGCTTTAACAAGATTCCATCCTTTGTGTCTGCACAAGGGAAGAAGATCTCCAGGGCTCTGATATTCAATTTTATGCCCTGGCGGAAATTGGAAGCTGTTATATCTCAGATTTCAGGATGTGGGGACAGAATATAAACTCCTTATCAGACAAAGAAAAGTTCTACTAATTTGGAATTATCAGTTGTATGTATTAGTAAATAAAATATTCTGAAATGTCTCTTTGTTTGTCAGACACCCAGCATTTGTTCTACCCAGCTGTCTCCAAATACTGAGCTGCTTTGTATGGCCAAATGTTTCAAAGTTCAAACATTCATTCACAGATATACTTTTCATAATTTTCTCTGTCTGGAAATTTGGATGTTAATTGATCCCAAGAATTAGCGATAAACCATTTTTGTATTGGCCTCAACGTTAATTAAAAGGTATCATCACAAGATGGAAATGTTCTTGTTTCAGGTGTATCATTAATCTTTAGATACAACTGAATACAATTAACACCTTGACATAGGCTGTTACATCTGAGTTTACACATGGTAACTGCTTTCCCTCTTTACAAGCTCACAACACTTCAGTTTTATCACAAGTTATCCCAGTGTTCTCTTTGTCTATTGATGGGTTTGTTCACTGCAGCACATGGTTCTGAAGGCAAAGCCAGCCCTTCAAAGCTTCCATTTAACCAGAAACAAGCCCCAGTTCCAGCCTGACTCTCCTGATGGAATCAGGCAGGCAATGGATTAAATGAATGACAAAGAGCTTCCTGCTGCATTACTGCCACGAACAGGCAGGTGGGGTGCTGGTGAATATTTTAAAATTGGGGGTCCTACTTCGCAACTGAAACCTTGGCACGATTATAATGAATGTACCACATTCCTGCCAACTGTGGAACTGCCAATAAAAGCTGTGGACTGGTGAATCTAGAGAGTCACAAAAATTAAACTGGTTAAATTACTTTTTATTTGTCAATGGGCCAAGAGAGACAGCAGCTCTGGGCCCCAGGCTCTCCCTGCCCTAAGCTTTCCTCCCCTCCATCCTCTCTTGAAACCCCACATCTATTGCCACAACCTCTTACATAACCACTGAGGATCGTTCACCTGGGTTCCCAATGGAGCTTGCCTCCTGACCATGTCCTTTTTCTTCTTCTTTCTTGGTATGTGAGCCTCACTGGCAAGGCCAGCCTTTTTTGCCCATCGCTAATTACCCTTAAACTGAGTGGCCATTTCAGCAGGCAGTTAAATCAACCATATGGCTGGGGGTCTGGAGTCACATAAAGGCCAGACTGGGTAAGGATGGCAGATTTCCTTCCCTAAAGGACATTAGTGAACCAGATGGGTTTTTATAATAACTGATGATAATTCTCATGGTCAGCATGATTTAGATGCCAGATTTATTAATTGAATTTAAATTCCACCAGCTGCCATAGCCAGATTTGAATTTAAGGCCTGGAGCATTAATCTGGGCCTCTGGATTACTAGTCCAGTAACATTACCACTACTCCTGCCTGCTGGCTACCTACTGATGTCCCCAAAAATCCCATGAGATCCAGGATTTAAGACCTCACTCTACCTGAAGCACCCCCCCACCCCCCCCCACAACACACCACCCCTTGCCAAAGCTTCGTGACTTCTCTGAGTTAATCATGTCCCCAACTGGGGAGGGGTCAGAATCCAGAATCACTCCAAATCTCCATTTCTGCTTATTTAATGGATTCCAGGTACTCGATGACTGCCTGAAGAATGAATCTGCCTATGATAGAAGTTCACGGCAGTCTCTTTACTTTGCACAGAGGCAAGAGTAATTACATTTCCTTAAAATAAATTATCTCAACACATGGTGGAAAAAATGATATTTTCCTGGTGGTTCTCGACTTAAAGGGCTTATAGGGCACAGCAGCCAGGAAGAATTATTTCAAATGAAGTTTTGAATAACACATACCACTGTGTTCAAGGTTGTCCATGTAGTAATTGATTTGTGTCTCACCAACATTTGTAAGGTTATCATCTTAGCAAAGGGACCATGGGAGCTTGTGATAAAAGGACAGCAATAATCATGGGTGATTTTAATCGATGTTGTCAAGAAACTATCATATTTTTCATAATGGTATTCTGGGATATTGTAAGGTAGGCTTATGTGTGCATGTGGTTCTGTGGGTGGCTGATTTAATTGAATTAGAGTCGTAGAGAATGCAAGGTTGAACTTACCAAAAGACGTGTAAAAAGGGTATTTGAAGTGCAAATAAGTGAGCTAGGGTAAAAGTCTCAGCAGATAGGGTGTGAATGAAATTTGCATTTTAAAATAAGTGGAGAGCTGTTTGGTTTTCAAAGAAACATGATAAAGTTTTACAACTGACAGGATCAATGGAGCAAGGTTATTACCTTCATTTTTCCAAAAAGGAAAAGACCACAATGATAACATGAAAGATTTTTATATTATGGGAAAAATAAATTCCAAGGACATATGGGAACAATGGGATTTAAAGATTAAAGAGAGAGAAATGTATTTAAAGAAGAATGGAAGATTGTATCAGGCGTGGCCATTTAAGATTTAAAGGATACACCACGTGAAACAGACTTGGGGAAACAGCTTCTAGCCACTTTGAAGAAGTCTGCTGTTCCAGTAACCAAAATTGTGTTAAAAGCCTTTGGAATTCCACTGTTGAATGGGGGCTTGTGGTAATCTTGCTGGATTGCCTCTTTAAATTTAAAATCTCATTTGGGCTGTTGCGTTAAAGGGGGTGTGTAGTTGGCAGTCAGGTTAATTAAGAATTTTGGGATTTGTTATAATATTAAGTAATGGTATAACCATAATCTTGCGTATGTGTTTTAATTTTTTTTTTTGTTCATGAATGCTTTAACTTGATTTTTAAAATCTCTAAAAGGTGTTAGTGGACTCATTACTTTTGAATTCAGTGTACCAACCTTTTCGTAATAAATACAAATTGCAAAACCGTTGTGATAGCGTAGCCAAGTTTGCCTTGTGGATTTGGTCAGCCTGGCAAATACCACCTTCCGTATCATAACAATATATAGGCCAGAATTTTATGTCCTGCGGGCGGGCATGTGCCTCACCCGTCCAACCACAAAATAGCGTGAGATGACATTGGGCAAGTGCCTTGACATTACTCGGCGTGCATGGCAGTTGGAAGCCCACAATGAAGCTCATTAAGGAGGCAACTGAAAGCGATTTCTCATGGTCTGTCCACTTTTATGGTTGGTGGATGGACCAATCGGCCGGGCGGCCTTGACAATTTTGCTCAAACCTCTATCCAGGGCGGGATGAAGTCTCTGTGAGGAAATAAAATAAACAGAGATATCTGGGGCCTGGCTTTTTATAGGGTATGCTTTTAAGTGCTTGATTGTGCTGCATGCACATATTTTGCAGCATTTTTGTTGTTTTGTTTATTCTGTGGAGGTCTGCAGCTCCCTAAGGCAGCTGTCTGCCTTCAGGCAGCTCACTGGAAGCGCTCACCAGCACCCACAGTGAGGTCAGCACCCGCCCTCTTCCCACCCCTTTTTCTCAGGGCGTGTTTCACGCTGGCCGGCTGTTAATTGGACAGCTAGCGTGAAAGCGCAGTCAGGGGCCCATTTCCCGTCCGGTCCTGGCCTGTCGATTGCACTCACCCAATGAGCGAAATATTCAGGCCATGAACTGGAAGGGTCAGATTGGCAGCGGTAGCCTGGATGAGGAGTTCACACAATGCTTTTGAAATGGTTCCAGGATGTGCTGCTCTAAGGAACCAACCAGAGAGCAGGTTATATTAGACTTGGTATTGTGTAATATGACAGGATTAATTAATGATCTCAGGACAAAGGCACCTTTAGTTAGCAGCAACTACAATATGATTGAATTTTACATCCAGTGTGAAAGGGAGAAGAGTGGATAAAAGGTTAGTATTTTAAACTTAATTAAGGGCAACTATGTGAGCATGAAAGCTGAGCTAGCTGAAGTGAACTGGGATTCTAGGCTAGGGGATAGATCAATAGAGAAGCAGTAGCAGACATTTAAGGGGATAATTCAGAGTACTCAGAATAAGTATATTCTTACTGTAAAGAAAATTCTAAAGGAAGGACCCACCATCTGTGAATAGGAGGGGAGCTGATGGCATAGTAGTATTGTCGCTGGTCTAGTAATCTAGAGAGCTAGGGTGATGCTCTGGGGACCCGAGTTTGAATCCCACCACAGCAGATGGTGGAATTTGAATTCAATAAAAGTGTGAAATTATGATGGTCATGAAACCATTGTCAATTGTTGTAAAAACCCATCTGGTTCAAAACTGCTACAAAGTCTCAAAACAGGAATGAAGCCAGACAGACTGGAAATGACAACTGCAAACTCAGCCCTGTTGACCCTGCAAAGTCCTTCTTACTAATTAGTGCTGAAATTGGGAGAGCTGTCTCACAAACTAGTCAAGCAACAGCCTGACATAGTCATCCTTACATCTTACAGATAATGCCATCACTAGGCCCTGTCCCCCCCCAGTGGCAAAGACCCAGCAGAGGTGGCATACAGTCAGGAGGGAGTTGCCCTGGGAGCCCTCAACATTGACTCCAGACCCATAGCATCAGGTCAAACATGGGCAAGGAAATATCCTGCTGATTACCATGTACTGCCCTCCCTGTTGAACATTGTTGGTATGATGTAGGGCATCAGAGGAATTGCGATGTAGGTGGGAAGAGACTGGTTAAGGGGAGAGAGAATGGAGTCAAGATAGGAAGAAATGAGTTACATGGGGCAGGAACAGGCTGACACGATTGGTCTACTGGGACAGTCCTGTTTGTGGATTTTGGGGAGGAGGTAGAAGCGGGCTGTCAGGGGTTGGGAGACTATGAGGTAGGAAGCTTTCCAGAGGAAATCAGTGACAGTCCTGGAAACAATGCCTTGATGATCTAGGGGGAGGAAGGAGGAAATGTCTGAGAGTTGGCGCTCAGTCTCTGCGATGTAGAAGTCAGTACGCCAGACAACAATAGCACCACCCTTGTCGGCAGGTTTGACAACAAATTCAGGGTTGGACTTGACAGAATGGAGCGTGACAAGTTAGAGTTGGTGAGAGGAGCAGAGATATTGAGATGGCTGATGTTAGCCAATAGGTCTCAATGAAAAGATCAGGAGCAGATAAGAGCCAGAGGGAGGGGTCCAGGTGGAGGGAGAATACTGGAGGCGGGTAAAAGGATCCGTTGAACGGGGAGAGGACTCCTGCCCAAAGAAGTGAGCACGGAGACGAAGACGGCGTAAGAAGAGTTCAGCATCGTGCCGAGCCCGAAATTCATTGAGATGAGGATGTAAGGGTATGAAACTGAGTCCTTTGCTGAGTACTGAACTCTTTTTTATTTGGTACATCAATGACTGTTTCAGTGCCACTTCATGCTCTTGTCTGGACCTGGAAAAATGTATCAATTTTGCTTCCAATTTCCACCCCTCCATCACCTTCACATGGTCCATCTCCGACACTTCCCTTCCTTGACCTCTCTGTCTCAATTTCTGGTGATAGACTGTCAAACAACCGACTCCCACAGCTACCTCGACTACAGTTCCTCACACGTGCTTCCTGTAAGGACTCCATCCCATTCTCAGTTCTTTCGGCTCTGTTGCATCTGTTCTGATGATGCCACTTTCCAAAATGGCACTTCTGACATGTCTTTCTTCTTTCTTAACTGAGGTTTCCCATCCACAGTGGTTAACAGGGCCCTTGCCCCTGTCCGACCCATCTCCTGGGCCTCTGCCCTCACACCTTCCTCGCCCTCCCAGAACCACAATAAGGTCCCCCTTGTCCTCACTTTTCACCCCACCAACCTCCACATTCAAAGGATCATCCTCCGCCAACTCCATAAAGATGCCACCACATCTTCCCTTCACGCCCCCTGTCAGCATTCCATAGGTACCGTTCCCTCTGGGACACCCTGGTCCACTCCTTCATCACCCCCTACACCTCATACCCATCCCACGGCACTTTCCCATACAATCGCAGAAGGTACAACACCTTCCCCTTTACCTCCTCCCTCCTGAGTGGCCAAGGTCCCAGGCACTCTCTTCAGGTGAAGCAGTGCTTTACTTGCACCTCCTTCAGTTTGGCCCACTGCATTTGCTGCTCCTCTGCATTGGAGACCGAACACAGACTGGGTGACCGCTTTGCGGAACACCCTCAGACTGTCCACCAGACCTTCCTGTTGCTCGCCATTTCAACACCCCATCCTGCTCTCACACCCACATGTCCATCCTTAGCCTGCTGCATTGTTCCAGTGAAGCCCAACGCAAACTGGAGGAACAGCACCTCATCTTCCGATTAAGCACTTCACAGCTTTCTGGACTTAACATCGAGTTCAAGAGCTTCAGATCATGAACCCTTTCCTCCATCCTCACCCCTTTTTTATCCCTTTTTTCAATATTCATTTTTATTTTTCAATTTTTATATTTTTTCATCCACTTTTTAAAATTTATTTTCATTTTTATTTATTGTTTTATCCCCACCATTTATCCTATCTTCAATCTCTTTTCCCACCACCATTCCTTCCCCCCACCCCACCCCACCTAGGGCCATCTGTCACTTATTCATGTTGTTCTTTTCAGAGTGCTTACCCTTGTCCTGCCGTTATCACATTCTGCTTTCTGACCTTAATGCCACCATCAGCACCTCCCTTAGCCAGTATCACTACCATTAACACCCCTTTGTCCATGACATCTTTGTCAATCCCTCCTTAACCCCCACCTATTGCTAGCCTTCTATCCAGCCTCACGCCCCTTAAACAGTATAAGTTTCATCACATTTTTACTTCTTTAACTCTGAAGAAGAGTTATACGGACTTGAAAGGTTAGCTACTTTTTTTCTCTCCACAGATGCTGTTAGACCTGAGCTTTTCCAGCATTTTCTGTTTTTGTGTTGAATACAATCCTGGTCTATTCACCCTGTCCTCATAATTTAACCCTTTAAGCATGGGTATCATTCTGGTGAATCTGGTGCTGCACCCCATCCAAACCCAATATATCTTTCCTGAAATTTGATGCCCAGAACTAAATGCTTTTTCAACTCAATATTTGTCAATAGTTGAAATCCCAATGATCACAAGGAGGAAAGATTCCAAAGTGTAAATTGATGGGACAATCTGCCAAGCATCTCCTGCATGCTCCTAATCTCAACGTTCTCCTTCATTGACTGTGTTGATGCAGAGATACTCCTGCCTTCTAAGATTCCCCTAAAGTTCCTTGGTGAGAGGCAACAGAGGGAACAAGGCTGATTTTTTTTTTTATTTATTCATTCATTTATCACCCATCCCTAATTGCCCTTGTTCAGGGGACATTTTTAAGACTAAACCACATTGTTGCGGGTCTGCAATCATATGTAGGCTAGGCCAGGTAAGGGCAGCAGATTTCCTTCCCTAAAGGACATTCGTGAACTGGATGGGTTTTTACAACAACAACCAGCAATGGTTTCATGGTCATCATCAGAATTTTAATTCCAGATTTTTACTGAATTCAAATTTCATCATCTGCTGTGGTGGGATTCGAACCCCGGTCCCCAGAGCTTTACCCTGGGTTTATAGAATACTAGCCAAGTGACAATTTCACTAGAAACTAGACAAATGGCTGAGGGAGAAATAGTAGTCAGGGAGGGCATTGAGGAAAGGGCACCAGTCAAACCTGCTCGTCTTTGAATAGTTCGAGAATTTTTAACATCCATCTGAACCAACATAACAGGCAATTGGGACTTCAGTCTAGCAGGGCACTCAGGAAGTATGACACCTCTGACAATAATATTACTTCCTCAGCGCTGGACTGGAGTGTCGACCTAGATTATAAATCCATGCCCTGGAGCCATATTCCCTAAACTAACAGCCTTCTGACATGGAAGGAAGTTGAGCACTGGATTACTGGCCCAGGAACTTAACCACGATACGATTGTCCCCCTCGTAATCTCAGTGTTGCCCTTCCTGCTGATATTCCAGTGATTCCTACTGGAGAGTCCTTGTGTATAGACTTTGGGACTGAGGACAGGATCCGCCTTGACTATGGTGCTTTCTACAAGTAGCCTGCCAACATTAACTACATTTTGGAATGGTCACTTGAGTGAGACACCAATAGAAACCGTACTCTAGTAGAGTTCAACGCCTGCAGGGGAAACGAACATACATGAAGCAGCATGGTTGGTGCAATCTCTCTCTCTCTGTGTTCAGGTACCCTGGGGTGAAATTTATTAAACCATGTAGCTCAGGCCACACAAAGGCATCCAGCTGCAGTGAATAAACATGATCTTCCAACTGATTTACAAAGTTTGTAATGACGATCACCTGAATTGAAAAAGATAAGCGGTATTCAAACAAAGTGAGCATCTAAACTCCCTCCAACTGTAGTATCAGGCTGCTGAGCAGAATAAAGGTTAACTGCAGATTTACTCAGTGGAGGGAGGGAGGCTAGAGAGCCCATGTAAGAGTGGAATATGTCTAGGATAATGCTTTACAATAGAACCTTCTCCAAGCTTCTGCTAAAGGATTTCCTCCCCATACCCTGCAATAAAAATAATTGTTTCACTTTTCCAAGAGTTAATTCATATTGAGACAGGAACCCTGCCATCACCTAGTATTGCACTGTGGGAGGCATCAGAGCAGGGTCCAACTCTGTCCTTATCCAATGTCCAGAAATAGATTCTCCAGCAATCAGGAGTCCTGGTTTGTTTGTAGCCTAGAGGTTTCTTTGCCCATTACATCAGATCAATTAACATCTGACCTGAAAGCATAACAGCATTTCAACATTGAGTCAACAAAGTACAGGCGGCTGTCAGTGTCATAGAATGAACCCATTCCAAAATGCAATTCCTTGTTCAAATGTAGTGTGGAGTATCAGGATGAAAGAGACTAAATAAACGAGAAGGCATAGGTTATAAATGAGCAGAACATGTATTAATATACCAGGCAGTGTGCTGGTACTAAATGACAATAAAGTGGAATTCTAAATTCATCACTGCAGAGGTCCCAGGTCAGATAATGGGGATTAGAGGGGAATGGAGAGGTCCCACAGACATAGTAGCAGCATAACACAAGAGAGATCGATTGATAAATCACATCCACACTTCAGACATCCTATCAGATTCCTTATTGTGATTTTACAGCCAATTGCCTTGTATCAAATTCTCCAATGGGGTTTCACTCCATCTATCTTTAAATCCAGATATCTGTTCCATCACTGCAGCTAACACAGTAAATGAGGTGGCATTGTCTCCAGAGACTGCAGACCTACCAAAAGATTGGTTTTGGTTGACACTTTGAAGGCGCCCGTCATTCTGGGGGGGTAAGAGAAACAGGGGGGTAAGAGAATCTTCTCATCCTGCCCGCAGTGGGTTTCGTGGCAGATGGAAGCGGAGAATTCAGTGGGGAGCCAAGAATTAGAAACCTGCTGGCATGAAAATAGTTTGCAATTCTCTTGATGTCAGGTTAATAGTGGGGTCGGGTATCCCGCAGAGCAGTGGCGTGAATGTTATTTGCATTCATTACCATCTTGTAAATATTCATTAAATTAGCTTCTTGCCGGAATCCCGGGCCGCCTTCCAATCTTACCAGCGAGAAATCACATCGGTCTGAATTTCATTTGAAAAAGGGGTTGCGTACACAGATTGGACTTCACTTTACTCATGACTTTGAGGTGAATGCAACACAAGTAGCTTACCTTCAATAGGACTGCGCTGGTCTCATTGTGATGCCAGTGGAACGTCATACTGCAGGGGCTGCAGGGCTGGTCTGCTCCCGGTGCTTACCTCCATAGTCACAAGGACACAACTGTGCAGTGGTACACAGGCAAGGCTAAAACATTTCCGACACTGACCAGTATTGCTATGGGGTGGGGGTGGTTTGTAGGGGTGTTCTGCTGCCAGTGGGAGCCACTGTTGCACAGAAGGACACCACTGTGCAGTGGTATTCGTACAAGGCTGACCATTCAGAAACCAGCCTTTTGGCTCAGGAAAGGATTGGGGGGATTTTGGATGGGGAAGGATGAACACATGGAGGGCACTTGGGAAGGAAAGCTTTGCAAGAGTTTGGGGTGGGGAAGGGTGAACACCATGGCAGATGCTGAAATTTGAATCTAATAAAAAAAATCTGGAATTAAAAGTCTAATGATGACCATGAAACCATTGTTGATTGTTGTCGAAATACATCTGGTTCACTAATGCCCCTTTAGGGAAGGAAATCTGCTGTCCTTACCTGGTTTGGCCTACACATGACTCCAGGGTCGCAGCAATGCGGTTGACTCTTAAATGCCCTCTAAAATGGCCTAGCAAGCCATTCAGTTCTCAAGGGCAGTTAGGGATGGGCTAGTCAGCTACACCCACATCCCACGAAATAATAAAAAAAACGGCGGGGGGGGAATGAGGAAGGAAGATAGGCTTTGCAAGGGGTTGGGGGGTGGGGGGGTGGTGTGTGGGGGGGAAGGGGGCATGGTGAAAGGCAGAGGGCCAGGGTGGCATTGCAAGGAAGTGGAGGAGGAGGGGGAACGATGGGAGGCAAAGGGTAGACCGAGGGGTGGGAAGCTGGAGCCCAGCAAGGGTAACTGAAATGCTGACAAACAAAGTGGCAGGTAAAAGGGATACCACATGGATGAATGGAAGGGGTTGCACGCAGATGCTCGAATAGGAAACAGGGTTGTTAGTGTGCCACAAGAGGGATGGCTCGCATGTAGACTCATAATGGGAGGGGGGCAGTTGGGCAGGGAGACAGTGTAGTCTTCAGTCATGAGGGCGATGGGCAACTCTGTGAAAGCCAAAGTCCTTGGTCTGGGTTTGCAGTCAGACATTCCTGGGGCTCTGTGGAAAGCAGTTAGAGAGTAGAGATATTCCTGGGGCTCTGTGGAAAGCAGTTAGAGAGTAGAGATATTCCTGGGGCTCTGTGGAAAGCAGGTAGAGAGTAGAGATATTCCTGGGGCTCTGTGGAAAGCAGTTAGACAGTAGAGATATTCCTGGGGCTCTGTGGAAAGCAGGTAGGGAGTAGAGATATTCCTGGGGCTCTGTGGAAAGCAGTTAGAGAGTAGAGATATTCCTGGGGCTCTGTGGAAAGCAGTTAGACAGTAGAGATATTCCTGGGGCTCTGTGGAAAGCAGTTAGAGAGTAGAGATATTCCTGGGGCTCTGTGGAAAGCAGTTAGACAGTAGAGATATTCCTGGGGCTCTGTGGAAAGCAGTTAGACAGTAGAGATATTCCTGGGGCTCTGTGGAAAGCAGTTAGACAGTAGAGATATTCCTGGGGCTCTGTGGAAAGCAGTTAGACAGTAGAGATATTCCTGGGGCTCTGTGGAAAGCAGTTAGACAGTAGAGATATTCCTGGGGCTCTGTGGAAAGCAGTTAGACAGTAGAGATATTCCTGGGGCTCTGTGGAAAGCAGTTAGACAGTAGAGATATTCCTGGGGCTCTGTGGAAAGCAGTTAGACAGTTGAGATATTCCTGGGGCTCTGTGGAAAGCAGTTAGACAGTAGAGATATTCCTGGGGCTCTGTGGAAAGCAGTTAGAGAGTAGAGATATTCCTGGGGCTCTGTGGAAAGCAGTTAGAGAGTAGAGATATTCCTGGGGCTCTGTGGAAAGCAGTTAGACAGTAGAGATATTCCTGGGGCTCTGTGGAAAGCAGTTAGACAGTTGAGATATTCCTGGGGCTCTGTGGAAAGCAGTTAGACAGTAGAGATATTCCTGGGGCTCTGTGGAAAGCAGTTAGAGAGTAGAGATATTCCTGGGGCTCTGTGGAAAGCAGTTAGAGAGTAGAGATTTTCCTGGGGCTCTGTGGAAAGCAGTTAGACAGTAGAGATATTCCTGGGGCTCTGTGGAAAGCAGTTAGACAGTAGAGATATTCCTGGGGCTCTGTGGAAAGCAGTTAGAGAGTAGAGACAGTCCTGGGGCTCTGTGGACCTCACAGTCAACAGTCAGAGAGTGGAGAGAGTGATGGAGAGCCATGCAGCAGAAGTAATCATTGGGAGCACAATGTACCCCCGCTCCAGGGAGGGGCAAGGGCTGTGTGCTCAGTAAGAATAATGCACAGTTAGGTATGCAGGTCTGGCTCACTGTCGCTGTCCATGGGCTTGTCTGTCTCTGTACTGGGCTGCAGATAGTATGGTAATGGTAATGGGAGGCATCTGCAACCTATATTTGGGGAACATAATGTTGGAGGGAGTATGTGAAGCTTTCCTGGGGGGGTGGGGGGGTCACCTCAGTAGGTGACCATGCACACAGCCTCCAGGGTAGAGGTCCATATGGGTCATGGGCGCTTCAGAAGTGATGGGCTCAGGGAGGAGGGTAGGAAGGTCCACCACAACAACAATGGGATCCAATATTATTGGGGGAAGCTGCAGAATAACGGGAGGTAGCTCTACCTTCACATCATGAGGCTCCAGGTAGATCTCTGGGACATGGACTGTGAGGAGAAGCGTTGATGCTCGTTTTGAAATAGTAATGCAGAACTACATCTTTATCTACTGGAGTTATGACGCAATTATAATTTAAAAGTAGAAGCGAATCTTAACAGTATGAGTCTGAGGCTGTGTGGGAGCAGTACACTGCTGGAGTTATTTTTTATTCATTAGTGGGATGTGGGCATCGCAGGCTAGGCCAGCATTTATTGCCCATCCCTAGTTGCGCTTGAGAAGGTGGTGGTGAGCTGCCTTCTTGAACTGCTGCAGTCCATGTGGTGTAGGTACAGGATTTTGACCCAGCAACAGTGAAGGAACAGCGATATATTTCCAAGTCAGGATGGTGAGTGGCTTTGAGGGGAATTTCCAGGTGGTGGTATTCCCATCTATCTGATGCCCTTGTCCTTCTAGATGGTAGTGGTCGTGGGTTTGGAAGATGCTGTCTGAGGAGCCTTGGTGAGTTCCTGCAGTGCATCTTGTAGATGGCACACACACTGCTGCTACTGTGTGTCAGTGGTGGAGGGAGTGAGTGTTTGTGGATGTGATGCCAATCAAGTGGCTGCTTTATCCTGGATGGTGTCGAGCTTCTTGAGTGTTGTGGGAGCTGCACTCATCCAGGCAAGTGGGGAGTATTCCATTACACTCCTGACTTGTAGATGGTGGACAGGCTTTGGGGAGGCAGATGGTGAGTTACTCGCCTCAAAAACAGGGCAGCATCAGCGACAATGCCAGTAGACAGAAACCACTGTAGACCATATCTCTTGATGCCTTTAGAGTCCATAAATCTATCTATTTCCTTTTTGAATATATTCAGTGACTTGGCCTCCACAGCCTCTGTGGTAGAGAATTCCACAGGTTCACCACCCTCTGAGTGAATAAGTTTCTCCTCATCTCAGTCCTAAATGGTCTACCCCATATCCTGAGATTGTGACCCCTTGTTCTAGAATCCCTAGCCAGAGGAAGCATCATCCCTGCATCCAGTCCGTCCATCCCTGTCAGAATTTTATACATTTCAATCAGATCCCCTCTCGTTCTTCTAAGCTCCAGTGAATACAGGCCTAGTCGGCCCAATCACTCTTCATATTGCAACCTTGCCATCCCAGAAGTCAGTCTGATAAATCTTCGCTGCACTCCCTCTATAGCAAATAAATCCCTTCTTAGGTAAGGAGATGATGCCAAGCGCAGCTCCACCAGGGGGCCCTGCCTGATGTCCAGGCTCAAGGGGAATCAGATCAAGAACAAGAGGGTCAGGAGGAGAGGCCCAGACAGCAGCAACAAATCGCCAGACCAAGGGTATACCAAAGAAGACTCTCCTATTTACAAATGAGTGAGAGACAATGCTGGGCACATCTGCACTTGTCCGAGCTCTGGTAGATCACACATGCCACATTCTTCGTGAATGTGCCCGTGCAGTTGGAGACTATCCCCTGCTAGTGGCTTTAAAAGTGACCACCGTGTTCAATTTCTTTGCCTGTGGGTCATTCCAGGGTCCACTGGGACCTGTGCAGCATCTCACAGTCTGCACACATAGATGCATATTAGAGATCATAGGTGCCCTTTACAGCAAGGCACATGGGTGCAGTCGATTACAACTTGCACTCTTGGGAAGCTTGGGATAGCTGCAAATCTGGTGAATCTCACAGCCTGGCTATCTTTGTCCAGAGCTTACATAACATAGTGATGTTAGGTAAGCTCTGGACAAAGATAGCCAGGCTGTGAGATTCACCACATTTGCAGCTATCCCAAGCTTCCCAAGAGTGCGAGTTGTAATCGACTGCACCCATGTGGCTTTAAGGTTGCAAAGGCTACCATTCCATGAGTGTACAAGTGGTGTGTGATCACTGGAAGCATATAATGCGGGTTTGTGCCAGGTACTCTGGGGGCTATACCATGACTCATATATCCTGAGTCACTCTCAGGTGCCTGAGATTTACGAAGGGTCTAAACATCTGCAGGGATGTCTGCTCAGGGATGAGGGCTACCCACTGAAAATGGCTGATGCCATCAGTCATTCCAAGGACAGGTACAACACTGCTCACAGCTCCACACACACCCTAATAGAGCAGACCATTGGGGTCCTGAAGATGCACTTCAGATATTTGGACCGCTCAGGTGACGCACTACAGCACACTCCTGATAGGGTTCCACGCATTATTGTTGTGTGTTGCACCCTTCACAACCTCACAAGAGCTGATCCCTTGCTGGAGAGTGAAATGGGGGAGGATGAGAACTCTTTGGAGGATGAAGAGCTGGAGGCCAGGAACATCAAGAGGGTGATGAAGGTACTTTTGAAGATAACGATGCCATAGAGAAACCAAGACGTGGAAGACGTGCCTGTGACACTTTAATCACTGCCAGATTCCAGGAGGAGTGAAGTGAAGGCATGGGCGCAGTCCTCCCAGCCCTCAATGCCATTCTCTATCATCTCAAGAGATTTCCAACCAATCGAGTCCAGCATTGACACTTGCACCTTCTGGCCTCATGATTCACCAGGCTATGATCTCCACAAAGATCTGTGGTGCCCTCTGGATGCGCTCCCTCTGGGAAGTGAGAATCCACTCAGCAACGAAAGCGATGTGAGAAATGACTTGAAGCAGCCTTCACCACATAATTAAGAAATTACATTGCACAGTGAGATGAGGGGATGATTACAGGTCTCCTTTTCCCTTCCATGTTTTGTCCTTTGCCACTACCACAGGAGACACAACTGCCGCTAACCAATCAAGGTTAATGTGCTGCCCTCACACAATGGTCTTCCTTGAGGAAGAAAGGTTAGAAGTGTATAAATCATACACTTCCAATAACGATTTTAACACATCTCCCCGAGATCACACTGGGGTGCGGAGACTATCTTCACTGAGGTTGACATCACATGAATGTGAATCTCACAAAGGGAGGCTATCATTCATGGGACGATGGCCAAACCTCAGAATAAGAGGATTCAAATGTACAAAATCACAATGAGCAAAGCCACTCAAATAAACATCAAATATATTTACAAAAGTACAACATTTATAAAGTGGTTGCACACTCGTGACTCAAAAGGGATTTCAATATTTCTTCATTTTCCTAACCCAGCCACTGTGCCGGGGTGCAGCCCTGACATCTGCAGCAGAGGTGGAGGCTGACTGCTGACTGCTATGCCTTGATGCCTGTGATGATCTTGGTGGACGTCCAGTCGGCTATCGTTCGCAGAGGTTCATCATCTGACTCGATTAAGTGGGTTGCTGGCCTCCAGCAGCCCTCCGAATGCCTGAGACCTGGGCTGTCCCTGCCTCTGACTTCTGCAGGGACATGTTAGTGAGGTGTTCTCCAGTAGATGAGCCTGAGCCTAACCTGGAGCTATGACCCACCGAGGTGCGTGTCTCTGCACTGTTGGAGCGTGTGGGTGAGCCTTGTGATGGTTCTTCTTCAGCTTCCTCTTCAGATGTGGTCTGTGGGCTGGGACCTATGGTGGGCACCCGTGTGGACCTTGATCTGCTGGTGCCTATAAGATAGGGAATGGAGTTTTAGTTAATGAGCATGAGGAATAAAAGACTGCATATCCCTGACTGTGATTATCATCTGTGCTAGGTTGCTGAGACAATCCGATCGCCCCTTTCCCACAGGAGCGATCGCTGTCCTCCACAGCAAACTTGGCTGCAACGTCCTCAAACTCACTGAGGGCAATGATGTTGGTCGTGCTCCCTCTGGCCTGTACTCTTTCTCACCTGTTGTGGGCAAGCTTGCCCGGGATGAAGATAAAAGAAAGGCATGTGATGAGAAGGGATGGAGCAGAGGTTGGGAAATATTCATGCCCACTGGGTGTGCTGAGCCCTTCCCAGCAGGTCTGAAGATGGAGAGTGCGCAGCATGATAGACGGGATGGTGTCAATGTGAAAGGTTCCATTAGACAATCAGTGGGGATGTGTGTCCGCCGCGAATGGTCGTGAGAGATCCCTGAAGACAGCAGCCCTTTGGGTACATGATGCCATGATGAGAGCTTGATATTGGAGGAAGTTGAAAGATGACTTAACCTGGTGGAGCAAATTAGATCATTCATCCTCTCATGGATCTCATTTCAGGTGCTGTTACCAGCCACACTGACCTCCTTTGCGATGGCCTTCCAGGCCAGAGAGGTGAGGTTGGTGTGCTTCCTAGAACTGTCCCTGGGATACAGGACATCTCTATGCACCTGCACTGCTCAAGGGCCTCATGGCTGAAGCAGGGCACTGCCTTCTTCTTTTGGATCGACGACGTCTCTGTGGGTGTCCTGGAGACAGCTGGGCTGGAAGGAGTGAGACATTTAAATATGACGCTCGGACCTTCAACCCCACCAGGTAATGGCGAGACGGAAAAATCAGCTCCCAACCCGCCTGGTGATTCGGAGAGATACTCATCTGAGCATAATTAATTAGCTTCCAAGCACGGAGTCAGGCGCAATTTCCTGCCATCCCGAGCAGCGGGGCACATGTCATGAGACCCACCCGACACCACTCTCTGTTTCAAAAACAGAAAATTCCACCCAGAGTTCCCAGACTCAGAAGCTGCCACCACTGTTCAGGACACATGCGGATCACTCTGCAATATAAACACTGCCACCACTGTTCAGGACACATGCGGATCACTCTGCAATATAAACAGTGCAGACTACATATCACCAAGATTCTAGACAGCTATGATACTTGTGTGAATATTCACATCCATTAGCAGTATTCTCCTTTCAAGTCAGGGGGATGATGGGTGCAAGCTCTAGTACAGGACTTGAGCACAATCTAGCCAGAGGTTTACTACAGTGCTGAGTGAGTGCAGCACAGTCGGAGGGAACCTGGCTGTAGCTTTGAGTGTGTAATCCCATGACACCATTGGAACAGAAACAGGAGCTCCTATCAGCATCATCGACAACATTCCCTCCTCAATCAATGTCACTGACTAACATATTAACAAGCCATTCACCTCATTACTGTCACGACCGAATAGCAGTCACTGCACATCAATACAGCAATTGAAATGTTTCAATATGGCATGGTGTTAAATATCATTACAGAATCATTTCTACATGAAAGGATTTCTGTTGTATAAAGATGAATTAGATAATTATTCATAAAAAATACATTTTCTTAAACAGTTAATCATGAAGGAAGTATTCATGATTATTATAGACTATAAAAGAAAGAATTAAGTTGAAACCTGGACAAGACCACAAATTTGTCTAATATCTGACATGAATGAGCAGCCTAGAGACAAAAGGCTGCTCTCGTGTGAAAAAAAATACATTTTTTCAAATTTGCGTTTCTTGTGGGTAATGTAACCATCAAGTTCATGCCTGGTCATCATAGCAAACTGAGTATTAAATATTCATAACCCAGAATTTCCCATTACCCTCCAAAATCAAATGTATTTATCGTAATTCTGTTTTCGGTGTAATTTACAGGGAAGAGAGGGGACACAAAATGGAGAAACAGAGAAGGCACATCCTGATTATTCATTAAAATCCTATCAATAAGTTGCAGTGATTTAAACCCTAGGACATTATATGAGGGCTCAGCACTGAGGATCAGTGTATCCGTGATAAGAATCTAGTCAGTCAGCATTACATCAGCAAAGTAGAATATAAGGGACAAAACTGCAGCATTATTTGTTTGTTGATGAGATATCCACCCTGAACCAGGCACAACTGATTCATTTCTTTCCTTTTTGTATTGAATTTCATGAGGTTCAATTTAATATATATTCCGTAAAGCTGTTAAAGATTTTGATTCCACAATTTTGATTCCTTGTGGAAGACAACACTGGAACATTTATTTTCTTAGCATGGTTGTGCCTCCACTGAGAGCAATGCAGGTTTCAGGGTTGAAACAAACTGTTTAGTCTTGGCTTGTGTTGTGTTGGGCAGGGGAAAAGAGGGAAAACAAGATGATTAAGCATGACATTGCATCTTTTGGTTGGGGCACCAGCTGGTGGTTTAGTCTCCTTACCATGCTTAAAGGAACAAATTCTTCAATCCCACCCTTCCAGAGGAGAACTTCACTCTAAGGGAGGACAAGCAAGAGATGGGGGCAACACTGCCAGTCAAATTAACATAGTGAGTGGGTAACTGGCAGATGGTTTGAGTTTGGGGGCAGTGTTAGGACAGTGTGGCAGGGGAAAGGGTTGCTGGTTATGACAACCTGCCAGCTTCCCATTCCAGGGGCAGGCTAAGTGTCAATTACTGGGAGTGGGGTATTGGTTTTGACTGTGTTTACGGTTGATGGACTTGGGGAGGTCAATTAGGAGGCCATTGGCAAAGTGAAGTCTGGAGGTCACAACAGTGTGGGTTTGAAGCTTCCTTTGAGATCAACCAAGACATGGGGTGGAATTTTAGGCCGGCAGGATTTTACTGTCCCGCTGAGTCAATGGATGTCTGAACAGCAGGCCACATTTTACAGCCCCACCCTCACTGTGGTGAAGCTGTAAAATTCCACCCAAGCAAGTTGCACCTCAACATCAGACAGCTTGGGTCAGCATTTAGGAAAGGATGTGGGATCAGGTCAAACTGCAGAGTTTCTGGTAGGGACCGATAATGAAAAATAGCATTTGCCCTGGCACCTACGGCAAGGAGTTTATATTCTAGGAAAGGGTGAAAGGCTTAACATTGGTTGTTGAAACTGGTCCAAGTCTCATCCTCCAGGCATGAAACCATTGAAATATAACAACCTGTTTTACTCTTCGCTTACTTCAAACTCAATTCCCAAATTTAATTTAGTTGTAGAAAGGAGGGTGTCCCGTAGGTAATTCCTAATGAAGATTAATAAACAACTTTGATTCCTATCTACTATCTTCACCTGATGATTATTACTGTAGGATCTTCATCATATGTCATACTACCCCTGGTGACAGATTTTGAATTATCTATGTAAATTCAATATCTAATAATTTGAGTGTAATTTTCACTCAACAGGGATCCACTAAACTCAGATTAAACAGTAATTATTGTAAATCAACAATCTTTTACGTAAATAACAGAAAATGGAGAAAACACCTCATGGTTCCATGCTAGAAATTAATAGTCACTATATTTAGGAAGTTGTGTTATCAGAATTAGTTGGAAACCAAAAGACCACAAGAAAGGTTCAGATGAAGAAAAGTCTCTGCCCATTTGATCCATTTCTTCCCAAACACTAGTATCCGGCGGTTTGTTTTGGAAGTCCAATATGTTGGCCTCATCCACCATTCCCAGAAACAACTTCAACCACTTTATCAGACTCTTCATAAAGAAATACATCTAACATTTGTCTTAAGCAATCCCTTTATAACCTCAACTCTTCCTGAGCTACTGCAAGCATGGAAACATTCTGAATAGTGATACGTTAATGAAACTATTGTTTGTAAAAGCTCCTTTGGCCAAGCCTTAGTCAGCAAAGTCGCTTCCTGGTTCTGGTGCTTAGTTATAGAAAGAACATCCCAGGTTCAGTCCCATTCTGCATTAGGTTAAAAAACCACAGCCAGGTCAACAATTGGAGAACTCCAGTTAGGCTCAGTGGCCTCTAGTTCCTCCTGCAGGAAATGCAGCAGAGTGGATATCAGGTGAGGTCAGGTTTGGTGACACACCTCATGTTTCATATGTGTGGTCAGTATTCCCAGTACTGGATGATTATCCGCTGTGTATGAATCATCCCTAGAACATTGCCAGGAGAACACAACATAAATTGCCAGCTTAATCGGACATGACATAGCAAGATCCAAGTCACAGGGAGTTGGGAAAATGAGATGTCTCCCTACAATCACTCGGCATTGGTTTTCTTCTCAGTCCCAGTGAGGCTGCAGCATGAAAGAGTTTAAAACTCAGCGCAGCCCAGATTTAACCTGTGAGGTCCACCCTAGTTAGTTAATATTAGCTGCCATTCTCAAACATCTGAATTAGCTCTGGGCTTACATCTGGCGTGGGATTGTTTATAAAAATCCCCAGTTCAAAATAAGGGGCAATTTAGGTTTCAGTTCTGTTGCTACAAGATTGTCTATAATTAATATTATGCTGATAGATTGAAATGATGAAGGACAGAAGGACAGTTGAGTAGAATATGAGGGGAATGTAATTCCAGCAAATTGGCCTTTTAATGAGCATTTATGAGATGTAAATGAATGCAAATGCGGTTCCCAACATGGATCAGCAGGAAACCAGACCCACCTTTAACCCATAATCAAAATTAAGAGAACAAAATTCCAAACTAATTTCCCACTGGTGGGGAAACTGACTTTTTCCATCATGCCAAATTGAGCGCGCCTCACTGCCACAACTCCCACCACTGGCAGGAGTGGAAAATTCTGCCAGTTACTAATTCCCACTGTTTATCTAATAATGTGGAGAAAAAATAAATTTGACTTAGGTTTGGAACATAGCTTGGGAATGGAGGTGATTTTGTGTGAATTTATTTATTCAAAATTCATTTGCAATTTAACAGTGAATCAGGATTTGCTATTGTAATAGTTAATGTGCAGTTTTTTGAGCTTGCAGCTAACTGGTCTATTAAAATTTTAAAAATATGCATGTTGCTGCTATAAAGCATTAACTATTACCTATGAAATCTCAGCACTGTCCTATTATCAACATGATCAATTGTTAAAGTAGTTACTATCAATCTTGGCCTGTGATCTAGTTGTGTTAGATCTCCCTGGCATATCACACTAATACTTTGGATTTATTTAAGGTTTGTTCCTATGGGCACTGAATATTATAGGCATAATTCACTTTGAAACTTCTTGCTTGTTGTGAATATAAAATACAAGCTGTCGAAAAGAGCGGGAAAAAAAATCACAGATATATTTATTCAGTCACAATCAGACAAGTACAAAGTATTTATTAGCATAAGCAACATGATGGGTGAAAAGCAAAAAATGGATTTTGCTTTTCAATATCCGCAATGTGCAGAAAGAGTCAGGTATCAGATAATGTCAACATTGAAACTGACTGTAGTCCAGTAAATAGGAGAGAGAATGACCTAGTGAGTGATGACAGCCTGCACACGGCCCATTATAGACATTATATATTCATTAAAGAGGTATAGGATTCAAAACATGCAACAGTGTACCCAGCCTTTCAGTTCTTGAGTGTGAAGAGCCTTATAACAGGAATAATTCATCAAACTCTGATACAAATGGAAAACTCAGCTCATGCAGCATCACACATTTCCACACACTGTGCAATGCAGCTGTTTAAGGCACTGTTCTCTTTTTGATCAATGTTTTATTTTTGCATGTCTCCCCCTTCTTCCCCCTCTCCCCTGCCCCTCCCAGGGGATACTGACCTGTGTTAGGGTACAACCTAACTGGACCCTCCAAAATATCACCCAACGAGCAGCAACAGGACCATCTCCCAATTTTTGTAACCTTTTCCATCAAGAATTCTCATACTTGATATAATACAAGTCTAATTCAAAGTAACATTCCCTCAACTCTGCCCCAATAAGCACCCAGGCCAAGGGCACTTTCTACTGCACTGTTTCACTCTCCTCACTCGCTATCCTGTAACCTAACTGAGTATGACTCATTTAGGAGAAATTTTGTGCTTGGCAGTCATGGAAATGTAGTAAACAGCAGGGAGGATAGTACAGACTTCAGGAGGCCCATGGCAGATGAAATTTAGTACAGAGAAGTGTGAAGTGACACATTTTGTTGAAGCATGAGAAGAAACATTATAAACTAAATAGTATAATTTTAAAGGGGGTGCAGGAACAGAGACCCTTCGGATGGATATACACAAATCTTTGATGGTGGCAGGACAAATTGAGAAGGCTGTTTTAAAAACACCGTAGATGTTGACATAATTTGACTTTTGAAGCCTCGAAAAACCCCTCCAAAAACGGGGTCAACTTACAGGCTGCGGATAAAAGTGAACCAACGGCAGGGGTGTCACCTTTGTTGGACGATATGTGGGGTCTACTCTGTGTAGGAGTGACTTAAACTCCTGTGCATCTTCACAACACGGCCCATATTGTCTGTTTGATCCCTCGTGCCCAGTTATAAGGTACTGGTGAGTAAAATATCCATTTGTGGTGTGAAAAGTTGAGACTGACTATTAATACAATTATAGCATGTCATGACTGAAAAAAAGGATCTATTTATACACTAAGTTTATATAAAAACATGATTTTTAGGGCTGAGAAAATGGGGTCATCTTATGCTGCAGGGCTAATTATACACTATAGTATGTACAGTAATATAGGAACCTTGGCTTTACAAATAGAGGCATAGATTACAAAAGCAAGTAGGCTATGCTAACCCTGTATAAAATACTAATTAGGCCTCAGCTGGAGGATTGTGTCCAGTTCTAGACATCACACTGTAGGAAGGATGTGAAGGCATTAGGAGAGGAGATTTACTAGAATGGTACTGGGGTTAAGGGTCTTCAGTTATGTGGAGAGGCTGAAAAAGGTTAAGGGGAAATTTAATTGAGGTATTTCAAAATTCTGAGGGGTTTTGATAGAAAAAAAATAAAGAAAAATTATTTGAAGTAGCAGTGTCAGTAAACAAAGGACACAAATTTATAATTTGATTGGCAAAAGAGCCAGAGGGCAAGTATTTTTATATTACATTGGAAGTAGATTCAACAGTAACTTTCAAAGGGAATTGGGTAAATACTTGAAAAGGAAAAATTTGCAGGGCTAGGGGGGAAAAAAGCAGGGGGAAATTAGACTATTTGGATAGCTCCTTTAAAAAACAGCACAGGCATAATGGGCTGAATGGCTTCCTTCTGCTTCACCACCTAGGTGGTAAATTGGTGGTTGCATCACCCATTGAAACCAATAAGATGAGAATTTGGATGGGTTTATAAAGGACTGGCAATTGCCTGCACCTAAACACCACACAACGATGGCAGAGATCTGCCCCTGGATGTTTTAGATACACCAGAGACCTAGCGCATGTAAAAAGTAGTGACTGACTAATCAAAGTGATAGCACAGACTTCAAATATTACAGGGCAGACTCAGTCTGTAGTAAAAGAGGAAATGCATTTTGCAACATCAGGTTGGACAGAGTCAAGGGTCACTTTTGAAATTGTTGAAGACAAGCTTGAACTCATTTTGGGAAAGGAGTGAGAGTTCCAGATGCAGCCTTTCACTTGTAGATTTGGGGGGAAAGTACTCACAGGCAGAGTAGACAATGATGCAAAAGCTACTGAGGTCACATTACAATTGCGGAGGTCGGCAGGTTGACTGACCCACCCCCTCCCCCAATTCCCTCATGTCACATAATTATTATACCCTTAACGATAGGCCATTACATTACCAACCTTCCATGGTCTTTGCCTCTCAGTTACATTAGCTTCTGTTTGCTGAGCATTGCTGACTCCCTCCAGTAAAATCCAAAGCTTCATTCATAAACTGTCTTCCTAATTATATCCAGGGAAAATAGTAAAAGCAGACCCTTATATGGTTGTAAGACAGATAGATTTATCTGCAAGAAAATAAAAACTGCACAAAGAACAGACTATGACACCCGCTAAGGGGTCGTGAGGTTCCAGGCTGATAGTGTTGAACAGATTCATTTCTAAAGATACAGCCTTTAAAGCACAGAATGGAGACCTCAACATGAAACCAAACACAATCTAATGCAGCATAGCTTCCCTAACAATTACCTGCTGGCCATGGGAGAATAGCATAACCCATGTTTTATACAGAATAGCAGAGAATGGAGGCATGCATTACCACTTAAACTCAAAACGTTACTCCACTAATGCACAGCAGGTCCTGTCAGAATATTATTGGGGATAAAAGTGTCCGTGTGTCACAGTATAAGACTATATGTGCACATTATTTTTTTAATTCATTCATGGGATGTGGGCGTCGCTGGCTAGGCTGTCATTTACTGCCCATCTGTAATTGCCCTTCAGAAGGCGGTGATGAGCTGCCTTCTTGAATCGCTGCAGTCCATGTGGTGTAGGTACACCCACAGTGCTGTTAGGGAGGGAGTTCCAGGATTTTGACCCAGCGACAGTGAAGTGATATATTTCCAAGTCAGGATAGTGAGTTATGTAGAGGGGAACTTGCAGGTTCTGGTGTTCCCATGTGTCTGCTGCCCCTGTCCTTATAGGTGGTAGTGGTTGCAGGTTTGGAAGGTGCTGTTGAAAGAGTTTGGTGAGTTCCTGCAGTGCATCTTGTAGATGGTACACTGTGCGTTGGTGGTGGTGGTGGAGGAGTGAACGTTTGCGGATGGGGTGCCAATCAAGCGGGCTGCTTTGAGCAGACCCTCAGGGACCTGACACTGTTTTGCTTTTGCAGCCCTCCGAACCTGTAGCTCTCGGAATCTGTGGCTGACACGTCTGTGATTTGAAAATGTAAGTTTAATACAGAATATTCCATGAAACACACCCTGCAGCTTCTAAGCCTCGTCTCATCTCTATTCTTGATTAAGTGCTGACCTGACCTTTAGCTTAGCTGGACCTTCCTGATTAAAGGAACTCATTTGACTTGACAATTATGTTGGGCACTGAGCAGAAACACAATGTCCCTTGTTTGATTATCACGCTGTTGAAGGGACATTTTGTTTCTTTTCCCCAGCTGTGAGTTCTCAGGGCATCAGGTCAAAGCAGCCGATGACAGCTAGACAAATAGTCCCTGCATTATAAACTGCTGTGTACATTGTTAGTGGCATTTCACAGTGGCAGTGTTGTGATGGCCTTAGATTGGTTGTGTCTTGGACACAATATACAGGATGAGCTCCCATAGAGACATGACACTGCATTGAATCAACTATTAAGTTATTAATTACACATCAATGGCAGAGATGGACGGGCGTAATAGGAGGCTGAAACACCATACAGCGCCAAGCTTTAGACTGCAGTGTTTATTTGTTAGAAAGCTTAACAGTTGCTTTTGATGTTTTCTGATTCTTTTTCCCCTCCATGCTTTCTTTATCCTTCTCTCAACCTTTTGTTAATTCCTCTTTTAGCATTTTTCATATTTCTAGAGGCCCTTCATTTGAATTAGATTTGAACCTTTCTTTCTCTACTAATGCTATTTACTTATTCCGCACTGCTGCAGTCTCCTTTTTAAATATATTCCCTGTTGACCTACAACCTTAAAAATCACAGAATCTTACGGCACAGAAGGGGTCCTTTTGGCCCATTCTGCCTGCGGTAGCTCTTTGAAAGAGTTATTCAGTTCGTCCCTCTCCCCAGCTTTTTCTCCATAACTCTACAAATTTGCCTTCTTCAAGTACATGTTCAATTGCCTTTGAAATCTACTAGCCCCACCTTTTCAGATGCTGAGTCCCAGGTCATGTCTATATATTGCCCCTCTAACTCTTTAGTCAGTTTTTGTTTACTCCTGCTTCTGCTTCTAGTTGTGTCATTATCGCAGACTAATATCCATATTCCACCAACATTTGTATGGGTAGTGCTAACTGAACAGGATGACCTGCTGGAATGGTATTCTCGTGAATGAAAACATAGGGAAGAATTTTCCCCCCATTAGGTGGGGGGATGTTCAGGAATGGGCATGTGCAGGCGCGCCTCCGATTGGCGCCCGTGATCGGGGACGCGCCACCATTTTACGTGGGCGGCCAATTAAGGCCAGCCCATCATGACATCCGCTAGGAAGCGCTATGCATTCCCTGTGTGAGTGGAGGGGATTCCCTTAGCCGGGAGTGTACTCTTTCGCGCATGCGCACAACAGAGCGCACTCATCTCCCTGAGGCTAAGTGCTGCTTCAGGGAGGTCAACGCCAAATTCAAAAATGGTCAATGCACAAAATTAAAATTTCCCTGACATGTCCCCTCATGTGACACTGTCACATGATTTGGGACATGTCGATCACTTTCATTCAAGCTTTAAAATTTTTAAAAACTTACATGAAACCTCATCCCACCCATGGATGAGGTTTGATGCTTTTTCTGAAGCCCGCCAGGGCTCCCGGCCTGCCCGACAACCTTAAGGTTGGACGGGCAGGTCCATCAATTATTTTTAAATGGCCTCAATTAGCCATTGACAGGTCGGCGGGTGCACAACTGATTCAGCTGCGTCCCTGCCGACCTGAAAATTGAAATGACGCAGGGTGACATCAGGAATTTCGTGCCCCCCCCCCCGCCCACTCGCCGACCTCAATATCCTGTCCATATTAATGGGAATAAACTAAAGATGACTTTAATATTGGTCACTGACCCTCTTGCTAAATAGTTTTTTCTCTATGTACTCTATCAAAACGCCTCATATTTTAAATGCTTCCCTTCATCTTCTCTGCTTTAAGCAGGACAACCCCAGTTTCTTCAATCTCTCAACAATAATTGAAGTCCGTCATTCCAAGCCTTGTTCTGGTAACTTCCTCCTCCATATTGACGGAAGGAGTCATCAAACATGATATCAAGTGGCTCTTGCTCAGCAATAACCTGCTGACTGATGCTCAGTTTGGATTCCACCAGGGCCACAGGGCTCCTGACATTATTACAGCCATGGTCCAAAGATGGACAAAAGAACTGAATCCCAGAGGGGAGGTGAGAGTGAGTGCCCCTGACATCAAGGCAGCATTTGACCAAGTGCAACATCAAGGAGCCCTAGCAAAACTGGAGTCAATGGGAGTCGGTGGGGTGACTCTCTACTAGTAGCACAAAGGAAGAGTGCTGTGGTTGTTGGAGGCCGACTATTGGAGGCTAAGCTGTTCATCAATAATATTCCCTCCATCATAAGGTCAGAAGTGGAGACGTTCACTGATGCTTACACAGTTTCAGTACCATTCATGACTCCTCAGAGACTGAAGCAATCCATGTCCAAATGCAGCAAGACCTGGACAACATTTAGGCTTGGACTGATAAGTGGCAAGTAACACTTGCATCACACAAGTGCCAGGCAATAACCATCTCCAACAAGAGAGAATCTAACCATCACCCCTTGACATTCAATGGCCATCACTGAAATTACCATCACTGAATCCCCTCTATCAACACCCTACGACTTACCATTGACCAGAAACTGAACTGCACCTGACATATAAATACTGTGGCTACAAGAGCAGGTCAGAAGCTTTTGCTTGTTGTACTTTATCAAGTAAGTTTTCAGAGTTCATGCACTGCCTTCATCAACCCTCTCCATTACTTCAAGTTAGTCAGACATTACAATCCTGTGGGCCAATTTCTCTTTCCATTTCCCTTACTCACCTCACTCCCCATCTTTCTAAATTTTACCCTAGCCCAATTAGATCTTCTAGTTTCTGTGCTGGGATTTTGTCTTTCTAGATGGAGCTTAAATGTGATCACTGGTCCCTCAAGTGTACAACCACACCTCATGTACCTCCCTGATCAATTCCATTGCTCCTGACCAGATCTGGTAATTTCTAGGCCCATGGATCTGGATCCCAGTATGACCTGTCACAAAGGATGGGGTAAAAAGCCAGTTTCAAAAATATTTGAATTGTTTTATTTAAGTTGAAAGGAAGAAAAGCTGCAACTAAATATTTAGTTACAGAAGCTGTGGTGCATGAATGATAATCTTACATCAATGAAGCCACATGATTAAACCCAATCTGAAGTCACACAAATTGGGAAAAAGTCTTCCTCCCAAATACAAGACAGTTAAAGCAGTTAAGTCGTCAGCTAGGTTGTACAGCACGGTTAGCTGGTCATACAGAATGGTTAATTAATTATAGAGAGCGGTTAGCTGGTTATAGAAAATGGTTAGCTGGTTGAACAATATGGGGAACTGGTTACAGAAGTGGTATAGTGAGGATAGAGTATAAGTATAGGTGTTATAATGAGGTGCTCCTGCTCAGTCCAAAATCAGCTTCATAGGACAGGGGAGGCAGAGGCACGATACCAGGGGAGGGGGAAGGGGGTGGTTCCTGGGGAGGGAAATGGGGCAATGCTGGGAGGGTCAACAATCTTGGACACATATTCAAGAATTTACATCCTAATCTTTGCAGCCTCTTACCTCATGTCCTTCAAACCAACCTCCAGCTCACGAATGGAGTCTCTCCACCCCCAGCCTTCTCAGTGTCCAGTTTGTGTCTCTGACATATACTTTGGCACAATTTACTCCTCTACAGATGCTCAATAAATGCAGGTTGTTGTTATAGCGCACAGATGTGAAGAAACAACCGAAGATTCCTGAGAACCACAGAATCATCTCCTTTAATAACAGTTTGGATTAAAGAGTAATTCCACAGCTACATGACTTCAATACAGTTTAAGTCTGGATGCTATTAAAGTTTTGAATTTCAGCCATGTAATATCAGATAGCTCTTCACTCACGCTGTCCTTGAGACAGACTCAGCTTACGTTATGCTTTTTAAAGAATGGATGATTCTTTTGAGTATGCAGTAGAGTAAGTGTAAGTTGAGTGTTCCTCAAATATCTTATAACCAGGAAGTGAAATAGTGAGTTCTGGGGAATCAGATGATATTCTATGCAAAGTTGGTTTAAAATGTGTGGATGGTGCTGAGAAAGATTACATCATTTAACCCTTTGAGTGCACTCTCTGGGGGGGGGGGGGGGGGTTGCCAATGGGAGAGGAATGGTGATGACTGATTTGGTACCAGTGTAGCTGGACATCAAAACACATGGCATTGCAGTTCATCAAATGACCAATCACCTGCTTTACTCATTGAATCCTACACCTGCTGAGTTTCCCACATCATAAGATTCCTCAAATCAACCTTTGCAAAATATCTTCAAGCAAATGTTTGTTATTGAGAATGCTACAGTAAGGGAAATGGTAGGCTGAACTAGGCTGAGCAAGGTAGACCTAGGCTGTGTAAAGGAAACTTAATTCTTTTCCCTAATATTATTGTGGGATACTGAAGCAGGCTTGTGGGGGCTGTGTGTGTGTGCTCTGTGTGTATGACTAATTTAACTAAACTAAAGACAGATAGACTGAAATGTTTGAATCATCAAAGGGATTAGGTGTAAAAGCAGGCATTTTGAAATGGAGGTGGGTAAGCTAAGATGAGATCCCAGTACATACAGTATGAATGGGAATTTGGAGATAAGTGAGGAATGAAGTGTCAGCTCTTTGAATTTCAAAGCAACATGACTGGAAGTTTTGCAACTGGCAAAATCGTAAATAAATAAGGCTAAATTATTAAGTTAATTTTTCCTGAAAGTGCTGGCCATAATGACAACATAAAAGATTTTTATGTCCTGGGAAAGGTAACTTCCAAAAAAAGTTTAGAACAATGGATTTAAAGATCAAAAGGAGAGAAAATATATTTAAGGAAAGATTGAAAGCCACATGAGGGGAGTGGCCATGTGAGACCTTGAAAGGTCAACTGTGTGAAAACAAACCTGGGAAAGCAGACTCTAGCCACCTCAGTGAAGTGCTTGTTTGTTTCAGAAAGGAAGGTTTTGTTAAAAGCCTTGGATTTCCATTGTCGAGTGAGAGGGAGAGCGAAGGCCTGTGAAATACCTCCCATATAGCAACAGTGGGTGCCTTGTGGTAATATTACTGGATTAAGAATCTATTTGGACTGTTGCCTGAAAAGGGTGTTTATTTTGGGAGTCTAGCTAAGTAGAAATCTCTTGGGAAATGTTATAAATCTCTTGGGAAACATTGAGTCAAAATCTTGGAACTCCCTTCCTAACAGCACTGTGGGTATGCCTACACCACATAGATTACAGTAGTTCACGAAGACAGCTCACCACCATCTCAAGGGCAACTAGGGATGGGCAATAAATGCTGACCCAACCAGCGAAGCCCACTACCCGTGAATGAATTTAAAAAAGACTAAGTTTCACTGTGTAACTAAAATCTTGTGTGTTTAAGTTTTCTTTTGTTAATAAATGTTTTAATTTAATACTTTAAATCTCCCAAAGTGGTTGTGGACTGTTTACTTTGACTTCGGTGCACATACCTTCTTGTAATAAAAATATAAATTGCAAATCGTTGTGATAGCTTGGCCAAGTTTCCCTTCAGATTTGGTCAGGCCAGCAATTACCACCTGCCATATCACAACAGCTGACCAAGGCTCACCTAGGCTGAGCAAGGTTGAGTTGGTTTACAAATGGAACAAGTGCACTGAGCCATCTATACAGAGTTGCCTGTGTAGATACAGAGTGCCACCAATTGCACAGGGAAGATAAAAGTAAGAAAGCAATATTCTTATTTTCATTTGGAATGCAGATTTGTAATTCATCTAAATGATTCAAAGAATGAGGTGAGAGAAAGGGAAGAATAAGGAGATAGGAAAGTAGAAGAAACCAAGGGAGGGAGAGAAAGCGAAATGGAAAGAGCATGTGCATGTGAGTCAGAGAAAATGCACACATAAGAGGGATGGATACAAACACTGCTGTAGGTTTTCAGATCAGGCACCAGAATATAAAAGTTCAGGTACGTTGTGAAGAAAGTTGTTTAACATTTGCTAAACACATGAGTTTGTTTCAAATGATTTATTGTTACCACTGAACTTGGAAAGGTTCCAAATCTAATTATTCAAGGTCAACAAAAGCAAAGTAAAGGCGATTTGGTTACTAGTTGAATAAATAATGAATTTCTTTTCAAAAGCAGAGAAAATAACACAGTTACTGACCACAAGGTCATAAATTTAACTAAATAGAGGATATGAAAATAACATGAGCCAGGAGAGAGCTGATAGGATTTATACAATCAAGATATTTGCTGCATTACACTCTCGCCTCTGAGTCCCCACAACCTGTCCTCCATTCCTTGGAACTGAGACCAATCTTTCTTTGTCCTTGTTCCTCCTTTGCTTCTTTTTATAATTGAAGAATCCAAGCTGACCGGAGAGACCCCACCTTAATATTTGGCCCCCATGTAGGGGACGTGTCAGATATTAAATTGATAGGCACTAATTAGACAGGAACACTTGAGAGGTCAATTATGATCCACTCAATCAGGCCCAATGTGGGGCACAGAGTTAAGTTAGCACAGTATTCACCTGTGTAGCCCAATGTCATTTTGACTCTGGTTAGCATAGAGATAGTCCAATTATCTGCCTGTATCAGGAGGAAACAATCATTAAATATTTCAACAGGCCTCTTGCGATTCTTGTTGTGTGATCCTCAAAATGAGACAACAGCAGTATGCAGGACCATTCAGTAAACCTACGGGAGAGGGTGAGGAAGGCGGTATGAGAAATGATATTTAAAGGGGCACTCACATGATTTTGTTATAGGTGACTGGGTGGAGCTGGGAGCAGGCAGACCTTATTTTAGATCTTAGACTTTGCACAAGATGTCACAGTATCATAATATCTTTACGAGTCGTGTTTGTCTCTTGAAGACGATTTGTGAGTCCTCCTCTGAGAGGCAGCTCTCTTCAGAATGAGTATTGGCACCGCTACATCAGCCAAGATGTTTGATGCAAGGCAGAACTCGCAACAAACAGAGTCTACATAAAAAGAGCCTCTAGGAACTACAGCAAACAGAACTCAGGAATGACTCCTGCTAAAATCAGGATTATTTCAGCTGTATAATGCAGTGAATGGAGGATAGTTACATAAAATCATGAAAGAAAAAGGTACACTTTTTTAAATTCTTTCATGGGATGTGGGTGTCATAGGCAAGGTTGGCATTTGTTGCCCATCCCTAATTGCCTTTGAACTGAAAGGCTAGCAAGGCCATTTCAGAAAGCAGTTAAGAGTCAATCACATTGCTGTGGGCCTGGCGTTATGAGTAGGCCAGACCAGGTAAGGATAACAGATTTCCTTCAC
This sequence comes from Carcharodon carcharias, assembly GCF_017639515.1. Classification (NCBI taxonomy): domain Eukaryota; kingdom Metazoa; phylum Chordata; class Chondrichthyes; order Lamniformes; family Lamnidae; genus Carcharodon; species Carcharodon carcharias. Next base: position 28,097,216 of record NC_054500.1, read on the forward strand.
TAAAGGGCATTAATGAACCAGGGCCTGAATTTTTTGGTTATCAGGCACACGTGATCGGTGGGTCCGGGAGTGGACCAGAAATGGACCACCAGCCGCGATTGGCCCCTGACCATGATTTCACGCTGGCTGGCGAATTAACAGCCAGCCAATGTAAAACGCGCGCTGAAATGCTCAGCACTGCCAGGGTGGGGGCAGGAAGAGGGTAGGCGCCGACGTAACCGAGGGTGGGGGTGAGCGCTTTGAGAGAGCTCCCTGAATGCAGGCAGCTGCCCTGGGAGCTGCAGACCTCCACAGGCTAAAAGGCATGACAAAAACTGCTGCAAAATATCTCCATGCAGCACAATCAAGCACTTGAAAGCATACCTCATAAAGAACCAATACCCAGGCACCTCTTTTTATTTGACTTCTCCACGGAGATTTCATCCCTCCCTGGATCAAGGTTTGAGCAAAAATGTGAATGCCGAATGGGAAAATGGCCTGTAAGTGTGGATGTGCCACGTAAAATTGCTGTTAATTGCATGGTTGATGGGCTTAATTGCCCACTTAATTGTTGTCAGGCATGTCCGACTGCTGCGCATGCCCCCACTGAGAGAAATATCACGAGTGCGCAATGATGTCAGGATGCTCGCCCGACGTCATCTCGCGCTATTTGATGTCCGTTCCGGTCGGGTACACACCCACAGGAGGTCAAATTCTGGCCCAGGTGTTTTTTTTAATGACAATCAATGTTAGTTTAATGGTCACCATTACTGAGATTACTGTTCAATTCCAGATTTATGAATTGAATTTAAACTCCACCAGCTGCCAAGGTGAGACTTAAACCATGTCCACAGGACATTAGCCTAGGCCTCTGGATTACTAGTCCAGTGACATTACCACTACACCACTGTCTCCGCCTCCCAGAGACAAAACAGAAGCTGAGGGCAGTGACAGTCTGCAAGGATGGGGGAAAGTCCAGTATTGTTGCGTCAAACTCCCACCATCAGGAAAACTCAGTTTAAAAAAATATATGATTTGAGGTCTATGTCAGGTCTCTCCTTCATAGAGAAGTTTGGTATTGAGACAAAGCCTGTACCTCACTGCACCTCAAATTCAGATTAATCTCCCACCCTTTTTTAATCAATGTAGCATGACATGGTGTTTCTCACAAGTCGGTACAGACTCAATGGGCCGAAGGGCCTCTTCTGCACTGTGATTCTGTGATGACCATATTTCTTTCAATTATTTAAACAGTGATTACTAATAATATCTGCGGGGATGAGGGATTAAGTTAGAGGGTGTAATCACCCACATACATGACCAGCATTGAAGCACCGTCTGTGATAATTAAACTACCTCACACTCTTGGACACAGCTCTCTACAAAGTCTTCAGTGCCCATTGTTTAAAGAATTCTATTCAGCAAAGCGACAAAGTCAGTCTGACGGGAGCAGAAACACTTATCCTTTCAACTTATTTTTAACTGAAGTACAGATCAAGAGATTCTCACTCCAGGAGGATGTGAGGATGGATCTGCAATAGCACAGGTGTCAGACACACCTTATATCAGATAAAAGCAAAAAACTGCGGATGCTGGAAATTGAAAACAAAAACAAAAATACCTGGAAAAACTCAGCAGGTCTGGCAGCATCTGTGGAAGGGATCACAGTTAACGTTTCGAATCCACATGACTCTTCAACAGAACTAAGGAAAAATAGAAAAGGGGTGAAATATAAGCTGGTTTAAGGGGGGGTAGGACAAGTAGAGCTGGATAGAGGGCCAGTGATAGGCGGAGATAAACAAAAGGTGTCACAGACAAAAGGACAGAGAGGTGTTGAAGGTGGTGATATTATCTAAAGGAATGTGCTAATTAAGGGTAGAAAGCAGGACAAGCAAGGTACAGATAGCTCTAGTGGGGGTGGGGTGGGGTGAAGGAATCGAAAAAGGCTAAAAGGTAGAGATAAAACAATGGATGGAAACACATTTAAAAATAATGGAAATAGGTGGGAAAAGAAAAATCTATATAAATTATTGGAAAAAAAGGGGGGAATTGGAAAGTGGGTGGGGATGGAGGAGAGAATTCATGACCAAACGCAGACTGGGTGACCACTTTGCAGAACACCTTCGGTCTGTCTGCAAGCTTTACCCAGACCTCCCTGTCGCTTGCCATTTCAACACTCCACCCTGCTCTCTTGCTCACATGTCCATCCTTGGCTTGCTGCATTGTTCCAGTGAAGCCCAACGCAAACTGGAGGAACAGCACCTCATCTTCCGACTAGGCACTTTACAGCCTTCCGGACTGAATATTGAGTTCAACAATTTTAGATCATGAACTCTCTCCTCCATCCGCACCGTCTTTCTGATTTTTCCCCCTCCTTTTTGTTTTTTCCAATAATTTATATAGATTTTTCTTTTCCCACCTATTTCCATTATTTTTAAATGTGTTTCCATCCATTGTTTTATCTCTACCTTTTAGCCTTTTTCGATTCCTTCACCCCACCTTACCCCCACTAGGGCTATCTGTACCTTGCTTGTCTATTTTTTTTGCAAAAATATACTTTATTCATAAAATATCTTCAAGAACATTCCAAACCATTTCAAAATCACCATCACAAAAGTACAATCAGGTTCAACTTTTACAACATGAATCACGAAATGCATCAATACAATAAATGAATATTAGAATCATTTGCAGACATTCATTTTGAGCTGTACAGCCCGAGGGATTCTAAACAGTTCCCAGTCCCTCAGTGCACTGTGGCAGAAAGGTCTTAGACAGCGACCTTTCCCCATTGTGCCTTTGCAGTGGCTGCCCCAAGCTTTAGTGCGTCCCTCAGTACGTAGTCCTGGACTTTGGATTGTGCCAGTCTGCAACACTCGCTCGGGGACAACTCTTTACACTGGAAGACCAACAAGTTTCGGGCAGACCAAAGAGTGTCTTTCACCAAGTTGATGATCCTCCAGCTGCAGTTGATGTTTGTCTCGGTGTGTGTCCCTGGGAACAGCCTGTAGCGCCCAGAGTCCTGTGTCACAGAACTGCTCGGGATAAACCTCGACAGAAACCACTGCATCTCGCTCCAGACCTTGCTTGTCCTGCTTTCTACCCTTAATTAGCACATTCCTTTAGATAATATCACCACCTTCAACACCACTTTGTCCTTTTGTCTGTGACATCTTTTAGTTATCTCCACCTATCATACCTTATGTCAGAATCAATTAATGTGTTCATTTTCGATTTGATTGGAAGAAGTGAATGTGCCACTCTCCCATTCCCTCAGGTCTTTGAACTCAATGGTAGTTCAATCAGAATGGGAGAGAATATGAACACACCAGGGAGTATCTAGCAATGTTATTCATTAACTACTACCATTATAATATGAAGGTGAGCTTTCCCCTGGCCCATTGGAACCAGGCTTGGATACAAGTGGCCTTCTCTCAGGTCTCTATCAGCTAAGGGGTTTTGTAAGATTGGTTTGAGGATTAACTTCCTTCCAGTCTCCCTGACTCACCCTCCTGCTGGTTCATGTGTTTGATGGGGGTGGGGCTTGGAGATGTGCCTCTTTCCCACAAAAGCAAGGTTCTTAAATATTAGCAAAATCTCCAGAGCAAATGCGTCAAGATTCCTCCACTGACCCCATGACAGTGTGCCTCGACTGTAGTCATGCCGCATGATCCATTCCATACATCATTCTCACTAGATTGCCCAGTAATGAATGCACACCTAGAGGTAAAGACCTGTATCTGATCCTTGAACAGTTCAAAGTCCTCCTACAGCCCACAGGCTCTACAAACCCAAAAGTGAAAGCAAACCACTCTGCACCAGCTCTTCTCTCCTACTTTCTTCTCTTTGGCACTACCCAATACCAGGAAGGAAGCTTGGTCCTTCACTGCTCAAACTAAAGAGAGAAACCATGCAATTCCCACCACAGATTCTCTGCATTCTTATCTTTCTACCCAGCCAACTGGTCTAACTCAGGCTTTTAGAGCCTCCCTATGGTCTGCCCGCTGTATTGGCTCTGCCACTCCCCTGCTTTCAGAAGTCAGCTGGGCAGCTGTCAATGTTTTCATACCCACATCTGTACAAAGATCCAGAGATAGTCCAAGAATGGATTCCTGCACTCCTGTATCCAAGACATCTACCTGACTGCAGAACCCTAGAGCTATGCTTCTGAGAGGTGGAGACTGGAGTCTACAGCAAAAATCCTCCAGAGAAATTGGAACTAAATCAGAAGAATAAAACTAGATACGTTATTAAAAAAAAAGTATAATTGTGGAACCATTGCTCCAGATATGAAAATAATCTTCCAGCAGAGACTCTTCAGCTTTTCCCTGGCCAGATTGTGATATAAGAGTTTCAGTAAAAGTGACATCTCAGATTATAAAACTGATGGAATTATTTCAGGATTATTGAGCCCTAGTGGAAAGTAAGTTGGATTTTGGGTTTACAATGTAAAATAAACTATTCATGTTGTATTATATTAAACAAAGCCAGTTTGCTTCTTTAAAGTATGGCACATGTTTACTTTGTTCCCACATACCACAAGATGATAAGAATTAGGAGCAGGAGTAGGCCATTCAGCCCCTTGAGCCTGCTCCCCCATTCAATAAAACCATAGTGATCTGATTACCTCCACTTTCCTGTCTGTCCCCAAAATCCTCAACTCCCTTGTCTCAGTTCCATTTATCTTCATGGGCGGAATTCTGCCCCGGTCAGGGGGTGTTGTGCGGGGGCGGGCGTGAACCTGATCAGAGACGCACCGCCATTTTACACGGGTGGGCCAATTAAGCCGAGCGCTCCCTGTGCGGGCGGGGGTGGGATTCCCTGAGTCGTTCCCTGCGCTTTTTCGCATATGCACGTAAAAGAGCACAGAGATCTCCCTGAGGCACGGAGATTGGTTTGACATGTGTAAATTTAAGTAAAGGGAAATAAAAACTTTTGAAACATGTGCCCTCATGTGACACTGTCACGTGAGCTGGGACATGTGAAAGAACTTTTTTAAAAATTTTTATTGACTTTCAAAACACTTCATGAAACATCATCCCGCCCGTGGATGAGGTTTCATGAAAAATGTGAAGGCCGCCTGGGCTCTTCACCTGCCCCCCAACCTTAAGGTTGGACGGGCAGCTCAGCTAATTGAATGAATTACTATTTAAATGTCCCTCATAAGCCTTTTGACAGTTCAGCGGGCACGTAGCTGAGTCGGCTGTACACCCGCCGAACTGAAAATCTAAATGATGTACGGTGATGTTGGGACGCCCGCCCAACATTACCGCGCCCCATTTTACCTGTCGGCGAGCAGGCCCCACCCCCGCTTGCTGACCGGAGAATCCTGCCCACTAATACTGTATATTTATATCCATGTCACTGAGACATTGATGATTGGCAGAGATTATCCTGATTCTATGATTCAGGTTATGACACAGCAGTTTGTAAAGGCTGAGTTATTTAAAATCCCAGAGGGAAACTTGAAACTGTCATAACCTATGTTTTCAATTGGTATATTTTGAGTTGCAGCTCTAAATTCAGGAATAAGGCCACCTGTTCAAGAGGTTTTTATATCAAACTAAATGAAACATTTATTATTTTACAACAAATTAAATGCATACATATGGCTACAAATTACTACTGTCATAACCTTTAACAAATTGCCAAATTAATCTCCATTTAAGGCAACAATAACCAATAGACTTAACCAGACACCAGGCAAAGCATTTTCACCTTACGAATTTAAAATGAGGTTCCTATCAGTTTGGTTCCTTTACAGACAGGCTTAGATCTTACATGCTTCTGGCCTGTACATACAAAACTCCTCTCAGGTTATACTTAGCCATTCCTTCTGAATGCAAATTCTCATTGTATCGCCAGCCCCTTTGAGCTCCACCTCTTCTAAGAGTAAAACCCCTTTCACAGTACCAATTTTATTAGTTATATAAACATCGCTTGGTGTCTCCTAGCTAGGTGCAAGACTTCACTCACACTCTTGAATGCTCTATTCAACAAAATGCAAATGTACCCTCTACCTCTGTTTACATCTCAAAACTACTATACATCAAAGCACCCAGACTAGCTGACTTTATTCCAATTAACACACACACAGGCTAAATCTCTATATTAAAAAAATAATTCCCAATAACATTATATACTTTAATATCTCTTCTTTCACAAGAAGAGAAGGTTAAATGAAGATCTTATTGAGGCATTCAAAATTATGAGGGGTTTCGCTAGAGTAAATAGGGAGAAACTGTTTTCTCTTGTAGAGTGAGTAACCAGAGGTCATAGACATAAAATAGCTGGTCGAAGAATTGGAGGGAAATTTCTTCACAGAGGGATGTTATGATCTGGAATGCACTAGTGAAAGGGTGATAGAGTCAGGTTGCATAGGAACTTTCAAAAGACAAGTGAACATGTATTTAACTAATTTTTAGGGGAAAAAGCTGGGGTGGGGACTAAATTGGACAGCAACTTCAAAGAACCAGCACAGGCATGATGGGCCAAATGGCCTCCTTTTATGCCCCAGGGTATCACTGCAGGAGTTCATCAGGGAGGGTAGTGTCCTAGGCCCAAACATCTTCAGTTGCTTCATCAATGACCTTCCCTCCATCATAAGGTCAGAAAAGGGGATGTTCGCTGATCACTGCACAGTGTTCAGTATCCTTCGCATCTCCTCATATACTGAAGCTGTCCATGGCCTTATGCAGTTTCACCAAAACCCTTTCATCTCATTATTTTGGGCTGGATTCAGGTTTGAATCCAAGAATTAACATTCGCCGCGTCAACCTGGTATCCATGCAAATCTTTTAAACTGCAATATATTGAAAGGAAGCAGGAAGTTGCAATGGTACTAGGCTCATCAGATAGAGCTGGAAGCAGTTAATCAACTCCTCAAACACTTCAAGTTTGAGGAATGAAGGTTCAATTTCTACCTTTCGAAACATCTCGAATATCTCATTCTCTTCCTCCCTCTCCTCTCATTGTGTTGTTCTTTCCATTATTCATATAATGTTTCCAGGCCTAACTGTAATCTTCCAAAGTTCTCTCAATTTGGAAGTTAAAGACGTGAAATTGGTGTTTGACTCATTATTAGTCCTCACCATTCTCATTCCTCCTTCGATATCAAAGAAGACAGTCAGGCTATCATCTCATTTCTTTTGCAGTGAATTCTTTGGTAATTGCAAATTCTTGTTTGGAATGTGTCCACAGGTTGAACACAATCTACCTCACAGAGTCTAACATTTTTAAAATATGGCTTACATTTGAAGAATATTTAAGAAAAATACTGGAAGGATAGAGACATGGGATTAGTAAGCAGATCCAATTGGGAGCACAGGTGTGATGGGCCAAATGGCTTCCTTGTATGCTGTGATTCTATAACCTATGTGGCCCTGGAGATTGGATACATGGATGATCCTTCAACAGAAAGCCCTTGCTGTCCAACCACTCCTACTGTCTGCGCAATGTGACGGCCACACAAACCTAGGAATGAGACATTGCCTTAAAGGAGAATACTGAGCAGCAGGTTCTTTCATCTCTTCATATCCCATCCCCTAATCTGATCATCCACCTTCAGGAAGAAGTCATCCTGCCTTGTTTCTGTTAATTACACTGAACTGGAGAACATACAGGCCATTAATTGATAATTAGTGTGCTTGCCAGTTGGGAAATTACAATTGAGGTGGGCTCATTGAAATCTGTTTTTATTTCAGATTTTCAGCTCTTGTGGTTTTTCCCCTGAATCTCTATGGAAGGAGAGCACATGTCTGTGACTAATAGATACAGTGTAGGAGCATTGTTTACAGCTAAAGCACCAGCGCCCGTCATAAATATTTTAGGCCTCTCTGACTGGCATTAACCCAACAGGCTGTTAGCTAGTCTCTATTTAATTCCTACACCAGTTCAGGAAAGTGAGTAAATTATTAACAATCAATATAAGAGTAAAACTGATCTCAGTTTAACCTGAAAAAATAAGGCGCAAGGATGCGGCAGGACTGAGTCAAGCATCACCCAGTTAGATGGGGAATCACTTACCACACACCAAGTTACTGAATTGATTTTTCACTCTCCTACAATCTGTCACTTTCCTCTTTTTTTATTTTTTTAGATTTCACTTTTGTAGCAGCGATTTATACGGGGGGGTGTGGGGCGGTAAAGACGCAACTCTCCACGACCTCATCCAAGTGGGCATTCACATGGACGAGGCCAGAGGGGATAGAAACTAACCTGTGCCCATGCTCAGGCTGAGAGTTGACACCCCTAAAGCAATACATGGTCGATCAGAGAGGCCAGAAATCGGCCCATAATTGGACATTGGATCCAATCAATATCTATGGAGAAGTCTTTTGTGCTTCAGTGGCTGCTCACTCCATGATAGAAGTCAATTTCGGGCCATCAACAGCCTTTTTCAGGTGTGTTGGTTGGAGAAGGAATTCAACCAGGGAATTGGTGGAAGAGGGGAGGCCCAATCACTTGGAATGTGAAGTTGAAGACAATTCTTGTTTCTCTTGGCTCCACAGAAAGGGAACAGATTTTGTCAAGGGACCCTTCAAGGTGCATCAGCCTTGTGGCTGATCATGTGGGGAGTGAGGATGAAAATGGAGTTGATGTAGATGATCAGCCATGCACTTACTGAAGGACAAAGCAGGCTTGATGCCTGATGGTCCACATCTGCTCTGATTTCTTATGTTCTAATATTCTTAATTGTCAATCAGCACAAATCACAGATTGAGCCTGGAATCTTCCTGGGCTGTGAGATTCTGTATCAGACACAGTTGTGAATTCCCCATCTGCCTCCTCCACTCACCCCATGCCGCCCCCCCAGCCACTACTTGTTCTATTTCTGTCTTTCTCTCTCTCTCTGTCCTCTGCAGCATGCTTATAATCTCCATCAAATTCTGAGGAAACAAAAGACACTTTGTGAGAGGTGGCAGACTAATGGGAACTTCACTGAACACTCTCTTTAAACCAGATTGCTGATTTCACAAATGTCAGTGGATATAGCATTTTGCTAGTACATGAGATGATTCAATTTATTTATTCAGACAGGACTCTACCCAGGTTACAAAGAACAGGAGTGAAAGAACCATTGAATGACACAGCACAAAAGGAGGTCAATCAAACCACAGTTTCTGTGTGGCTCTTTGAAGGAACTGTCCAATTAGTTCCTTTTCCCTGCTCTTTTCCCAGGGCCCTGTAAATTTCTCCTTTTCAAGTCTTTATCGAATTCCCCTTTTGAAAGTGATTATTGAATCTGCTTCCCCGCCCTTTCAGGCAGCACATTCCAGATCACAATAACTCACTGCATTTAAAATGATTTCTAATTTCCCCCCAAATCTTTAGCCAATTACCTTAAACCTGTCTCCTCCAGTAACCAATCACCCTGCCACTGGAACCAATGGTTGGCATTTAATATGGAACAGTGGCCCCACCCACCTGCTGAAAAGTTGGGGACAAGTCTGACTACACCGGCCCTGGAAGCCACAGATCAATTTTACGTGGCTTAGGTGTGGGCACTCCCAACACTCCACAGCCCTGCTGCTGGTAAGCGGTAGTAAAAGGCCCTCAGGGTAGCCATTAACTGGTCACATAAGGGCCTCAATTGGCCCAAGGGTGGGCTAGCCACAAGACACCTACCCTGTTGCTGGTAAAAGACCAGCAATGGCAATAAAACAATGGAAATCCCTGCCCCCATCCCATCTGAATTTACCCAGTCTCGCCTCTCACCACCTGCCAGCCTGATCCCAGGACCGGGGAGGGTGGGGTGTAAAATTATGCCCAATTTCTCTCTACTTAACCTATTAAAATCCCTCGTAATTTAGAACACCTTGATTAAGTTTCCCCTCAATCTTCTCTGCTCTAAAGAGAACAATCCCAGCTTCACCAGTCTCTCCTTGTAACATCTCTGATACCATTCTAGTAGATCTCCTCTGCATACTCTCCAAGGTTTAATCATCTGTCCTAAAGTTTGCCAGCCAGAATTACACACCATATAGGGACGTGTTTTAGCTCTAAACCATGGGGGCTAGGATTGGGTATGTTTGAAAACGTTAAAAAGCTGAACCCCTCCCCCCTCGACCCTGATCCACCTCCAACTTGCCCATTGAGACAAGACAATGGGTGGGCAGCTAATCCACTCCTAGTAGGTGAGTTGTCTATTTACATTTTTTAATGAGGCTCGCAGCCTCAGATTGAACCTGCTCAGAATTTACAGTAGCCAGTCATGTTTCCCAGGCTTCAGGGGAACTCAGCAGCTGAAGGGAGGTGAGGACAGCTTTGGGGAGAAAGTAGATTCCTTTACAGCACTGCTTGTAGGCCAGGAGGAATAACACTGCTTCCCCTCAGACTTCCAAGCTCCTCTTCATCAAATCCCCCCAACGTACAAAGGGTCCCAGAGTCAGTGATCTAACCCCCTCCCCAGGGATCAGATCCCTCCCCTCGGGGTTGTGGATTGGACATCCTGGTCCTGCAGTGTGTTCTGATGGCCTCAGCACCTGATTGGAAGCCAAATCTGTCAATCAGGTTGATTCCAGTCCTATCAGGACCAAAGGACACACCTTATGGATTTAAAACCTCATAGTACATGGGGAAGCACAGGCTCTAAGGTTTCTCATCTGAAAGTCCACGCCCCTCCCTATGTAACCATCCCTGTTAAAATTAAGACCAATATACTCCAAGTCATGCCTACCCAGTATTTGATAAAAGTTTAACATAACTTCCTTGTTTTTGTTACCTATGCTCTATTTATAAATGGAGGATCCAAAATACTTTTTGACCAGCTTTCTTAACTTATCCTGCCATCTTCAAAGATTTGTGCATTTGCCTACCGCACCAAACCCCGAGCCCCACTGCTCCCCCCACCCACCCCATAACTCCCAGCTCTTTCTGTTCCTGCATCCTCTTGTAATAATGTTGGAAAACAGGAATGGCTTATCAAATACTTGAAACTTTTGCCACAAGAGATTAAAGGGTTTCTTTTTTGTATTTATTCTTGGGATCTGAACAAAGTCAACAATTAAGGCAGGAATTACTATCCTTTCCCACTGATAAATAGGAATATATAGGATTTGGAGTTTAGTTTGGAATCTCACTGAATATTAGTCACAAGGGTCCTGTTTATGGTGCGGTCATCTATTGAAGCAGTATAACGGCATAAATGGATCAAATCAAAAAATGAAAGATATTTGAACGCATCAGACCAAACACAGTGTAGGACACGGCATAAATTAGTAACCCTATTACCAATCTGTTCAATCTCAACTCGCATAAACGCTTGCTCGCTCCTGGGACTGTGTCTCACGTTAGCATTATTGATATGGTTAGAAATGAAGACTGGTACAACCTTGGGTTTAATGCATCTTGGAGAAATTCAATAGATGACTTACCTGTTCTTGTCTTACCTGTAAGTCAAACTATGTTGTTGATATCCTGAATTTGGTCTCTGTTGTACCTCTGTCTCAAGTACACAATTAGTCATTTGGTCGTACAGAATTTGCTGGAAAAAAGAGACATGTCGAACCCTTGCGTCTTGCGTCTTTAGTCAGAAAATGAGCAGACATAGCATTGATGGCAGTTTGCTGAGAATGGATTGATTGTGTGAATGGGATGCTTTCTGAGAGGAAGAATGGAATCATGTGGAGGTGACTGGGTTCTCAGCTATCAGCTGGAGAGCCAGTGAAAGCGCCAAGTCACCTCTTTTAGGGAAGGCCAGCCACAACTTGTTCCACTCAGGCACTTGACAGTGCCCCCCCACCAACCCCTTCCTGAAGCTGAGTCTCTCGATCAGGCACCAAATGCCTTTGAACAAGTGACCACTCCCCCGGGAACCTTCAGGCAACCCCAAATGGGTTCACTTGTCCTGGTCCCCGCATGGCAAAACCCCCTCCAGCTGCTGGGTTTATACCAGCAACGGCAGGATGAGGCCCTTAAGTGGTCATTAATTGCCCATGTAAAGGGCCACATTTGGCAGATGAGTGGGAAGGCTGTCCATGGGACCTACCCGCCATGGACTTAATCGGAGTGGAGGCAGGCAGGTGGCGAAGTCCCTTCCACCCAATTAAGTATGCCTGCCACAACACTCACCAAGGGCGAAGGCACAATATTCTGCCTGAGGTGTGTGGCTGTAGTGTCCGTTGGTGTTCGAACCAGTTCTTCAATGTTTTCATACAATCAGCAGGATGATGGTGCCAGTGACTTCATCTCAAAGTTTGTAGCTACTACCCAAATAAATGGGGCAAATATGTTGGAAAATGGAGATAAGGTCCAAGGGGACATACCTGGCTGTGAGTGCCAAGATGCAGTTTGAGTTGTACAGTCGTGCACCCAGAGATAAGGAAGAAGTAGAATGATTGCAGAATTAATAGGAAGAAACTGGGCAGGATTCCTCGAGGAAGGAATCAAAATCGCATAGCTGGAGCTCTCCTGACACCAACCCAATGTCTCACTGCTATCACAACAGATAATGAGAAGTTAGGTTACATACAAGATGGAATCAGTTACAGATGAAATGAAACGCTGGTGTGGTTATTTACAGGTCTGATCCCAGTTTGGAGTATTATTCCGAGTTCAGGAACACATACAGTTGGAAGGTATAAAAATACAGACAGCTAAAAAGATTTTTTTAAGAAGTAGCAGTGAGCTACAGAATAAAACCCAGTAGGGTCCAACCAATAAACTAGTACCCTTACCTATGAAGAAAAATGAAGAGAAGGTTTAAATTAGCAAAGGGAGGCAGAGTGAAAGGTCCTTATTGCAGACGGGGGAGCTGGGCTGAGGCTGGATTGTAGAATATTTACGTTACTAAGAGGTGGTCTATTTTTGGAGCAACAAAGTAGGAACTTCAAGATAAAATTGTACACGTATCTTAACGAGAACAACATTATAGGATAGAACAGCAGGACAGCAGCAGGGAAAGTATGGGCTGATCATCTCATCCAGAATTGAAAAACTATATCATTTTATGTACGGATGCGTAGGTTGTCTGTTTGTAGCTGGTGGGGGGGTGGGGAGGAGGTGGGGGCGCAGTGTGGGAGGTTGGCATGAGAGAAGAGAAGCACTGACCAGAGGAGTGTCAAAAAAGAGAGAGCCAGAAAGAAAAAAATTGGATAGAAAGAAAGAAAGAAAAATTGGATAGCCCCCGAAACTGGGTGCAGAGCTCATGATGTGCGATTTAACCGTGCCCATTCAATATATTGCAGACAATTGCCTAATAGTTGTAATAATGGTGGCATGCAGCCCAGCAATGAACTTACTGTTGAGTGATTTCATGCCTCAGCAGGGGGCTTCAGTTTTGATGAGGTTAGCACCACTTAAAGCCAGCTTACTCCTCTTTAGGGGAGATACATTTTGGCTGCAGTGGGTGAGAAACTGGTTAAAGAAGGGTTTATAGGCAGAAAGAGAAATGGAGGTGGTGCAACTGACAAGAGAATGTGCTGAAGGTGCAGGAAGTGGACAGGAAGAGAGAGGTCCTCTTTCCACTGGGGCCCTCCAGGCAGACACAGAGAAAGCAGTGGCAGCCGGTAACTGTCGCAGTCCATGCCAGCAGGAAAGTCTTAAGGGCCTGGATGCAGTGCAGGAAGAAGTGTAATGGCCTCACATGACTGGTCAAGGTCAGTCATAAGCTATATCTTTACAAATAAACAACTAGCCTCACTCACTGCTCCATTCACCCTACCACCTTCATTCACCTACAATCTCCATCAACCACCAACCATTTCCCTCTCTCAAGACAAAGTGACATAAAACTGGAAGCAGCAGGGGCTAACTGCTGGGGTTAGGTACAGTTGCATGTCCTCATCCCCATGAATGAGACAATGCTGGCTATCACTGGAGCAGCCATGACTGAGGATATGGCCAGTGCAGGGCTGAAACAATAGAGGATGCCAGTACGCTCCTCCCTAATCCTCCTTCTCAAAGCCCACTTCACTCTCCTCTCACAATCTCTTCTGAAGCTGCCGAAGGCATAATCATGCACCTCTTGCTTTGTAACCAACCCCCCCCCCACACCCTCTCCAAAACCCCTTTGCCACAACCCTAGCTTTCTGACTTTATGTTTTTAGATACCCAAGAACTGCTGCCTGGCCAGACAGTGATGGAGAAAGATGAAATCCTCAAGAAATATAAGGAGAAGAAATACTGTCACTTGATCTGACACTCACAGCCAGCAGTTCAGTTACTGATACTGTACAAACTTTAGAGGGTATCATAGGAGCATACTCCACACATGCTGAGTCGATAGGCATGAGTGCTCTGCAGCTGGGGCAGGGAGAGAGGATAGTACAGATGCCAGTTCCCCAGGTGAGGTCACACACGAATTCCACTACAGAGGACTCAGGTGAGGTCTTTGATGGGGCCGTGTAGAGAAAAAGGCTAATGGTCTTGCACAAATAAACGATTGGTGCATTGACAGGCCTGCCAGAAAGCCTTTGTCACTGTCATGAAGGACCATGGAAGAGCTCAGTTCCAGCTTGGCACAGGGATTAGCACAGAGTTTCGAGCCCATCCTTTCCAACATGAAACTGGTGGCCAAGTCCATGAGAGCTCTTGCCAACCCGTGCATGATGAAGCGTCTGATGGCCGATGTCCCATCTTCCATTACAGCACGTGTCTCAAACAGTTAAATCTGGCTGAGCACCTGAATCATTTTACAACATTAATAAATCTTTTTTAATATTACCCAGAGGGATTAACTAGCAGCTCCTATGCAATTACTGGTTTTTACTATAACAGCTAGGTCCAGTCCCTTGGAAGCAGTCCCCAGTTACAGTTTTATTGACCTAGATGCAGAGAGACAGTAAAAGGCTGAATTATCGACAAGTGGGGATGGAGGTTTCTGTATCCAGAAGCATCTGCACAAATCACGTCTTCTCTCTTCGATGGGCTGTGCAGAAGGGCGAAGAGGTTGCATGAATATTTCATTCTACACTGAGTCTGTATTTGTCATTTAGTGGAAACAAAACATTAGAAATGAATGATTTAAACTAAAAGCTGGATGAGCTTTGCCTTGAAGGCTCAGCAAATGAACGCATGACCATTCCTGGAAATGTGCTACAGAGAAGTATCAGTCTGTGCTCTGAAAACTGAAGTGGCAGGGGCTGGGTGAGGGGCTTGGGGAAGAGTGGGGTGGGGTGGGGGAAGGGGGGGGGTCAAAGTGAGATTTGGCTACTGTAGTTGGCTGCACCTTCAGTTCTGATATCCCCCCACTGAGGCACATCTCATCTCCTGCCATCCAATCAGCGAACTGAGGAAAACCAGCCAGCGTTCCCACACCAATTATTGTCAAAATGAACAACTTTTAATGGACAAAACTTTTATTCATATATAACCTTATCATTTCTCTCAAATACTTCAAAGCACTTCAGGTGCATGATTACTTTGAATTGTTGTGTCTGATGTATCGTAGCCAGTTTGTACACAGGAAGATGCCACTGACATCAATAAAAGGAATGGCCAGTTAAACTATTTTTGGTGCCGTTGTTTTAGGGCTGAATTTTGACCAGGGCAGCGTTTACTTTTCAGTAATGCCATGGGTTCTTCAATGGGGAAAAGTGGTCATGGTTTGACAATCCACCTAAAGGGCACCACCTCCAATGACCCAACGCTGCACAGGGGTAAAAGCAAAATACTGCGGAAATCTGAAACCAAAACAGAAAATGCTGATAAAACTCAGCAGGTCTAACAGCATCAGCGGAGAGAAAAACAGTGCAGTCTGTTAGGTGGAAGGGATTCTAAGGGGGGAAGGGTTCTGGAGGGGGGAAGGGTTCTGGAGGGGAGAAGGGGTCCAGAGGGGGGGTGTGCAGGTGAACATGCAAAGGAGGTGCCTCCTGGGGACTGAACTGAGAGCAGGCATGGTACAAGAGAATAGTGAGAATGACTGAGGACAGAGTGAAGCAGTAGGGTGGGAGGGTAGGGTGAGGGTTCGATGGTAGTGATAGAAGGGACAGCAAGGGTGGCTAATGGGGACTCGGAGGCAGACATGGACATGGAGGAGGTCAGGGAGGTGAATGTGAATGGTGTGAGATTTTCAGGAAGGAAGGGAATGTGCACATTCACCTGGACATCCCCAAAGGAAAAGGGTTGTGGCTGGTAGGTCACTGAGGGGAGGTGGAAGCTGATGCCAGGGCGGGTCAACAGCGATGGGGGAAAGGAAATGGGTGGACTCAGAGGGAGAGAACAGCTCTGAGATTCCTGAGTGGATGAGCCAGGGGTGTCCAGCTGCCGCTCCTCCTCCCTTCAGATGCCTGAGGGCCCCGGCCTGATTCCTTGAAGGGAAGGAGCACCTGGAAGGATGCGAGGTGCCCCATTTCCCCTCGTGTTGCCAGTACAGGAACTCACCCATGGCTCCTGTGATGGAGGGCAGGTCTGCACACATCTCCGCGTTCTGCTGGACTAGGATCTCCGTGGCATCCGCCATCCTCCCATGGAGACCTCCATATGCACACATGTGGGCACCACTTCAGAGAGCAATCAGTGCAGTCCTCTGACTCGCATGCCACTCTGTTGAGGGCTTCCTCAACAGGGCTCAACCGAGGGCATCTTCTGCCGACTCTACGATGAGTTGGAAGGCCAAATCCAGAGGGTCGTCATCTGACTTGGACCTCACAAATATCTGTTCCCCACCAGTCCTCCGAGTGCCAGGGAGCTCGGCTGAACCTGTCTCCTCCTGCTGCAGAGACGTGTCCGTGTGGTGACCACCAGATTGTGAACCCGAGCCTGCTCTAGATCTAGGTCCCACTGAGGTGTGTGTCTCTGTGTTGATGCAGAGTGTGGGTAAGCGCTGTGACAGATCTTCCAGGCTGCTCATTTCCAGCTCTTCAATGAAGGAGGTGTCCTCTTGGCTGGAGATGAGGACCTGGATGGAGTTGAGGGTGTTGGTCGCTTGGCAGAGCTCCCTGTGAACCAAAGCAGAGATAAGCTGTGCATGTCATCAGAGTCAAAAGCAAGAGGGAGAGCGCTCGCATTTGCTTTCAGAGAGGGATAATGTGGTGCAGGATCCTCACAAGGGTGTTCATCACCAACCTCATCATCACCACAGGCAGGGTCCAGTCCTCACCAGTCAGCGCAATGGCACGCTCCTCAAAGTGAGTGAGGGGTCTAATGTGGGCCACTCCACCCCGGTCTGGGCCCTCTCCCTCTGATATGAGGCTTCTCCTGCATGAAAACAGATGGAGAGAGTGTGAGCAGGACCTACAGCACTGTGTGGAATATTTGTGTGGTGAGCGGAGCCATGGACATGATGAGGACGTGAGCTCCAGAGGATATGAGCCTGATGGAGATGTGAGGGTGTGTGTGAGAGTTAGTGGTGTTGTCCCTTGAGGTGTGAGATCCCTGTGGGTGTGTGATGGGTTTGTAAGCGTGTGAGTTGAAAGTGATGAGAAGAGTGACTCACCCTGGCAGAATGGGTGAGACCATTCATCCTGTGGTGGCACTGGGTGGCTGTTGTCTTTTGCAGGGCATTGGCACTGACCACCGCCTCCCATGCTAGATTGATTTTGCCTCTGCCCCTCCTGCAGCCAGACCAGGGGTAGAGGACATCACAGTGGGCCTCCACGGCGTATAAAAGGTGCTCAATGGATGCGTCACTAAACTGGGGGGGGGGCTGCAATCTTTTTGCTTTTCAGGGCTATCCTGTCTGCTGTGCAGCAGCCCTGGCTGGAAGCACTGAGAGGTGTGCACGAGGCTGCACTCTGAATGTGGTGCCCAGCGTGATGAAGCAGCGAAGTGATGGCCTGCTGGGCGACTGAGAGCTCACCTGCCATGGAAATGGTGTGTTTCCCAGTAATGCATAATTAATGCACCAATTTGGGATGATAACGCGTGTGAAGCTGGCATTATGGGCAGCGGGTAAAACATTGTTTTCCCCACCCATTACTGCACTTAGTGCAAATCTGGGACGATTCCGCCCAGTGAGTTGTTGTGATCTGGAATGCGCTGCCTGAAAGAGCAGTAGAAGCAGATTCAATAATAACTTCCAAAAAAGGGAATTGGACAAATACTTGAAAAAAAATGTGGCATGGCTATGGGGAAAGAGCAGGGTTTACTGTATTAGCTCTTAAAAAGAGTCACAATGGGTCAAATGGCCTCCATCTCTACTATTTCATTCTATGGGCAGAATTTTCCCATCCTGCCCTTGGCAGGGTTTGTGGTGGGTGGGAGCGGAGAATCTGGAAAGAGGCAAAAAATCAGATTCCCACTGGCGTGAAAACAGTTTGCAATTCTCCCAACAACTCTATAATGGCAACTTGATGGCAGGTCAGGTATCCTGCTGACTAGTGACTGCCATTTGCTTTCATTACCATCTCATGAATGCTCATTAAATGTGCTTATCACCGGAATTATGTGGCGCCTTCCAATCTTGTGTCACGCCTGCGAGAATTCACACCGGTTCTGATTCACGTTTGAAAAAGAGAGGCATGCAGCGGTCAGACCTCACTTGACACATGACTTCGAGGTGAGTGTAACATTCGGATCTTACCTGCGACAGCGCTGCGCTGGTCCCATTGCGATGCCAGTGGATTGCCACGGTGCTGGGGGTGAGGGTTGGTCTGCTCCCAGTGTGTACCTCTGCGGTCCTGGAAGATGCCACTGCTCAGCGGCACTCAGGCAGGGATGTAACCTCAAACAGAGCCCAGCATTGCTACCTGGGGGTGGGGCAGAGGTTGGGTGTGCTGGAAAGGATGACAGACACACAAGGGGGCAAAGGGGCAGGCAGGCATTTCAAGGACGTGGGGGTGGTGGTGTTGACGGACACCCATGGGACAAAGGGGCAGGAAGGCTTTGCAAAGGGAAGTTAACGGATATGGGGGGGGTGGGGTTCAAAGGGTCAGGGTGGGGGGGAGGGGAATGATGGCAGGCAGACAGGGGACCAAGGGATAGGAAGCTGCAGTCTGACAATAAAACCTGAACCGCAGGCATACAAGGAGGGTGGATGAGACACCACATGTATGAATGGGAGAGCATACTCGCAGACTCCAGAATAGGAAAGGAAAGGTGGGTTAGGCACAAAAGGAATGGGTCTCACAGAAACTGAGGAAGTGTTGGGGGGTAGGATGGGAGACAGTGTAGTGATCAGTCATGGGGGCAATGGGGAACTCATTGACAGTCACAGGCCTCAGTCAGGGGCCAACAGGTCTGCGTGAGAGTAGAGGCAGTCCTGAGACTCACAGTCCAGAGTGACAGAGTAGAGACAGTCCTGAGACTCACAGTCCAGAGTGAAAGTAGAGACAGTCCTGAGACTCACAGTCCAGAGTGAGAGGACAGACGGTCCTGAGACTCACAGTCCAGAGTGAAAGTAGAGACAGTCCTGAGACTCACAGTCCAGAGTGAGAGGACAGACGGTCCTGAGACTCACAGTCCAGAGTGAAAGTAGAGACAGTCCTGAGACTCACAGTCCAGAGTGAGAGTAGAGACAGTCCTGGGACTCATAGTCCAGAGTGAGAGAGTAGAGACAGTCCTGAGACTCACAGTCCAGAGTGAGAGTAGAGACAGTCCTGAGACTCACAGTCCAGAGTGAGAGAGTAGAGACAGTCCTGAGACACTCAGTCTGGAGTGAGAGAGTAGAGACAGTCCTGAGACTCATAGTCCAGAGTGAAAGAGTAGAGACAGTCCTGAGACTCACAGTCCAGAGTGAAAGAGTAGAGACAGTCCTGAGACTCACAGTCCAGAGTGAAAGTAGAGACAGTCCTGAGACTCACAGTCCAGAGTGAAAGTGTAGAGACAGTCCTGAGACTCACAGTCCGGAGTGAGAGTAGACACAGTCCTGGGACTCACAGTCCAGAGTGAGAGAGTCGAGGCAGTCCTGGGACTCACAATTCGGAGTGAGAGAGTAGAGACAGTCCTGAAGCTCACAGTCCAGGGTGAGAGAGTAAAGGGAGCCCTGGGCTGCAGCGGGCCAGGTTATAGGGCTATGCACAGCATGCACACGGTACTCCCAGGGAGAGGCAAGGGCTGTACTCTTAATTGGGATAAGGCACAGCTTGGTGTGCTGGGCATTTTCACCAGTCAGTGGCCATATGCTTTTCTGGGTCTGCACTGGTCTGCAGATGTGATGGTCATGGTTAGGGTAGGCATATGCAGCCTGTAGATGGGGAAAACGTAGTGGGGGGGCTGGTATTTGAAGCTCTTTTGGGGCTCTGAAGGTGACCGAGCACACATCCTCGGTGGTGGGGGGGGGTGGTGGCGGGGGAGGGGAGGGTGGTGGTCGGGGGAGGAGGAGGTAGTTGGGGGGGAAGTGGGTCACATGGGGCATGGGCATGTCAACAGTGATGGGTTCGGGGGCAGGGTTGGAATGTTGACCACAACATCACTGGGATCCAGTGTTACCGGGGGAGGCTGGAGAATAACCGGAGGGAACTCTACCTGCATACCGTGAGGTTCCAGGTAGACTGGAGGGACCTGAACACTGGCAGGGGCAATGTCGAAACTGGTCTTGAAATAATAGTGAAGAATCATCAGCTTGTACACATGACGTAAACGCACAGTTTGAAATCGAAACTAGAACTGAATCTGCAGCAGAGGGATCAGAGGTAACTGTGGGAGGAGAGCACTGCTGGACTAAGGGGCCCTTTCTGGGGGGCCCCCTTAAACCTGAGGGAGCGACAAGATTGAAACTGAGTCAGAGCTGAGAGAAAGTAGGAAGACTTCCTTGATAAGGCTGCCATTTTGGAAACCACACCTTTTGCAGCACAGTAACAGGAAAATACAGGAGTCACTGGCTTAATAACATTTGCTCGATTTCAACATTAACACACAGGAATGTGAAAATTGGAAATGCAGGCAACAGTTAAGTAGGCACAGCTACTGCATATATGGCAACTCATCAATGAAAGAATTTCATGTGCTTTCCACAATTGGCATATATAACAGGCCAAAGGGCATCCAGTCATTAATCATAAGCAAGTTATTTTTAATCAGTATGCCAAATCTGAGATTGGAGCAGTGGATTTGGTAAAGTCGTGTATGTCATTCAAACCTTCTCCAACTGCCGTGGGATTGAAATGTTAAGTCCTAGGGATGATATCTTGGTCACCTCGATGTGTCATTTGCGCCTCATTTACAAAGCTGCATCAGCGTCATCTTCATCAATGCCGCCTTCTCGAGGGTTCTAATAGAATGGAGAAGGAGAAGAAAGGACAAGCACCACCAAATGCAGCTTCGGGAGGAGGCCCCGCCTGAGGTCCAGAGGAGTCCCAGCAACAACATGAGGATCAGGAGGATAGAACCCAACCACAGGGGTGACTAAGTCGACCAAGGGTCTACCAAAGAAGACTCTCCTATCTGCAGCTGAGCGAGAGATAAAGCTGCACACGTCTGCACTTGTTCCGAGCTCTGGTGCATCACATCTGCTACACTCTTCATGAGAATCTAACGCCCCGTAGAGTGGGAGACTATCCCCTGCCAGCAGCTTTGAAGGTGACCGCCATGCTCAATTTCATTGCTTGCGGATAGTTCCAGGGATCTACAGGGACCTGCACGGCATCTCGCAATCCAGCACACATAGATGCATCAAGGGGGGCACAGGTACCCTCTATAGCAAGGATCATCAATACATGAGGTTTACACTTGATGAAGATAGCCAGGCTGCCAGATTCAATGGGTTTGCTGCTATCTCGAGCTTCCCTAGAGTGCAGGGTGCAATCGCCTGCGCCCATGTAGCTTTGAGGGCTCAATGGTAGCAGTCCCTAATGTTTAGCAACCGTAAAGAGTTTCATTCCATCAATGTTTAACTGGTGTGTAATCATGGGAAGCACATTATGCACGTGTGTGCCAGATACCCTGGGAGTTCCCAAGACTCATGCATCCTCAGTCACTCCCTGGTGCCTCACATTTTCAAAGGGCCCGAGTGTCTAAAGGGATGACTGCTTGGGGATAAGGAGTGCCCATTAAAACGATGGCTCATGACACCTGTACATTGGCCTCAGAGATATCACAGTATCTTTACAGTGCAGAAGGAGGCCATTCGGCCCATCGAGTCTGCACTGGCTCTCTGAAAGAGCATTCCACCTAGTCCCACTCCCCTGCTTTACCCCCGTGACCTTACACATTCTCTCTTTTCAGATAGCAATCCAATTCACTTTTGAATACCTCGATCAAACCTGCCTCCACCACCCTCTCAGGAAGTTTGTTCCAGACTCCAACCACCCACTGGGTGAAAAATCTTTTCCTCACATCACATTTACTCCTTTTGCCAATTATTGTGAATCTGTGCCCTCTAGTCGTTGATGTTCTCTTGAGTGGGAACAGTTTCTCATTATTTACCCTGTCCATACCCCTCAGGATCTTGAATACCTCTATCAAGTCTCCTCTCGGCCTCCTTTTCTCCAAGGAAAACAGTCCCAACCTCTCCAATCTATCCTCATAGCTACAGTTCTTCATCCCGGGAATCAGTCTTGTGAATCTCCTCTGAACTCTCTCCAATGCCTTCACATCCTTCCAAGTATGGGGCCCAGAACTAGACACAGTACACTAAATGAGGCCTAACTACTGTCTTATACAAGTTCAATACGACCTCCTTACTCTTGTAATCAATGCTCCTATTAATAAAGCCTAAGATACTATATGCTTTATTAACTGCTCTCTCAACATGCCCTGCCATCTTCAATGACCAATGTACGTATACACCGAGGTCCCTTTGTTCCTGCACCTCCTTTAGAGGCTCTCCCTTTATTTTATACTGTCTCACCATATCTTTCCAGCCAAAACGAATCACCTCACACGTTCCTGCATTCAACTTCATCTGCCACTTGTCTGCCCAATCCACCAACATATCCATGTCCTTTGAAGTTCAAGACTATCCCCATCACAGTTGACAACATTTCCAATCTTCATATCATCTGAAAATTTTGAAATCGTGCCCTGCGCACTGCTGTCTAGGTCATTAATATATATCAGGAAGAGCAAAGGTCCCAACACTGACACCTGGGGAATTCCACTACAAACCTTCCTCCTCTCTGCAAAACGACCATTGATTACTACTCTCTGTTTCCTGTCACTCAGCCAATTTCTTATCCAAGTGCCTACTTTTCCTTTTATTCCATGACCTAGAATTTTGCCCATAGCACCACAGGGACCGTCAGCATTTCGAAGAGGTGCTTCCGATGTTTAGACAGCTCAGGTGATGCTCTGCAGTACACTCCAGATAGGCTCTCCCGCATCATCGTTGTGTGTTACGTCCTTCAGAGCCTGCCTCTTCAAAGGGGTGATCCCTTGCCTGAGGGGGAAGTGGAAGAGGCGGACAGCTCCTTGGACAATAAAGAGCAGGAGGGCCAGAACCTGAAGAGGGAGATGAGGGTCAGCTTACACAGGACAATGTCACTGAGGAAGCACGATGCAGAAAATGTGCCGGCGCCAATTTAATTGCCACCTGATTCCAGGAGCAGTAAAGTGAACGCAACAGGAGATGTCCACATTCCTCCTGTCTCTTAATGCTATTCCATTGCATTGAAAGGTATGTCCAACCAGTCACACCGAGAGCAAGTTCAGCATTCAGGCTTACACCTTACTGCTTCATGACTCACCAGGCCATGATCTCTAAGAAGGTCAGTGATGCACTCTGTATGCGTTTGCTCTGGGAACTGAAAGTCAACACAACAGAGAGAACGCTGTGTCAACTCACTTGATGCAGTTGTCACCACATTCAGAAACTACAGCAGCCAATGTTGATAAAGGATGTTATCCTTGATTGTGGGACAAACTGAACATAAAAGTAAGCATGTTATGTTTCAGTTATAAGGGCATTGGTGAGACCGCATCTCGAATACTGTGAGCAGTTTTGGTCTCCTTGAAGGAAAGATGTAAATGCATTGGAGACAGTTCAGAGGAGGTTTACTAGATTGATAGCTGGAATGAGGTGTATTATGGGGATAGGTTGGACAGACTGGGCTTATTTACACTGGAGTTTGGAAGAGTGAGGGGTGACTTGATTGAATTGTGTAAGATCCTGAACAGTCTTGACAAGGTGGACGTGGAAAGGATGTTTCCCCTTGTGGGGGGAGTCAGAACTAGGGGGCACTGTTTTAAAATTAGGCGTTGCCCTTAAAGGACAGAGATAAGGAGAATATGTTTTCTTTCAGAGGGTTGTGCAACTTTGGAACTCTCTGCCTTAGAAGGTGGTGGAGGCGGGGTCACTGAATATTTTTAAGGCAGAGATAGATTCTTGTTAGGCAAGGGAATCAAAGATCATTGGTGGTAGATGGGAATGTGGAATTTGAAACACAAGCAGATCAGCCATGATCTTGTCGAATGGTGAAGCAGGCTTGTGGGTCCGATTGGTCTACTTCTGCTCCTATTTTGTGTGTTTGCATATGGCTGGGGATGTCATCCTCTTGTCCAGGTCTTAACTTTGGCACTACCAATGAGGAGACACAACTGTCGCTGATCCTTCAAAGCTGCTGAGCTGCCCTCACACAGTGATGTGTTGTGAGCAAAAAGGGTTATAAACGTAATGAGCACACGCTTCCAATAAAGATTTTGATACATCTCCCTGACATCACACAGGACTCCAGAAACTACCTTCACTGAGGTTGACATCACATGAACGGGAATCTCACAAAGGGAGACTATCACTGACTGGGAGGTTGGCTAAACCTCGTAACAAGAGGATACATAAGTAAATAATCACGCCTTCAATTGACCAAGGCTTTCACGTTTACATCAAATGTATTAAGGAAAGTGCAATATTTTTACAGCCATGATCCAAAAGTTATTTCAATAGTTCTTCATTTTTCTAACCCTACCACCGTGCCTGGGTGCAGCCGCGACATCTGCAGCAGAGGTGGAGGCAGCCTGCTGACTGCTACGTCCTGATGTCTGTGATTACCTTGGCAGATGTCCTCTGGTGGCCCAAAGCCTGGAGAGCCCTGGCCTGGTAAGGGTCTCCTGCTTAGGGACACATGCATCCTCCCCGGCCTGAGCAGCTGGAGTGGATGGAATCACAGGCAGACCGGACTATTGAATGGCTGGACACGCATGGAGTGTCCTGAGTGGAGGCCCCGGGGTATCCAGTTGACATTCATCCTCCCTGAGTGCCCAAGGGCCCCGCACTGACCCCTTGAGATGAAGGGCACCTGAGGAGAGGTTAAAGTGCACTGCCCATTCTTGCCTAGACACTGATGGTTCCCATCAATGTCTGTGGCCATGGAGTTCAGGACTGAGAGCAAATCTGGCAAAAACCTGCTGGACCAAGGTCTCCATGTCACTCACCAATCTTCCCATGGTGACCTTGAGGCACTCGCATGTCGATGCCACAGCATCAGACAGAAGGTGGACGGGCTTCTCCATCCTTCAAGCTAGTCTGTTAAGTGACGCTCGCATCTCTGCCTGATGTTTTGCCACCTGTCGTTGCATCGCCAGCATTGTCTTGGCAGCTGCTCGCAGAGGCTCATCTTGTGAATCGGATTCAGTGAGTGACTCATCTCCAGCAGTCCTCCGAGTGGCAGAAACCTGGGCTGTCGCTGCCTCCAAATGCTTTGGGGACGTGTCAGTGAGGAGTTCTCCAGCAGGAGACCCCGAGCCTAACTTAGAAGCCACCGAGGCGCTTGTCTCTGGAGGGTGTGGGTGAGTGCAGTGATGGTCCTTCCTCCGTGGTTTCCTCCGCTTCCTCCTGCAAGGTGGTCTGGGGCTGGGACTTATGTTGGCCCTCTGCTTATGCTTAGACCTGCTGGTGCTTGTAAGAGAGAGAGACAATAGTTTTAGTTCATGTGCAGGCATTACACAAGATTGCATGTCACTCACTGTGATTGTCAGGATGTGATGAACTCATGGAGGTGTCATCTGTACTAGGTTGCTGGGATAAGCCAATCTCCCCTTCCCTACACGAGCGATCCCTGTCCTCCCCAGCCAGCTCAGCAGCATCCTTCTTGAATTTGGTGAGGGGTGTGTTGTTGGCCATCCCTCATCTGGTCTAGGATCTTTCTCTTCTGTTGTGGACAAGCTTGGACTGCAGGATGACAAAAGGAATGTGATGAGAAGGGGTGGAGCAGAGGTTGGGAAACATGCATGTCTCCCTGTGTGTGGTCAGCCCTTCCCAGAAACAGCTGAGAATGGAGTGTGAGCAGCATGATCGATGAGATGGTGGTGATGTGAAAGTGAGACAATCAGTGGTGATTTGTGTTCCCCGCTAATACTCTGTGAGATCCCTGAAGAGTGTAGCTCTTTGAGTGCACGATGCCATGATGAGAGTGTAAGACTGGAGGGGGCTGAAGGTTGACTTACCCTGTGGAGTGGATGAGATCATTCATCCTCTTCCTGCACTGGATTGTGTTCAGGGTGAAGTGATTAGCCGTGCTGACTTGCCTTGCAATGGTCTCCCTGGCCGGAGAGGTAAGGCTGGTATGCTTCTTCAAGCCATCCCTGTGGTAAAGGACATCCCTGTGCTGCCACACTCCTCTGGAGTATGCCTGGAGGGCGACATGGCAAAAGCCTCCTTGTTATTAGCAGCCATCTCTGGGGGTATCCTGGAGAAAGCTGGGCTGGAGAATGTGAAATGTGTGTGCTCGGGTGGCGTTTAAATATATCGCCTGGACCTGTGGCTCCATTAGGTAACAGCGGGGCGGACGAATCAGTTCCCGACGCAGCATGTGATTCAGAGGGATACTCGCCTGTGCATGATTAATAAGCTTCTGAGCGTGAAATTGGATGCGATTTCCTGCCATTACAACCAGTGGGAAACATGCCGCAAAACCAGCTCGGCTTACTACCAGTTTACTGCACTTCGTTTCAAAAATGGAAGATTCCGCCCTATGGTTCTATGTTAGTTTGAATTCAGCAGTTTTGGTCCAAAGTCAACATAATATTGAATTGCAGCCATAAAATCCAAAAGCCCTTTGTAGTTCTGTTCAGGGTGCAAGCGATGGAGACGGCGTAGCTTTAATTGCCAGGAACTATCCTGCATTGTGTCCACTTCATGATTGTAGGACGTGACTCCGTTATATTTTTTGGGCTTGAGTTTGCTGTTTTTTAGTGTTGGAGGCAAAGGGTCAGAGAATTGGCACTTTAATAATGACTCAATGCTTTTTTCTCCATTTGAGAGCATGGAGTCTTTTCTCTTGTGAATTGTCATTCCTGTTACATGACAAATGTCCTTTAATTTCAGATGCTACACTTGTTAATGTGTTCAAATAATTGTGAAATTTGAATTAAAAATGAACGATGAGAGTAGATCTAAAATTAAATTCCCCTGTTATACCACCAGCTTCTTTGTGGTGCAAGAAGTTGAAGGGTATGAGGAGAGAGTAAATAATAGCTTTATATCCAGCACAAGTCAAATTTTGTTACTGAGGTAAAACCATTAAAATAAAGAAGCAGAAAAATCAGTGACTGTCATGGAGCCTGATACTGTGGCTACAAGAGCAGGTCAGAGGCCGGGAATCCTGCAGTGAGTACCTCACCTCCTGACCACAACCATCTTCCTTTGTGCTGGGTATGACTCCAACTATTGGAGAGTTTTCCCCCTGATTCCCATTGACTCCAGTTTTGCTAGGGCTCCTTGATGTCACACCCTGTCAAATGCTGCCTTGATGTCAAGGGCAGTCACTCTCACCTCACCTCTGGAGTTCAGGCTTTTGTCCATGTTTGTCTAAGGCTGTAATGAGGTCAGGAGCTGAATAGGCCTGGCAGAAAACAAACCCAGATGGGTGAGCAATTTATTGCTGCGTAAGCACCACTTGATAGCACTGTCGACACCTTCCACGACTTGCTGATGATAGTAGACTGATTGGGCGGTAATTGGTCGGATTAGATTTGTTCTGATTTTTGCATACAGGACATACCTGGGCAGTTTTCCACATTGCCGGGTAAATGCCAGTGTTGTAGCTGTACTGGAACAGCTTGGCTAAGGGTGTGGCTTGTTCTGGAACATAAGTCTTCAGTACTATTGCTGGAATATTGTCAGGACCCATAGCCTTTACAGTATCCAGTGCCTTCAGCTGTTTCTTGATATCACATGGGGTGAATTGAATTGGTTGGAGACTGGCATCTGTGATGCTGGGACTTCGAGAGGAGGTTGAGATGGATCATCCACTCGGCACTTCTGGCTGAAGATTGTTGTGAATGTTTCAGCCTTATCTTTTGCACTGATGTACTGGGCTTCCCCACCACTGAGAATGGGGATTTTTGTGGAGCCTCTTCCTTCAGTGAATTGTTTAATTCTCCACCACCATTCAGGACTGCAGAGCTTAGATCTGATCTGTTGGTTGAGGGATCACTTTGCTCTGTCTATCACTTGCTGTTTCCGCTGTTTGGCTGCAAGTAGTCCTATGTTGTAGCTTCACCAGGTTGTTGTTGGCACCTCATTTTTAGGTATGCCTCTTGCACTCCTCACTGAATCATTAAATAGATAGGCTTCTGAGTATAATGATCTTCCCCATTCCGAAGGTTTCCCACCCTCAGATCGGCCAAACATTTTATTCATGAATTGTTGGAAATTTGTGAACAGCTTTTCATGATGTGTTGTTGAGGCTGTTGGATCCTCTCAAACTATTTCTCAATGTCAGTCTATTCCATCAGCAGAGGAAAGGAAAACATCAGAGGGAAAAGGAAAATAATAAGTTCAAACTGAAGACCAAATCATCAATCCCATCAGCTAGAGTGCAGGATCTAAGATATGTCAAGCAGGTCAAAGGCCTTGGGTGAGAGTTAAGACTGGCAGCAGCTTAATAATGTCACTCCCTTAGCATAGCTGCTGCACAGAATAAATACGTTCACAGGAAGTTCTGTGTGCTTGCCTGGTTTAATGTTCAAGAGAAATTCACTTTTAATTAACTGCTACGCTCTGCATGTCCTCAGCTGAGATTTTACCAAAAATATTGAGAAAACCATTTGGGGTTTACCTTCAATAATAAAACGAAGCGTGGATGTTAACTATTAACCCACTTAATGCTTCTTGCTATTTGGTCTTTTCAGTTTTTTTTTCTCTTTCCAGTTTTCTTTCTTCCTCTCTGGAAACGGTGATGTTTGTCAAGCTGGGCCTCATCCACAAGTACCTGTTCTTTACTGGCAGTCAATCTCTTTCCTCCTCTGGATCACTGTCAACACATATCAAATTCGAGACACTTGGTGCTGGAGTATTTGGAACAGATCTTATTGATACCTGGTATGAGTGATTGGCCTACGGAGTGGATTTTAGGCTCCCACTTCTAACTTCTGAGTCCTGTTCACATCTGTTGAAAACCATGCTCCTTTATACACCATGTTTTGCTCACATCAAAAGTACATTTCACAGAGATGACCTCAACATTTCTATTCCTCAGTCCTTTGAAAACAGTCCGTTTGTGTAAACAGTTGTAGTTATAGAGTATTCAGAACAGGTTTTACTCACGACCTTAACAAGACTTCCTGATGTAACCCCATTAAGAAGAGGTTTTATTAACTGTTATCATACTATACTGTAGTTAATGGATTCCTCTATGTGTGTTCAGCAGCCATGGCTGGCAAAGTTACTGTCACTCATTTCCTTCCACAAGCATTCCTCGTATATAACATGCGGGTACTAAAGGGGAACAAGACGAGCTTTCCCCTCACAGCTCTTCAAAGTCATCCTATTTATCTTGGAAAGTCTGTCCTCCAAGATACAAGGACATTTGACTATTAACCCTTAACTCCCCAAGTTGTCCAACTTTTCAGCTTAATCAGCCCCCATTTATTCTAGGTTGCCTAGTATAAGGCTTTAATCATTTCAGCATCACATCCTATCTGAATCCATTTGCTGGTTCATTTGATTGATTACACAATGATACAAAGCAATTGGTCTTCTTTATACAGAAAGTAATAGTGTACCATAACAAAATCATGGATGTAAAGATTCCCCAGCTCTCCTACCCATTTCCATCTTGTGGATATTCTCACTAAGTAATATTTCCTTATAGCTTTTAGAAAGTCCCAATTTCATTGTGAACTCAAAGGAGCCCAACCTTGAATTTTAGAATTCCAAATTAAATGTCCCTCTGTCAGGTACTGGTGTGGTTAACTCCGCATTATTTCATTAAATAGTTTTCAGATGGGACATGTGTCAGTGCCTTGACTGACAGACTATAGAGAACCAGAACCAGGATTAACTCAGTTTAATACAATTAACCACACAAGCGGTAACATTTCTTTGGAAAAGAGTGGTCAGTGAAAGTAACTGAAGCCTAAGATCATGGAGGAAATTTGACCAGGTTGTTCCCTATATGGAAAGGTTCAAATACCAGGGGACGGGTTAAAAATTAGGACGTTAGGAGGAAGAAGGTATACTTTTCTTCAAAAGGTAATGAATCTGGGAAAGATCACTGAAACAATTTAAAGGAGTTTAAGAGCAAATTAGACATGTTCCTGGAGGGAGAGGGGTTGGAGGATGCGACCAGAAGAAGTTGGCTAGGTATGGCTGAAAAACACGGTGAAGAGGTTGGTATATAGAGTTGAACCCAGAAAAAGGGACATCCTGTCGAGCCTAAAAACCTTTTCCTGTTCTTAATAATTCTTGCATTTTGAAATCCAATGAGGTGGCAGCAATGGGGAAGTGGGAGGTACAGATCAATGTACAGGTATCTATCTCCATTGTAATTCTAAAACATTCCAGGTCTGAACTGCAGTTCTATCAAGATCTGTACTGCCCTACAGTGTGGTATGGGAAGCTATGAAGTGAAGCAATCTAATGAAAGGAGTAATAGTAGTCACTGAAATACAGGCACAATGATTCTTTTCTCATAGGAAACGGTGACATTTTAAGAATAGTCTTCAGCTTCTTGCTCTGTGGTTTATTCCTACTATATTCTGTTTCTTTTATATCTTCCTCTGTATAATTTACTGGATCTTGCATTATAATTTAGTATTAATATTTAGTATTTAATATTAATACTTAATATTTAACATTAAAAAATATACTTTAGTATTTGGCATTTGATCCATTATCATATACGTTGGCTGGGATTTTCTGGTCCTGCCTGTGGCTGGTGTAGTGGAGGGCAGAAGGGGAAAATATTGCGGGAACGAAAATGTCAGTTTCCTATCAATGTAAAACAGGTTGCTCCTGCCCGCGATCGTCCACTCCTGCCCTCAATGACAGCACACTTTTCCCATTGTGCCATATTGGGAAAGCCATTTGATTATATTAGAATATCATGAAAGTTCATTATCAAGACAGCTCACCAGAATCACGCCCCTGTGCTACACCAAAAGGTCATGCTGGCATCTAATTAGACTGGATGATTCATAACCGCATATAGCAACATGCACCTGGCAGCCGGCACGTCACTGGTGACTTCCAGGTTTGTTCACCTATCTTGCACCAGGCAGCGCTCATGGCACCTCGGACTCCGCACCAACTCTGAGGGCAGCACCACTTCGCTTTCAAGGGGGATTACAAAGGCGAGGCTCTACATACCAGATCAGTGGTAAGGCAAGGGTGGGTTGTAATATACTGCAGGGCAAGTGCAGAGGGAGGGGGGGGGCGTGGGGTGGGGGTGGTGGGGAAGGTGGCAATACGAGAATGAGTCAAGGATAGGAGCTGGAGGGCAAGGCTCAACCTGGGTGGGGGGAATATAAGACAGAGGCAAGGGAAGTGACTGGAGGGCAAGGACTTGACTGGCAGTGGGAGGAAACTGGGGAAGGTTGCACTCAGACACCTAACTGTTGGGGCGGGGATCCACTCCTGCCAGAAGCCAACAAAGCCTCCCCCAGCAGTGCTTTTACTTAGTTTCACTTGCTGCTGCCCCATGCTTGTGGTTCCAAGATGGTGGTGCTCAGGTTTTATTTCCAGACCAGCTTTGACCCTCCTGTCTTACCGTGGAAATCTCTCCCATTACCTTGGGTGGGCAAGTGTCCTCTGGGCCAGAATTGGGTGAGAGTTTCTTACTGAAGGACAGAAGCGAGTCGGGGCCAGAGTGGGAGGATTGTGGACTGAAGAAGCGCTTCAGCTTACATTGCTGAGTTTCCAAAGACAGTCCTTCTCCCAGTCCAGAGAAGGCGAAGATGTCACTCCAGTTTGAGTCATGCCCGGCATAGTGTGTACAGTAATAAAAGCAGAAAATGCAGGAAAACTCAACAGGTCTGGCAGCATCTGTGGAGGGAGAAACAGAAATAACGTGTCGAGTCTGTGTGACTCTTCTTCAGAGCTTTTGCTTTTATCATAGTGTGTGCAGGGCATGGTCACCACCTCACACACGGCGTTCCGAGGGTTTCTGGCATAGTACTCAGCCACAGATAGTACTGTCACAGTCAGGAGAGGCATCTGCAGCCTGAAGGTTGAGAACAGGTAGTGTAGAAGCAGGCACTTGATGGTCTCATGAGGGGGGGTCCCTAAATGTGACGGTACAATAAGCCTCAAGATGGTGAGGGGTAAGGTTAGTATAGGCACATCCAGCTCAAACACCACAAGGGTAACAAAGGGATATAAACTACAATTACAATGGGATAAAGGATTACGGGGGAGGACTGAGAGTAACAGGAGGAAGGAAAACCTGAATATTATGCTCCTCCTGGAGGATGGGAGAGATTTGCACGGTAACACAGGGAAGTCTGAGGACCGCCATCTTGGAACCTCAAGCAATGGAACAGCAGAAAGTGAAACTAAGAAGAAAGGCTGCTGGGTAGGTCTGTTTTGGTTCTGGGAGGAGTGGATCACAGCACTGGGGGGCTATTTAAAGGCACAACCATCTGGAAGCTGTATTACCAAATGAGGAAGAATGGACTGCTGAGACATGTTAGCACCATCTCAATAACTATAGAGGCAGCTTGGAGCCTTCAATGTAACAGCGCGTTCAAGCGAGATTAAATTCCAATGTTATCCAACGATCGATCTCCTTGCAATAACCCGTTGAACCAATCATGGTTATTCCCCAGCATGATAATAACTCCAAAAGCAAGTGGGCATCTGCACAAACAAGAGAAGCTTCTTGGAAACACCACCTCAGAAACTTGCAGCTACCAGGTTCAGAGATGGGAACTCCCAGCCTCCCAAAAAGAATTGCATCCCCTCACAGAGCATGTGCCTGCATTTGCATTCAGAACAGTGTCATAGAGTCCACAGAATGAATAATTTATCACCGCAAATAAATGTAGGACTGCTCCATTGTATGTTGCAATCTGTGGAATACAGCTGGCAACCCTGCCTGATATTCCCGTGTCTGGTGCTGCTGCTGCAACATCTGCATTGAGACTGAGTCCACAGGCTCGTCATCTGACTGGGACTCAGCAGAATCCTGGCCTCCAGCAGTCTTCCAAGTGTCAGTGATCTTGGATGCCCCTGCCTCTGCCTGCTATAGACCAGAATAGGTGCTGTGCTCACCTGATGGTGCCAACTATCCTGCTCTAGATCTAGGTCCCACCATGGTGTGTGTCTCTGTGCTAGCGGAGGTTGTGGGTAGCTGCTGTGACAGGCCTTCCACAAATGGGTCCTCAAAATCCTCATCTGTGGTATCTTTGGGGCTGGAGATGAGGTTTGGCTCCTGGTGTCCCTGGGGTGTTTGGCTGTGGTGCTTATGAAAGAGTGTAGAGATAATTAGTGCATGGCAACAAACTCCAAGATATAACATTACACTCACAGTCCCGCTGTCTGAATAATCAGCTGTTGCAGGGTCATCACTTGGGTGTGCGGCGCTGACCTCACCATTACTACAGACACGGTCTCAATCCTCTCAGGCCAGGCGAAGATACTGGGTGAGGGCCCTGATCTCTGGCATCCCTGCCACCAGCCTGGAACTGCCCCCTCTTATTGTGGGCAAGCTTGGCTTGAATGAAGACGGTTGGAGAGAGTGTGAGCAGGAAGCTTGCCAAGGCATGTGATAATGATGCCTGCCTTGTGTGGGTGCTGAGTGGAGCAGTGTATGGGATGAGGACATGAACTGCACAGGATGGGAGCCCAGGTGGAGATGTCAGGATGTGTACGGGAGAGTGAGTGGTGATGTCCCTTGTATTGTATTGTGAGACCCCTGTGGACTGTCATCTTGTGAATGTGTAAGGGGCTTGTGAGAGTATGAACCAAGAGAAGGTTGACTTACCCTGGCTGTGCAGATGAGATCATTCATCCATTTGTGGCACTGTACCGCTGTTCTCCTGTGGGCTACGGTGGCACTCACTGCTGCTGAAACCTTCTCCCAAGCCGTTTGGTGACCTTCATCAACCTCTGCCAGCCAACCCATGGGTAGAGATGGTCATAGCGGGCCTCAGCTGGGTCCAGAAGATGACCCAGAGAGGCCTCACTAAATTTGGAGGCTGCACTCTTCCTGCTTTTGGGGGCCATCTCTTTGTTTGCAGCAGTCCTGGGCTGCAGACGTTGAAAGATCTGTGTGAGGGTGTGGTTTAAATACGGCGCCCAGGTCAGGAATCCTTTGAGGTGACGGCGAGGTGGGCGAATCACAGGCCACCGCCGGCTAAAAGGCATGTTCCTAGCTGATAAATATTTAATGAGGCGGGAGGTGGCCAATTGGGTGAAAAAATCCATCACTGCAGCCGGTGGGGAGAAAGCCACTGCACTTAGTCCACAGAGGGGCAAATCTCACCCTTTGGTTCAGCTAGTTGTATTCAGCTGAGTCAGAAGATTGTGACTTCAAGGATGTTAGGCCTTGATACTTCTGGTCTCTGCATTCCATTCACCATCCAGTTGGTCAGCATCTTGGCTTCACCTTGGGGCTTGGGTAAGAATTTCTTCTGTTCGGAGACTAATTGCTCTGTTGTGGATTTCCACAATTCTCTGTACATTCAGCTTGCTGACAAGTCCTTCTGCATTTACTGGGCAAAACCAGCAAATTCAGGAAACCTAAGCATATTTTCATCATTTGCCTTATGAATTTTCCCAATCAAAGGGACAAATGAAAAATCTGCAAAGATCAAAGCTTTGGGAATTGTCAAATTTAAATAATTCTATCTGACATTGCATTAATGGGATGGCCACAAATTGAATCTAGAGAGCCAGATTTAATTCCTCGACATAGTTTTTAGTCAATAGGTTCCTTTCTCACTGAGTTTATTCTTTTTTGTCTTTTCTTTCTGAAAGAAAGAATGAATGAACATACATTTATGAAGGTGAAGATTCTCCTGATTGAATAGCCACATGTGCAGCTGGAGCCTCTTCTTGATGTCTGTCTAGACCATGGGTGTCCAAGGGCTGAATCTTACCTATGTCATGCGGACTAAGTGGGGGCGGGTACAGAGCCGATTACCGCCCGCGATTGGCTGCGCGCCATCACTGTATGTGGGCGGGCCAATTAAAGCCCACCCAGTGTAACATGCAACCAGTAGCTAGCTGTGCAGACAGGGGGAGGAGGGAGAGTCAGGGCCTGCGCTCTCTTACGCATGCGCAAGAAAGAGGGCAGCAATCTCCCTGAGGCAGCTCCGTGCCTCAGGGAGATTGAATAGACAATGAAAGTTTTTAAAAATTAAAGCAAAGAATTATTTAAACACATCCCCTGGGACATGTTTGTGAAGTTTACCAAACTTATTTATTAACTTTATAAAACCTTCCGCCTGTGAATGAGGTTTCCTGGAAAGCGTGAAGGCCGCTTGGGCTCTTCGCTTGACCAACAACCTTAAGGTTGGACAGGTAGCATTGTTAATCAGATAAATTATTTTCTTCATGGCCTTAAAAGGCCTTTGACAGTTCGCTGGACGCATAGCCAACTCCAGCATGCGCCTGCCAAACACAATATCAAAATGACTCGCGATGATGTCGGGACTTGCGTGCCAAGCAGCATTAGCAGCAAGTGCACCATCTACAAGATACACTGCAAGACTTCACCAAGGCTCCCTCGACAGCACCTTCCAAACCCATGACCACTTCGATCTAGAGGGACAAGGACAGCGGATAGATAGGAATACTGCCACCTAGAAGTTCCCCTCCAAGTCACTCACCATCCTGACGTGGAAATATATCGCCGTTCCTTCACTGTCGCTGGGTCAAAATCCTGGAACTCCCTCCCTAACAGCACTGTGGGTGTACCTACACCACATGGACTGCAGCGGCTCAAGAAGGCAGCTCACCACCACCTTCTCAAGGGCAACTAGGGATGGGCAATAAATGCTGGGCCAGCCAGTGATACCCACATCCCATGAATGAAAAATTTTTTTTTAAATGACCAGATCATCTATGTTTTTTAAGTAATGTTGGCTGAGGGATAAATATTGGCCAGAAATCAAGGGAGAATGTTCATGATTTTTTTCTTTGAAAAGAACCATGGGACCTTTTACATCTGTGGTGAGGACAGACAAGTCCTTCATTTAATGTCTCATCTGAAAGATGGCTCTTCCAGCAGTGCAGCACTCCCACAGTACTGCAATGGATATGTTGGCCTGGACTAGGACTTGAACCAATGGGGGCGGGACCATAAAAACATCAAGATATTGGGTAAAATATGACAATAATATTCATACTTCGGCCCATTAGATATGCTTTTGTCTACAAATGGATTTATATTTTTCATAATGATAAAATACATCATGTAGTCAAAGATTGAAAATGCGCTAAATATTTACCATGACCTCCTGAAGATTTTCAAGTATCACAGAAGTATCAAGAATCACTGTGCATAAGAGGCCTTTCGGCCCATCAAGTCTGCACCATAACGTGAGAAACACCTGACCTACCTACCCTAATCCCATTTACCAGCACTTGGCCCATAGCCTTGAATGTTATGATGTGCCAAGTGCTCATCCAGGTACTTTTTAAAGGATGTGAGGCAACCCGCCTCCACCACCCTCCCAGACAGCGCATTCCAGACCGTCACCACCCTCTGGGTAAAAAAGTTTTTCCTCACATCCCCCCTAAACCTCCTGCCCCTCACCTTGAACTTGTGCCCCCTTGTGACGGACCCTTCAACTAAGGGGAACAGCTGCTCCCTATCCATCCTGTCCATGCCCCTCAAAATCTTGTACACCTCGATCAGGTCGCCCCTCAGTCTTCTCTGCTCCAACGAAAACAACCCAAGTCTATCCAACCTCTCTTCATAACTTAAATGTTTCATGATTTATTTTTTTTAAATCTCTTTATTCCTCAATTAATTCCATTGACTCACAGTCACACTTCGCCTCACCATGTCTCTCAAAACCATTTCAAAATGTTTCACATTCAATGAGAAGGATTGCGTAGGACAGTAAAGAGGTTAACGTAAACTTGTGCAGAGCTCTGGTTAGGGCATGTTTGGAGTACTGTGTGCAGTTTGTAAAAAGCAAGAATTTGGATTCACCAGGAGTTCCAGAGACAGGAAGATACAGTTATGAAGAGAATCTCTGGTGCGATGATATAACTGGAACTGTTTCCATAGTTAAGAGATTTAATGGAGATTTTTTTACAATTCTGAAGAGTCTTGATATTCAGTAGGAAAATAATATCCGGTCGCTTGGTAGTACAGAACTTGAGTACTGCTAACAAAAGGAGACATGCTGTTGAAGATTTTCAACATGCACTCATTAGTACAGACTCAATGTTAAAGGGAGCAATAATTTATACGGAGTCATGGTGTTACCATGGAGAATGCACCAGGGAACTGTTGTCACCCATGCTTTTGTTTAATTCAAAAAAAGCACAATGCCTGGGCATGTTCCTTTTGTCTGCAGAGGACAGGTCCCTGTGTATGAATATATGCAGCTTCGAGCAAGCATAAATGAGCCACTTTGCAAGACCAAATGATTTTAAATTGGTTGTTAGTTTCATTCTTAACCCACTCAGGATTGCTCAACAAGTGTTGTCCATCACAGAATCACATCTAATGTTCGACATCATGTTCTGAGTTTTGCAAGTATGAGATAGCTGAATACAGTGGGTACAATGCCTATTGCAGCCAAAGGGAAGTGCTGTTTGGTACAATCTACCAGTCGTTGGAATGTACAGCCCTATGTATCTGGTATCACACAGACACTGAAATTCATGTAACCCAGGCAGAAATTTTTGCTCGGTGGTTGAGCGTGCTCCTGACCCGCTCGAGCGTGAAATGATGCGCATTGACATCAGCCGAGCATGCTGATGTCAATGCGTAGTCTTGTGATAGTTCGATCGGCGGGCACGCGCTGGAGCCAGCTGAGTGCCCACCGACAATTAAAAGGCCTGTCAGGGCCATTAAGCAATTAATTAACTTAAATTTTTCACTGCCCGTCCAACCTAAGCAGCCTTTGCATTTTTTTGGAAACCACATCCACAGGCGGGATGAGGTTTCCAAATGCAAATAAAAATAAGTTTTAAAATTGAATGAATAACATGTCCCTGCTCATGTGACAGAGTGACACGAGGTGCCATGTTTTGCTCCATTTTTATTTTTGGTATTTTCTTTTTTTAACAACACTTCATCTCCCTGAGACAGCTCATGTGCCTCAGGGAGATTCTGAAGCTCTCACTCGCTCGCGCGCGTGCGTGAAGTTCGCACTTGGCCCGCTTGCCCTCCTTCCCCTCTGCCGCACAGGCAGCTCTGAGCGCTGCTGCTCACATTTCACACTGGATAGGCCTTAACTGGCTTCCCAACCACCTCCACCGAGCCTGCCTGCCAGGGGCAAAATTCTGCCCCACATTTCTCATCTGTGTGGTCGGCAGAACATCTTTTTGGTTTGACGGCCCTATCCTGTTAGCGGAAAGTACCACTCGTGTTGCTACTGCATGGTAGCAACATCAAACGGCTAACTTCACCCGTCCAAATTTTTGAGATACCTTACCTTTGCAGGGTCATTTGAGAGACTGGGTACTTTTCAGGTCCAAAAGTGGCAGCCTTAGGCTCATTCGTGAGTAGCAAGCAATGATTTGATCAGGGTAGCCATTATCCCACAGGATAGCTTTGATGCACCTTATTTTGGCATCAAGCTTGCACGGTGAGCAAATGGATTGAGTTCTATTTACACGATTGCCAGTAAGGCTGATCTTATAGCATGTGTAACTGTAGGAATCCCAACCCATATATCGACCAGTGAAGGGAGGCTTGTGTTAGACAATAGTAGAGAACCCATTAACAGATTTCTCAACCAGCAGATCAAGGAAAGGGAGTCATTCCTCTTAGAAAACTTATTTTAAAAAATATATTATTTAATTTTCCATTTGCTTGTGTCTCATCATGTGAAGCACTAATTGCTAGTTCACTACATTTTTATTAACAACCCAAAGGTCAGGTGTTTCCTTCATCTCCCAACCCCTAATCTTTACATTGCCCTCACCCAGCTCTCTATTTGACACCATTACTCAGAAAAGCTTTTAAATTGCTCTCTTGAACCAATATAGAGTGTTAGATTAGAATCTGCACCAGCTAATTCCTCTGTGACAACAGTTATGGGAAGTCTACAAAGAATCTGTCTCTCCTCTTTATAGGGAAGCAGTGAAATGAAAACCAATGAAAATAAAGGTCTTAGACTTTGAGAAAGAATAGTCGTTATAAGATTAATTACTTGGTGTTGCATACAGAAGGGCCTAACTGAAGCCTTGGGTCTACTAATCCACTGCATTTGTCAAGGGAAGTGAAGCAAGAAAAAGAATGCAAACAGGCAATGTAAGTAGAACCTACAACAAAAATAGAAACCAGCACTTTAAAGAAGAGTCATTCAGACTCGAAACAATAACTGTTTTTCTCTCTCTACAGATGCTGCCAGACCTGAGATTTTCCAGCATTTTCTGTGTTTTTTCAGATCTTCAGCATCCGCAGTATTTTGCTTTCAAGTTACTTTAAAGGATTTAGATTTGTTAAGAACCTTTAATTAAGTAGGAGTCAGATGGATTTAAGGGCCTAGCATAAGCACTGAGCCTGCAGATGCTAAACTGTTCAGTGCAGCTCAAAGGAAGACAAAAAATTAGGAAATTATTGTACCATTAAGATGTAAGGGGAATTTTTTGTTGCATCAGAATTCAAAATTAGAGCCTCCATGCATGGAGACAAAAAAACAAAATTGACAACTAATTTTGCAATGACTGTAAAGTTGAGTGCCACACAAACAGTTTAATGATGAAAATATGATTAATAATTGTTAGTGTTCTTTGGCAGTCTTAGTTTCACTGTAATAATGAGCAATGTTTTATAGGTAGATTGAAAAAGATTTCACAAATTCGTCAAGTTATTTTAACAGGTCAGTAATTTTTCACCATTTGAAAGAAAATCTGCTCACCGTTTAATTTCTTTAGCAATTCTGACATTCTTGGACCTACCATGAAATTAGTACTAGGGTTTCGTTTTATCTTTCAGATTTGTTACTTTTTATATTGATCATGGAATGTTGGAATTCTTCCCATCGGAACTGGTATCTATAAAGATAAGATAATCACTAACAAATCCAATAGGAGATTCATAAAAACACTTCCTCATCCAGAGTGGTGAGTAACTTCTAATTTCCCACAGCCTGTCGATAAGGCACAAGTCGGGAGTACAGTGGAATACTTGTTACTTGCCTGGATGGGTGAAGCTGCAACAACACTTGAGAAGGTCGCTACAATCCAGGACAAAGCACCCCATCCACCACCTCCAGAACTGGTGCACAGTGGCAACAGTGCTTACTGTCTACAAGAGGTACTGCAGCAACTCATCAGGCCCCTTCAACAGCACCTTCCAAACTCACAAGCTCTACTACATAGAAGGACAACGGCAGCGGGTGCATGGGAACACCAGCAGCTGAAAGTTCCCCTGCAAGCCATTCATCATCCTGACTTGAATAGTGTCGTTCCTTCACTGTCACTGGGTGAAAATCCTGAAACTCCTTTCCTAACAGCACTGTGGGTGTACTTACACCACATGGACCGCAGCGGTTCAAGAAGGCAGCTCAGCACCACCCAATTAGTGATGGGCAACAGGTGCTGGCCCTGCTGGTGACACCCGCATCTCAAACAAATAAATATTGATACTTAATGGAACAATGGAAATGGACAGCTTGCAGAAGGGGAACATTAAATGATGCCACAGTCTCTAATCTATGTCAAATGTAGACACTGAAGTGATAGATCTGCTTTACTCCACAGTTTAATATTACCCATGTTTTAGCCAAGGGCTTTCACTGCATCCTGACCCTTTCTTCTATCTCAAGGTTTGGAAACCTACAGGAGGAGTTGAAAGTAGCATGGTATTACAGAGCAGATGTTTGAAATGTCAAACTGTCCCCTGTCCTGGGTTAGTGGGTCTGGAAACAAAGGGTAAATTCTGTTGGTATTTATTGTAAGACAAATGCCTTGGTCATTTTGGGCTGAGATGGTTGATGGTAGTTTACTAGTTTGATGGAGAGAAATATTGTGCCCACATATTGAAGACAGAAACTGTAAGTGACTGAGTGATTTTGTGAGTTAGATGTTCACCTTCATCTATGAAGCTGGAATTTAAATTCAGATCAAAGCAAAGTTTTAGACAGCTTTAATCCAACTCTGTGTAAGTGTGAGGCCCACAACACAAAGCTACCCATACGTTGTCATTAACTTGGCTTTAGTTCCTGTTCCTAACAGCTCCAGTTCATAATGCCCATGGTTGTGTTTAAATCTCTTCAGGGTCTTTTGTCCATCCTTCATCTCTGTAACCTTCTCCTACCATACAAATCTTCAAAACACAGAGTGACCGTGCCTTCAGCATTGTAGGCACTAAGCTCTGGAATCCCCTCCCTAACCTCCCCACTTCCATCTTTAACACATTCCTTAAAACCTACCTATTCAATCAAATTTTCAGTCACCCCTCCTAATCTTTCATTCTTTGGTTTGTTATTTGTTTCTTTCTGTTAAAGCTGCCAAATAAATGCAAGTTGTAAAAAATCAATTCTTTCACGGGATATGGACATCGCTGGCTAGGTCATCATTTATTACCCATCCCTAAGTTGTTGCTATTAGTGAGAGAGGCTGGAGGATGCCTGAAGAACAAAAGACTTGTATTTGTATAGCACCTTTCACAACCTCATGATGTCCCAAGGTACTTTGCAGCCAATTAGGTACTTTTGAAGTGTGATAACTGTTGTAATGTAGGAAACACTGCAGCCAATTTGTGCACAGCAAACTCCCATAAGACCATAAGATGTAAGAGCAGAAGTAGGTCATTCGGCCCATCGAGTCTGCTCCGTTATTCAATGAGATCATGGCTGATCTGATAATCCTCAACTCCTCTTTCCTGCTTTGTCCCCATAACCCTTGATTCCCTTACTGATTAAAAATCTGTCTGTCTTAGCCTTTTAATATACTTAATGACCCAGCCTCTACAACCCTCTGTGGGAAAGAATTCCACAGATTCTGAGAGAAGAAATTCCTCACCTCTGTCTTAAATGAGCGCCCCCTTATTCTGAGATTATGCCCTCAGCTCCTAGGCTCTCCAACAAGGGGAAATAACCTCTCAGCATCTACCCTGTCAAGCCCCCTAAGAATCTTATATGTTTCAATAAGGTTGCCTCTCTTTCTTCTAAACTCCAATGAGTACAGGCCCAACCTACTCAACCTCTCCTCATAAGAAAACCCCTCCACACCCGGGATCAACCTAGTGAACCTTCTCTGGACTGTCTCCAATGCCAGTATATCATTCCTTAGATAAGGGGACCAAAGTTGT
The DNA here is from genome assembly GCF_017639515.1 of Carcharodon carcharias. NCBI lineage: Eukaryota > Metazoa > Chordata > Chondrichthyes > Lamniformes > Lamnidae > Carcharodon > Carcharodon carcharias. The sequence continues at coordinate 28,139,617 of NC_054500.1, forward strand.
TCACAGTATTCTAGGTGTGGTCTAACTAGTGCCTTGTATAGTTTTAGCAAGACTTCCCTAATTTTATACTCCGTTTCCTTTGAAATAAAGGCAAACATTCCATTTGCCTTGCCTATTACTTGTATGTTAGCTTTTTGGGATTCATGCACAAGGACTCCCAAATCCCTCTGTGTTGTAGCTTTCTGCAATCTTTCTCCATTTAAATAATATTCAGCTCCTCTATTCTTCCTGCCAAAATGCATAACCTCACATTATATTCCACCTGCCAAGTTTATGGCCACTCACTTAACCTGTCCATATCCCTCTGTAGACTCTTTGTGTCATCCTCACAACTTGCCTTCCCACCTATTTTTGTGTCATCCCAAACTTAGCAATAGTACATTCACTTTCCTCATCTAAGTTATTACTATATATTCTAAATAATTGTGGCCCCAGCACTGATCCCTGTGGTATTCCACGAGTTTCAAGTTGCCATCCCAAAAATAACCCCCCTTATCCCAACTCTCTGTGTTCTATTAGTTAGCCAATCCTCTATCCACGCTAATATACTACCCCCAACATGGGATCTTATCTTATTAAGTAGCCTTATGTGCGGTATCTTATCGAAGGCCTTTTGAAAATCCAAATACATTACATCTACTGGTTCCCCTTTATCTATTCTGCTTGTTATCTCCTCAAAGAATTCTAATAAATTTGTTAGGCATGATTTCCCCTTCATGAAGCCATGCTATCTCTGCTTGATTAGATTATGCATTTCCAAACGCTCTGTTATTACATCCTTTATAATAGACTCCAATGTTTTCCCAATGACAGGTGTTAAGCTAACTGGCCTACATTTACCTGTTTTTTGTTTCCCTCCCTTTTTGAATAACGGTGTTAAATTGGTCGTTCTCCAATCCTCTGGGACTTTTCCAGAATCCAAGGATTCTTGGAAGATTGCATACAGCAAACACAAACAGCAAGATAATAATGACTAGATAATCTGTTGTATTGTTGTTAAGATAAATATTGGACAGGATACAGGAGAGAGCTTTCCTGTTTATCTTCAAAATAGAATCATGGGATTTCTTATATCCACCTGAGACAGTCACAGCTTAGTGTGGCAGCTGAAAGACAGCACCTCTGACAATGGAGCACTCCCTCTGTACTGTACTGAAATGTCAGACTTGATTTTTGTACTCAAGTTCTTGAGAGGGACTCGATCCACAATCCTTTGAGTGGCAAAAGTGCTGGACGCTGACCCACAGCTGACATATAGGCAGTGTGGGAAATGAATGGATGTCAAACATGTGGATTAGGGGACAGACCACTGAGACTGAGACTAATTGTTGGCATAGAGATGTTGGACCCATTCATGCTATACCTGGCCTTGCCTTGACACTGGATCCGCAGTGGGAAGTATTTCAGCTCCCAGAGCTAACATTCTTTACAATGATGGGCACCAAGTTAATTTTTAAAAAGTAACTGAAAAGATTTGATGCATATGAAGTATGTAATATCACAGCAAACCCTTTCCTTCTAATTAACAGCACGGTCTTCCTTTTTAATAATCAGTCTCCATCTCTCTCTCCCAAGAGTGAGCTCTTCACTGTGGGAGTTCGATCACAAGGTTGAATCTAATTTTCCAATGCAAATTTTTATTCATAAACAGGATGTTGAGGGATTTGTTGCAGGTTCTGAATGGCAGCAATTTAATACACAGATTGATCTGTTATATTTAACACATGAATTGTTCCAATATATTTAACACACAGATTTTTCCGTTAAAGTTAACACATGGATTGTTCTGTTATATTTAACACAAGAATTGCTTTGTTATATTTATCATACGGGTTTTAAGGTTACATTAAACATACAGATTGTTCCATTATATTTAACATATGAATTGCTCTACGGAATCTACTTGTAAACCCATTTTTAATTAACTTCAGGGAAAGAGGCAACTTGCAATGTGGAAGTTTAGTGTTTACTAAAGCAGCAATCAGCCACTGGAGAAAAATAATAAAAGCCTTTCTGCTTGTGTGAATTGTTGCATTCATCAAAATAAAAAATGTTTGTGCTCAGGCAAGTAAAATCATCCATTTCAGGACCTTGATGTGAGAGTCAAGCACTCCCAGGGTAGGAACAACACAGGCAAAATACAGAGTACGTACACTGTCCTACTCTTGGGGCGGGGTTTTTAAGTGGGTGTGCGTGCCTGTGCCATCGGCATGCGTCGGGAGCGTCCAGGGAATAGATGGCTGCCCGCGATTGGCCCCCGACCGCAATGTCACGCTGGCTGAAATGTTCAGCACTGCCAGGGTGGAGGTGGGAGGAGGGTGGGAGCTAACGTAAGCTCAGGTGCAGGGGAACGCCGAATGAAAGCTCCCTGAAGGCAGAGAGCTGCCTCAGGAAGCTGAAGAATTTATAACCAATAAATAAAGATTTTAAACTCCGAAAAAACCTTCACGGGTCAGAATCAGTCACCTGAACATATACATGATGAAAATTCTCTCCATACATTTTTAAAAATTTAATAACGGAAACCTCATCCTGCCCTTGCATGAGGCTTTATCAAAAATGTAAAGTCCACCTGGCAAGTTCGCCTGTCTGCCAACTGTAAGGTTGGACAGACCATGAAAAATAGGGGACAATTACAACTTTAATGAGCCTAATTGCCCTCTTAATTGTCGGCAGGCATGCTTCCAACTTTTGCGTGCGCTCAGTGACCGAAGCATCACGTGAGCGCGGGATGATGTCAGGACGCTTGCCCAACATCATCACACCGACCTAAAAATTCTGCCCTTGAAATATTTGATGGGGACAGTGTAGAGGGAGCTTTACTCTGTATCTAATCCCATGCTGTATCTGTCCTGGGAGTGTTTGATGGGGACAGTGTAGAGGGAGCATTACTCTGTATCTAACCCCGTGCTGTACCTGTCCTGGGAGTGTTTGATGGGGACAGTGTAGAGGGAGCTTTACTCTGTATCTAACCCCATGCTGTACCTGTCCTGGGAGTGTTTGATGGGGACAGTGTAGAGGGAGATTTACTCTGTATCTAACCCCGTGCTGTACCTGTCCTGGGAGAGTTTGATGGGGACAGTGTAGAGGTTGCTTTACTCTGTATCTAACACCGTGCTGTAGCTGTCCTCGGAGTGTTTGATGGGGACGGTATAGAGGGAGCTTTACTTTGTACCTATCTCCATGCTATATCTGTCCTAGAGTGTTTGATGAGAAAGTGTAGATATCCCGCTCTGCAACTATAGACTTATATTTTTTTAACTGGTATTTGCTGATAAATCCTGGATTTCAGGGTGTAAAAGCTGATTTTCTCCTGAATTTCTGAAAAAAATATTGTCCTGTTTCCTAACAGATGTGCAGTCCTGTTAGCTTTATGCCTTTCATCCATAAGGTCAGGACCCACATTAAGGTGCTTGTGTAATGGCTTCAGTGATGTTATTAATATTGCTTACAAATAATTGCAATACATCATGTGGACCACTTCCTGCTAAATTATATTTTAGCATCAGCTATTTCATATTTCAGTCAGATTTTAAAATATTTGTGTTTTGCAATCCAATGGTGATGTGTTACTTAAAATATTAATATTAGCAGTCAGTACTGTGCAGTGCACAATCCATCCAAATACACTATAAATGGATTTTACTGCAAAAATAGCTAGTAGAGATTTTGTAATCATGAAAGCTTACATTACTTTTTGACCTGCCACCCAGCAACGTAACAGTGGAAGTGTGAACTGTGTTAATAATTGCAGTTTGTCTTTTACCTCAATTGTGCTTTGATTGTTTTCTTGAGGTTTAAATTGGAAATTGGCTTTCTCTGAATTTCCTTGCTTACTGCTTCCAGCTGATAAATTTAAAACCTGGAAAATATGCAGAATAAAAATCCTGGAATCTTTAAGGCACTATTAAAAATTGACTTTAAAAGGCTTTTGTTCTGACTGTCTTGGGGATTGACAATGATTCTCGCTGATGGGAGAGCGGTCCATTCACAAGCACTAACATCCCCCAACTGGATGATCACAGGGAGAATGAGCATTATCATGAAACCAGGAAAATGTGGGGGTGGAGCTGCCGAGCGTTTAATTCCGTTGTTTCATGTAGCTTCCTGGGTAAATGTGTAGTGGCTATTGTTAAATTTCTGATGGTATGTGGGGTTCATTAGAATTCCGAGCTTGTTTGTTGTGCAGAACTGTGAGCGTCATCTGGGAAAATTAGAATAAGAATCACAAATTAGATCTGTCAGTTCCTGTGGTTTAATTCAACACCACAAGAGAAAGCATTTGCTGTCAGTGGTACTATTTGTGGTTATTTTACAGCACTGCAGTTTTGTAATTAGTAATTAGCTGACCAAATAATACTGGCTTCCCCCAGGTTTTAATCTACAGACATATGATTCAAACAGTTATCAAGATATTTGAATTTACTTTTTTATTTTAAATCTACTTTTCCAACTGTACCAGTAGCGTCTTGTTCCACAGGTGGTGGCTACCCCCCTGTGTTTTGTCCAAGTGCTGGTTTTCATGTGCAGGCAGTGCGTGTAGCAGGCTATCCGACTCTGCTGGGCATCACAATCCTATCTGGCCCTGATGCTCAAACACACACAAGCACTTTCCAACAACAAAGCCAATGTTTCCAGGCGAATCTTATCCTAAGCCCAACACCCAACAATCAGCTGTGCCTCACCTTGACAAGTGAAGAGAAGGGAAAGCAGAACCCGCAAACATTGTTTGGAGAAACTGACTGTACCAACAAAGATAAATGAAATATCTCCCGTTCTTCATGCTGAATCAATATGCTCGGACTCACAGTTGAATATATTCCATTTAATGAGGCTCAACTGTTCATTAAGGTACAGTGCATGGCTACCACCTTCCTCCAGCTATTTTATTTTACAATTTACTTAATTACAAATTAATTCCTTTAATAATTAATTTTATAATTCCTAACTTCCTGAACAATAGCTTGCTTGACACATATTTCTGCCTTAATTATCTGCAAAAGATGTACTTTGAAGCACTGAGTACATCGTGCTGCTATCTGTGAGGGTGAGAGAAATTTTTAGTTCTGTGAAGAAACTGGCTAATTGAAGTAAAAGCAAAATATTGTGGGAGATGGAAATCTGAAATAAAAACAGAAAATGCTGGAAAAACTCAGCAGATCTTGCAGCAACTGTGGAGAGAGAAGCAGAGTTAATGGCTGGGATTTTCGGTACTTGCCAGCGTTGGGCATGTTCGGTGGTGTGAGCGGACAATATGGCGAGAAGGCCAAAAATCGGTTTCACGACATTGTGAAACCAGTTTGTGATCGTCCACCCCGTCTACCAATGACAGATTGTGTTCCCCGCCATCGGATGTCGGGAGCCTCATTGTAATACATCAGCATATCATTATCAGGCCAGTCCACCAGAATCATCTCCCCGCCGTTGGATTGTCCACCCACGTTGGCAGGAAAACACGCCGACATGTTTCACAACAGCATATATAAGGCGTGCACTTGGTGAGCTGCACTTCACTCGGGACTCCAAGGTTTGTTTGCCTACCTTGCCTCAGTCAGCTCTCGCAGTCATCAGCACCAGGCTTCACAGACAGCAACACAACACTTTTAGTGGGGCTCACGGTCAGGTCTCTACCTACCAGGCCAGCCATATGTAGGTGGATTTTCAACAGCTGCAGGGCAAGGACTTGCTTGGGGAAGGGGGAGAAGAGGCCTCAGGCAAGGGAGGATGCTGCAGGGCGAGGGCTGTACTGGGGAAGGAGGGTATCCCAGGGTGGGAGGTGTACATGTTGATCTGTGCAAGTGGCCTCAAGATGGTGAGGTCTGAGGAAGCAGTCTCCAGAGGAGATGAGGCCAGATGGAGATGTGAGGGTGTGTGAGAGAGACTGAGTGGTCATGTCCCTGAGTTGGCAGTGAGTGAGATGCCAGTGAATGTGTGATGGGTTTGTGAGTGTGTGAATTTAGAGTGATGAGATGGTTGCCTTACCCTGGCTGCATGGATGAGATCATTCTTCCTCTATCTGTATTGGATGGCCTACATCTTCTGTGCAGCATTGGCATTGATCACAGATGCCACTGCCTACCAAGCCAGAGTGGTAATGTAGCTGCCCCTCCTACAACCAGAGCAGGGGTAGAGGACATCACAACGGGCCACCATGGCGTCCCAAAGGCACTCAAGGGCTGCAGTCTTCTTGCCTTTCAGGGCCATGTCTTCTTTGCTACAGTCCTGGGCTGGAAGCACTGAGTGTACTTTAAATCTGGTGCCTGGCGTGATGAAGTGGTGAGGTGATGGTGCGGCAGGCAAATTGGAAACAGCATGTAACCCAGGAATGCATTATTAATGCAGCGGACTTGGGATGACACAGCGTGAAAAGCCGCCATTATGGCCGGCGGGTAATGTTACCCAACCGCTACTGCACTTCGTGTAAATTTGGGATGATTCCACCCAACATTTCAGGTCTTTGATTTTTCATCAGAATTGGAAAAAGTGAGAGATGGTGAAAGGTCATTGAGCTGAAACGTTGGGATGAATTTTTCACAGAGGTGGTGAAAGGTTGGGGGCGAACCTGCCTCCTCTGGCCAGGAAACCATGCACAGATTTCACGGTCAACAGTCAGTTAATTACTTGAAGTCATGGCCTCTGCCCCCCTGTGAAAGGGAGACCTGCTCTCCAGAGTTACCAGCCAATCAGATGTCAGTCCCAGTAATGCCATTGGGAGCATTGACAACTGCTGAGACTACAGGCAATCCCAGACTAGGTGCAGTGATAGCAGGGAGGATAACCAGTTAAATTGGGGACAGATTCACCAGGGCCAGTCAGACAGGCTGCAGAGTGCGGGAGCAACAGTTGGAAGGCTCGGGTGGGGTGAGGGGGTGAAGGTAGCTATCAAACATGCTGAACACTTCTAGCATTTTGTTTTCGTTTCAGATTTTCAGAATCTGCAGTATTTCATTTTCCTCATGGAGATAATGGAGGGCATTTTAATCTACGATAAGGAACAGTTTGAGGGTTTAAAGTGTGAAAGATCTGTTTCCCGACTCAAACCTGCCCCCTTCTGTCTTTAATTGAGGCCGGAATGTAGGTATGTGACCAACTCTGGGGAGGTGTGGTGTAGTGATATTGTCACTGGACTAGTATTCCAGAGACCCAGGGTAATGCTCTGGGGACCGGGGTTTGAATCCCATCATGGCAGATAGTGGAATTTGAATTCTTTAAAAATCTGGAATTGAAAGTCTAATGATGACCACAAAACCATTGCCGATTGTTGTAAAAACCCATCTGGTTCACTAATGTCCTTTAAGGAAGGAAATCTGCTGTCCTTACCTGGTCTGGCCGACATGTGACTCCAGACCCACAGCAATGTGGTTGACTCTTAAACGTCCTCTGAACAAGGGCAATTAGAGGTGGGCAATAAATGTTGGCCCAGCCAGTGAGGCCCACATCCAATGAATTAAAAAAAACCTAATCGAAGGAGGCAGGTTTGAAATTTAAATGTTATAACACTGCAAACCACAGCCACTTTACTGGCTGGTAAAGGATAAACCCCAGGATGTTGATATTGGGGGATTCAGTGATGATAATGCCATTGAATGTCTGGCTGAGACTCACCAGTAGCTGCATCAAAGTGAGGACTTGGTGGATTCAGAAGGTGACTTCACACCCCAACAATCAGGCCTCCAATTCCTCCCACACCATGAATTCTCCAAATCACAACCCCCCACCCCACCTCAAACCCTACAGAGATTAGCAGTCCACTTGACTGAACCCTCCCACCCCCAAGACTGTGCCCACGACCCTGCCCTGGCACTAACTTACCTGATCCTTTCAGCTCCTTTCTCACTCTATCTCTCTCCCTCTCCCTCTATTTGGTCTTTCCGCACTTTGCTCAATTAATTTAGAGGGGAAATGCTGTGCATGCCACAAATTGCAAATCCACAGAAAGGAGGTAACGCACACCAACTGCAGAAGTTCCTCAGCGTAGCATCCTAGGCCCAAACATCTTCAACTGCTTCGTCAATGGCATTCCCTCCTTCATAAGGTCAGAAGTGATGGTTGCACAGTGTTCAGTACCATTTGTGACTCCTCAGGTAACGAAATAGTCCGTATCCATATGCAGCAAGAGCTGGACAACATTCAGTTGATAAGTGGCAAGTAAAATTCACACTGCATAAGTGCCAGGCAATGACCATCTCCAAAAACAGAGAATCAAACCATCTCCTCTTGACATTCAATAGCATTATCATTACTGCATCCCCCAATATCAACATCCTGGGGTTTATCCTTGCTTAGAAACTGAACTGGACTAGCTGTATAAATATTATGGCTACAAGAACAGGCCAAAGGCTGGGAATTCTGCAGTAAGTAACTCATCTCCTGGCTCCCCGAAGCCTGTCTACCATCTACAAGGCACAAGGCAGGAGTGTGATGGAATACTCCTCCACTTGTCTGGATGAGTCCCACAGCACTCAAGAAGTTTGACATCATCCAGGACAAAGCAGCCCAGTTGATGGGCACCCCATTCAGCTCTTTAAACATTCAGTCCCTCCACCACCGATACACAGTGTGCATCATCTACAAGATGTACTTCAGAAATCAAAGTTCCTTTTAAAGCATCTTCCAAACCTGTGACTTGTACCACCTAGAAGGATAAGGGTAGCAGAAACATGGGAACACTACAACCTGTAAGTTCCCCTCCAAGCTGCACACCATCCTGACTTGGAAATATATTACCGCCATTTCTTCACTGTCGCTGGGTTAAAATCCTGGAACTCCCTCCCTAACAGCACTGTGGGTGTACCTACACCACATGGACTGCAGCGGTTCAAGAAGGCAGCTCACCCCCACCTTCTCAAGGGCAATAGAGATTGCAATAAATGTTGATTTTGCCAGAGATGTCCACATCCAATGAAAGAATAATAAAGATCCATTCCTCACAATGCATGGATAGAAATTCTAGTTGCTAAATATTAAGGGTGTTGAAAGTGTTTTCAATTTAATTATCTCCTACAATTGAAAATATATATTTATAATTTTTCTTACCAAAGTTGACGGTGTTACAAGATGAAAAAATATTAATTATATTAGTGCTTAATATTTATTACAAGGAAATATTGGGATTTCTCTCCTCTCATATTACAACAATATTATTGCAATAAAGTTAGGGAAAGAAGCAATTAAACCTTAGCTGTTCTAGTCAAAATGGTGACGTTTAGACAAATTCTGAAGTGGTAGGAAAATCAATCCGATTTTGCTGCTGTTTCCATCAGGGTGGATTTATTGTAATGCAAACTGGGTTGAACTTATTTTAACCTCCTTTCCTTGTTCGCATCGTATTAATGTCACAAAGTGTTCTGAACAGGTTTTTTTTAACTGGAATAAGGGGGATGTGTGATGTGACCAATGAGAAGGAGTTAGAGTTAGTCATAGTTTGTTAAAGTCTGACGAAAAAAAGGAAAAGTAAAGAGAGGAAAAAAGATAAGTAGGGGTAGGTAAGAAAAACAAAAAAGCTTCTCTAAAATCAACAAATACTAAAAATGGAAACAGGGAATGCTCCCTAGCCTATATGACTCAATGATTGAATGGAATGGAGTCACCAAGGGAAAAAGCTAAAGGGTGGCTTTAGAATTTTAAACTTTTCAAGCCATCTCCTAACTGTATTTTCTTCCTGTCTCCTTCCCTTCTCCCATCTTTTAAAGTTATTTATTTTGAAGTGCTTTTGTCACTACACACTTTCCATTTGAGGTTCTAACAAAACTAACTTGTGTGAAGTGAGGGGATTGCACAGTCAGGTGCAGGTCCCCATGCCTTCTCGCTCCAGTTGTTCAGGAAACCTGGAAGCACGATGCTGATGCCTGTGGCAGAGTTTAAAAGCTACGGCAAAACCCACTCCACACAAAGCCACCCCCGCTTTGAATGGGTCCAATAGTTAAAATTCCAACGTCTGAAAGACAGACTTAAATTTAAGCCATGTTTCACCTTGAAATGATTCACACGTAAAATCAGATTTTAAAGTGAAGAGACCATTTGGCCCATTGTGCTGATGCTAGATCTTTAAGTGAAATGTCTATTCTGATTTCCATTTCATCGACATTGTCTACACCGTTTTATATTATTACTTTTCAAACACTTTCCTAATTATGTTATGCTGATTTAACATCCTTGTGGGTCTTGTTCTAATAACCCTCTGTGGGGGAAAAAATTATTTTAACTCCTGCAGCCATTTTCTGCATAGCAGGATCCCAGAAGCAGTAATGAGATGTATGACTGGTGAATCTGATTTTGATGGAGGAACGCTACAATGACTTGGATTTAGAGCACACAGGCCAGTGGGCCCAACCAATCCATCCCAGTCTTCGTGGTCCACATGTGCTTCCTTCCAATATCCTTACTTCATCTCATCAACACATCAGTGTTGGTACAGGCATTAGGATAGCTCCATTCTCAGCTCTGAACTGTACCAAAACATTCACTTGAATTCACGCTGGTCAGAGGGAGAACACCAGGATACCGACTCATCCAAAGGATGGAACCTCAGAAGGGGGGGATTTACCCATTCCATTCCACCCAACCCATCCCTATCTGATCGTAATGTTAAAGCTCCTTTTGTGCTGTGGAAGTCGGAACTCTATTGTGATCCAGGGTCTGCGTTACAATTCAAATCAAACTCATGGGCTTAATTGAAACCCAGGTTTGGGGATGCAAAGGCTGAATCAGGCCATTGTTTTGAGATGGTTATAAATGAGTTGAGTTCCATTTTTATTCTACGAATTCCTGTGCTTTCAGCGTGTGGATGCTTTGGAAAATTTCATTCCGTTATTCCATCCAGTGATGACCAGAGCTACTAGCCTTCCTTAAATTGGTGTCTTTATGAGATATCAGAATCTTACAACCAGGACAATCACAATGTGAAAATATATGAGTATATATTTTGCTGAAGTGTTTGAAAACGGTGATGAGTTATCTAAAGATTAACATACAATTTTTTCTCATGTAGGACATGTCCAATTATCAGAGATCAAGACTCAATCAAGCTGAAGCCTGAGCTATGTGAAGAGCCTGGGGCTAGTTACTCTCATGAAGAAGGCTCAGTTGAGATTACTTAAGTTTTAAGATCCTTAAGGGAATAAATTAAACCCTCCGAGCATGTTCGAGATTGGCACAAAGTCTAAAAGCTGAAGCCATAAGCTCAGGCTTAGAATAGAAAGATGTACAAAGAGTTTGGACTTAATTAATTACTGTAGAGGCTGGAGAACTTGTGGAATGGATTGTCAAGGGAGACAGCAAAGGGAGAGTGTCTGAGAAGAGTGTAAGGTGAATTGAGGGCGGAAGCGATTGAGAGGGATAATTTCTTCGGATGAGTGAGATGGTCTGTGGAATATTGCCTCTTGCTGTCATATCCAATATTTGAATACACTATTGTAGTAACTCACACATGTATAGGCTGCTGGTTTTCACTCGTTATCATCTCCTGCAACCTTCCAGACTTGAAGCTTTTCTCTTTTATTACATTCCACCAGTGAGATTATTAAATTAGCAGCCACCTTCAGTGTTTCGCTACTTATAACCAATAATGATCCTATTCGTTTGAGTCAAAATCGAGCTCAGGTCTCAGAGCCATGATCCCACTGAATGATAGGACAGGTTCGAGGGGCTGAGTGGCCTCCTCCTATCCTTAGGTTCCAGAAGTGAAATATTTACACTGAAAATTTTCAGGCTCATCACAAAGAAAGAAAAAATAATTTTAAAGACAATGGTTCAAAAGTTTTTTTTTTATTGAAGGTGACCCTCAAATCAATCAACAACAAAACAAAAATATTTTCCATTCCCAACCCCCTCAAAAAAAGGTAGAAAATGATTGCGACGTTATTTGGCATTCACATCAAGAACAAATCATGAAATGTATTTTAAAGATGAGATAGAAAATTTCAACAAATAAAATAAGATATATGTTTTAATGAAATATATTAAATACATTTTTTAAACTGAGGATGAATATTTCATTTTGGAATGTGCTTACAATCAATCTGAAATATATTAAGGAATTTATTTAATCTATCTTCTTCAAAGCATAGCATTTAGAGTACCATAGCATTTAGAATACCATTGAATAATGTATTTGGAAAGATGCAAGTGGTTTGAAAATTTATTTTGAGATATTCTGAATATAGATTCCTTCACCTATTGCTCCAGCGTTATTGAGAAAGACACAAGGGGCTTGAAGGATAGTTTATTTTCTTTATTTATTAAATGGAATTTGGCAAATGTCTCAACATTCTTAGACTATCCATGTGAAATTATTTCCCTAATGACGTGTTGAGTTTGAGAAATAGCTAAATGCTGTAAAGGGATGAGACTGTAAGAAAGTTAACTGTCTTAGAGGGAATGGTCAAAGTACTTTCTTCATCTAACCTTTCTCGGGAAATGTTCTACAGATTGTAGAGCTGGTCACACAATATGTGCCATCCCATGGCTGAGCACATCTGGGGCAGCAGTTGGTGAGGGGGAGAGGAAGGGGTTTAGAGGGAGAGAGGAAGACAACAATTAGCATCTGTTGCCTGAGCGACACAACAGAAATCCAGAGGTCCCAGGTGGAACCGATAGGTCAGCCTTCAGGAGAGTAAGAGTAAATGAGAAAGTCAACTGGGATAGTCTCACGCAAAGGATGAACAATGGATGGAATCAGACACCTGGAGGGCCATTGAAGTAAATAATATAAATAGATTAAAGAGACAAGTAATATGTTTCTGAGGGGAGAGGGAACTGGTGGAAAGAGGAAGTTGAGATTAACCATACGAAAACATAGAAACATAGAAACTAGGAGCAGGACTAGGTCATTCTGCCCTTTGAGCCTGCTCCACCACTCAATATGATCATGTCTGAACCTCTATCTCAACACATATTCCCGCTCTCTCCCAATACCCTTTGATGCCTTTAGAGTCCAGAAATCTATCTAATTCCTTCTTAAATGTATTCAGTGACTTGTCCTCCACAGCCTCTGTGGTAGAGAATTCTACAAGTTCACCACCCTCTGAGTGAAGAAGTTTCTCCTCATCTCAGTCCTAAATGGTCTATCATTTCATGGTCTCTATTCCCTAAACGACTCCGCACATCAAGATTATTAATTAAACTCTTCTCATTGCACAATACCAAATCTAGGATAGCTTGTTCCCTGGTCGGTTCCTCGACATACTGGTCTAAAAAATCATCTCATACACACTCCAGGAATTCATTTGCCAAAGTATTATTGCTAATTGGTTTGCCCAATTTTTATGAAGATTAAAGTCACCCATGATTACTGTAGCACCCTTGTTACATACATCTCCAATTTCCTGTTTATTGCTGTTTCCTACCTTATCACTACTGTTTGGAGGCCTATAAACAACTTCCACTAATGTTTTCCGCCCTTTGTTGCTTCTTAGCTCCATCCAGACTGATTCTATATCTAGATTTTCTAAGCCAATATCCTCTCTCACTATCACACCAATTTCATCCTTAACTAACAAAGCCACACCACCTCCTTTTCCTTTTTGCTTGTTCGTCCTAAATATCGAGTACCCTTGGATATTCAGTTCCCAGCCTTGGTCACCCTGCATCCATGTTTCCATAATCGCAATCATATCGTACCAATTTACATCTATTCGCACTGTTAATTCATCTACCTTATTGCAAATGCTCGGTGTATTCAGATACACGGTCTTTAGACTTGTCTTTTGAATATTTTTACACATCTTTTTTGTGCTATGGCCCTATTTGCTGTCAGTCCTTGTTTCCTCTGCCTTCCACTTTTGCTTTCTACTTTTCTGTCTTTCATTCCTATCTTTGTTTCCCTCTCTTGTGTCTCCCCACTCAGGTTCCCACCCCCCTGCCAATCTAGTTTAAACCCTACCCCACAGTACTGGCAAATTACCCCTGCGAGGATATTGGTCCCGGTCCTGCTGGGGTGCAACCCATCCAGCTTTTACAGGTCCCACTTTCCCCAGAATTGGTCCCAATGCCTCAGGACTCTAAATCCCTCCCTTCGACACCATCTTTCCAACCAAACATTCATCTGGTCTATTCTCCTATTCCTGATCTCGCTAGCATGTGGCACTGGGAGTAATCCTGAGATTACTACCTTTAAGGTCCTGCTTTTTAATTTATTTCCTAGCTCCCTATATTCTGCTTTCAGGACCTCATCCTCTTTTTGCCTATGTCATTGGTACAGATATGGACCACAGCCCCTGGCTGTTCACTCTCCCCCTTCAGACTGTCCTGCAGCTGTTCAGCGATATCCTTCGTCCTGGCATCAGGGAGGCAACATACAATCCTGGCCGCAGAAACGTCTATCTGTTCCCCTTATGACAGAATCCCCTATCACTATTGCTTTCCCACTCTTCTCCCGAGCAGCTAAGCCACTCATGGTGTAGCAGGCTTTGCTCTTGCTGCGTTCTCCTGAGAAACTATCTCCCCCAGCAGTATCCAAAATGGAAAATCTGTTGGAGAGGGAGATGGACACAGGGGACTCCTGCATTACCTGCCTAGTGCTTTTACTCTATCTGGCAGTCACCTATTCCCTTTCTGTCTCTGCACTCTTTACCTGCAGTGTGAAGACCTCACTGTACATGCTGTCCACAAAGATCTCATCCTTGTGGATGCTCCACAGTGACTCCAGGCGCAGCTCCAGCTTTGAAACATGGATTTTGGGTAGCTGCAGCTGGAGACACTTCCTGCACACATGGTCGCCCTGGACACTGGAAGTGTCCCTGGCTTTCCGCATTTCAAAGGTGGAGCGTCCCCTTTGGCCGAGGTACCCTGCCATGACTTACCCATAAGTTACTCCTTTTGCTTTAACTTCCTCTAGTTTAGAGAATATTAAGGACAGAAGAAATACTTACCAGTTCCTACTTACCAAGTCCACCGCTCTTCTTACTGAGGAAAGGTAGACAATGAAAAGATCACCTCCTTCCCACTTCATCGGAATCTCTCTCACCAAACTCCAATTGAAGCACTCTAATGCAGCCCAAAGCAGCAGTCTAGTGCAGACAAAAGCAGCACTGTAGATGGCTTGCTTTTATGCTGTCTGAATCTAGCTTCTGAAAACCTGTTTAAGTCAGTTAACTAATTTACTAGCTGCAGCTGGAAGCAGAGCCTGTATAACCCCTCTTTTAAAGCTGAACTAAGACTCACCTTCTCTCAACTGAAAGTGAAAGTTTCTGTTAGTTACTAAATTAAAGATTAGGCTTTAGATAGAAATTAACCTTTAGAAGTCCCTTTCTCACTAAATTTCAACTGAAGCACTCTAATGCAGCCCAAAGCAGCACTCCAGTGCACACAATATGATTTAGCTGGAATGCTCTGTTTTTGCTCCCAGAAATGAAGGAATTGCTAAATTCTGGAATCTGCAATCAAAATATTCTGGTGATCCAAGTGGCTCAGTTGGTAAGAGCACTTCAAAACAGAATGGTCACAGGTTCAATCCATGATCTGAGTTGAGTTGCTTGTTCTTGTGGGACAATGATAAACTGCCCACAATTGAATCCTGTGCTCCTGATGGGAAAAAAAGCAAATCAGCCAGGGTGCACCTTTGGTCTGTCCGCAAGCATTACCCAAACCTCCCTGTCGCTTGCCATTTCAACACTCCACCCTGCTCTCATGCCCACATGTCCGTCCTTGGCTTGCTGCATTGTTCCAGTGAAGCTCAACACAAACTGGAGGAACAGCACCTCATCTTCCAACTAGGCAATTTACAGCCTTCCAGACTGAACAATGAGTTCAACAATTTTAGATCATGAACTCTCTCCTCCATCCTCAACCCTTTTCCGATTCCCACCCCCCCTTTTTTCCCAATAATTTATATAGATTTTTCTTTTCCCACTTACTTTCATTATTTTTAAATGTATTTCCATCCATTGTTTTATCTCTACCTTTTAGCCTTTTTAGATTCCTTCACCCCACCCCCACTAGAGCTATCTGTACCTTGCTTGTCTTGCTTTCTACCCTTAATTAGCACGTTCCTTAGATAATATCACCACCTTCAACATCTCTTTGTCCTTTTGTCTGTAACATCTTTTGGTTATCTCCACCTATCACTGGCCCTCTATCCAGCTCTACTTGTCCCACCCCCCCTTAAACCAGCTTATATTTCACCTCTCTTCTATTTTTACTTAGTTCTGTTGAAGGGTCATTCAGACTTGAAACGTTAACTGGGTTCCTCTCCGCAGATGCTGCCAGACCTGCTGAGTTTTTCCAGGTATTTTTGTTTTTGTTTTGGATTTCCAGCATCCGCAGTTTTTTGCTTTTATCTTAGGGTTTCCGCTCCTGATGGGTAGCCGGTAATACACGTTGGGAAGATTCAATGTGGGGGCTAGGTGAGCAAAGGGCAAGACTTGGTTGTGATGGCCCCAAAGGCAAATAGTTTACCAGCACTTGGGAGGGTCTAGATCAAGGATGCCAACTTTGTAGCCCCTCATCCCTGGTAATCCACTCTCTGAAGCTCAGGAAAGCAATCCAATTTATGCTCAAATTCCTCATTCTCTGAACTGCTATGTTTGAATTTTGTGGAGTTTTGGGAAGGGATTTACCTAGTGTTGCTGCCCTATCACGGATCCTCAAACAAAATACTGAGATTATCAGTATCACCAGCATGAGGTATGTAGGAACTGGTGGGGATATACTTAAATGTTCTAGGTCATCCCTGGAGCTTCATGGCATTTACGTGACTCCCCATTCCACAAGAATATTGGCCATATTGGACAGGTAGGTGACATGCAGCCGAAGTCAGTGAAGCTGTGCCACAGGGAAACACTGTCAGGAAAGGAGGTGGCAAAAACCAAGGGCACAAATAGAACTGGAAAGACAGCAGATTATGAGTTCAGTCAACTTAGTTAATTTTTAAACAAGCTCCTGTAAATCGAGGTGAATGAGAATTTTTGCTTCACCTGATATTCCGCAAAGAATATAAAAACCTAATTGTGCATGCTGTTAGTGTTTGAATCAACTACCTTTTTTTAATGGAAACTGGAGCAATATTCTTCTTTGGTTAGGCATTAATGTATAACTTATCTCATTAAAAAATTGATGGATGCTTAATACTGCAACTGGTCCAAGTGCTGAGTGAACAAAGCATATTGTAATTGCCTAAAAAGTGAAATTCAGTGGTTAAGGTGTTGTTAGTGTTGATGGTGTCCTTGAATGCAGGGGGCCTTAGGTTATATGATTGTTGTAAATGTTTTGTGTAAATTTACTTTGTTTTCTGTTAACTTGCAGTAACCATGGTAACATAAATATAGCATCTCCAGAAATGCAAACTGGGAGAGAGATTGAACATGCCAAGAGACAGCACCTCATGAATTCTTGTTTACTCAAAATTATAGGCCATTGAAGGAGAAATTTGCTGGTATTCATAAAATCACAAAAGTAATGCAGACAAGGAAAGCAACTGGCCCAATAACTCATCTGTTCATAAATGAAACAATCTATAGTCCTGTCAGCTCAGCTTCCAACTGAGATTAAACCACTTTTCACCTTTGTTATCCAACTGGGAGACAATTCCAGTTTCGATTTGCATGAAGTAATTCCTCGTCACAGCATTTCCCTAAAGTTACCACCAGCTAGTTTGAACTTATGACCTCTTGCTGTGGAGATAGCCTGGGCTTGAAATTTCAGGAATGGCGAGTTAATGAACAGCACTAACCAGACATTTTTCTCTTTGTTAATAATGACCTATTTACATCACATGGTTTGTCACAGTGTGATGAACAGCGAATCAGAGGCTTTGTTCACTGCCCAACCAATGACTGACCACCCAAAATCACATTAACCAACTTGATAAAGTTATCCACAATTGTTTTTTTTAATTATTTATGAATCTGTAAAAGCTCATCTTTAGTCTCCATGCATCCCCTTTTCCCATAGAAGTGTTGAGAAAGTTTTAAAGAAGAGATTACAAAGTCTGTTCCTCACTACAAAATTAGTCTGGATGTTGGAATGTCGAAGGACAAAGCCAATACTGAATTTACAGGCAGGATGTTCAGTGGGGCTTTGCAGGCAATGACATACTCAGTGAGTGGTAACTTGTCCTGTCGATGAAAGTCAATGTAACATGGATCACCTCGATAGCTCCTTACACCCAAGAGCAGCCAGCAGTCCAGCAGGAGTTTTGTGGGAGGGAAAAGTTAGGGAACCAGAGAACCGCCTTCTTGTACAGCACAAGTGGCAAGAAGGGAGTGCCACTGATTGAATCTATGGAGATCAATGTGGACAGATTGGACTACAATCTCCTTTCTAGCCTGGGGGAAAAGTTGAATAGATCTGTAGCATAGAGGTGGGAAGTGGGGAACACATACAGGAACAGAAAGTAAGCAAAATTAAATGGATGAGACAAAAATAACAAAAGGATTCTGCTGAATTCCTCCCATGGCATCAGGTGGATGTGCTGCCTGGCTCGACTGGGAAGATGTTGTGTTGGGCCTTTAATCCAAGTGGAATTATCTGGTCTCAAACAAAGTGATTGTCCCAGGATGCAAATTCTGTAAGAGAGGGCATGGAGGATGGAGGGAGGGGGTGGCCCTTTACACAGATGAAGAAAATATACTTCAGAAATGTACAATGGCCATGAAAACACATCCCAGAATAAACTGGCTTCTTAAGGATGAGGAAAGAATTCAGACTAAAACTGAATGACATGTTTCTTGCAAAAAAAACCTGCTATATTATTATATCACCGATAATGAAATAGTGAAATTAAAGAGGCAGCCACACTACCTCTTCTTTAAGAAACAATAACAAAGTGATGCCTATTGACAATCAGGGAGTCCAACAAATCTGTCAGTGCAGAATTATATTAACATAAAAAAGCAATAGTAAAAAAATCAACACTGTTTCATTCACTGTGTCAGATGTATATAGGAATCACACACTTTATTACCACCTTTCTGAAGAATTCAGGTCATGATTGACCAGTCAGGTGATATCAGTTTCCAGTGCATTCTGGGGAATAATTATAGTATTAAGAATTCTGATGTAATTCAGATGATCTTTCCTTCACGCTTTCCATTATCATGGATTGTGAAACCTGTTGCCTTTGACTGCCTAAGTTTCAGTTAAAGAAATCTATTCAAATGTACATAAGACCATAAGATGTAGGAGCAGAAGCAGGCCCATTTGGCCCATCGAGTCCACTCCACCATTCAATGGGATCATGGCTGATCTGATAATCCTCAACACCACTTTGCTATCTTTTCCCCATACCCCTTGATTCCCTTACTGATTAAAAATCTATCACCTTGAGTATACTTAACAACCCAGCTTCTACAGCTTTCTGCAGTGAAGAATTCCACAGATTCACTACCCCCTGAGGGAAGAAAATTCATCCTCTTCTGTCTTAAAAAGGCAACCCCTTATCATAATCTGAGATCATGCCCTATGGTCCAAGAATCTCCTACAAGGGGAAACAACCTCTCAGCATCTACGCTGTCAAGCCCCCTAAGAATCTTATATATTTCAATAAGATTGCCTCTCATTCTTCTAAACTCCAATGAATACAGGCCCAACCTACTCAACCTCTCCTCATAAGAAAATCCCTTCATACCCAGGATCAAACTAGTGAACCTTCTCTGGACTGCCTCCAATGCCAGTATATCTTTCCTTAGATAAGGGGACCAAAACTGTTCACAGTATTCTAGGTGTGGTCTAATGAGTGCCTTGAATAGTTTCAGCAAGATTTCCCTATTTTTATACTCCATTCCCTTTGAAATAAAGGGCAGGATTTTCCGGTCCCGCCGCAAGTCAATGGACTTCTGGCTGAGGTGCCACCTTGCCCGTGGCGGGTTCCACCTGCGACAGTGCAGGAAAATCCCAGCCAAAGGCCAACATTCCATTTGTCTTCCCTATTACCTGCTGAACTTGTATGCTAGCTTTTTGGGATTCATGCACGAGGATTCCCAAATCCCTCTGTGTTATAGCTTTCTATTAGCAACATAAGTGGCATTTGCAGTCAAATTTTGCGAGTTAAAAAAGTCAAAATGCTACATCTGCAGCTGCACAGGCAAAATGGGCTTTGATTTATAAAATGCAGAATTTAAACAGATGGTCTATTTATCATTGCTACAATAAAAGGTAGTCATCTATGTTTTTTGTCCAGTTAAATCTGAGGATTTTATGGGTGCAATCCCACAATGACAGCAATTAAACGCATATCATGTTACTTTTAAAGAGATAAAAATAATGGACTTTCTGCCCTGCTGAGTTTACAACGCCTCTGGCAAACTGTCACTGAAAATCAGATCAATCCTGAACTGCTCCAATACAGGAATATGACCAACAATCCTTATCTGCAGTCACCACAACATTGCCCATTTAGCACCTACTAACAACCACTGAGAGCAGAATTAATCACAATATTCTGGATTCAATTCAAAGTATATCTCAGCGAGAAAAGGACTAGGAAACCAAAACGTGCTTCAATGCCCACTCACCAGAAATCCCAATTTGCAGTGGAGGTGAAAAGTCTTTGTGCCTCTGAGTCCAGGGACTTGCATTCATTGTGGTAATCCTTCCTGGATTGGGTTTGACCTGTCTTCTCACATACTAAAAAAAGATAGTCAGGTATCAGAGTTATACAGGAATCAATGGAACTGCATTCCATTTCGGGATGGGTGAGTTAACAGAGATGGAGAGAAAATTTGGAATAGTGAGAAAAGTGAGCACAGTATTAATGTTTAGTACTCACTTTAAATAACACTTAGGGCTAGAAATTGGATAGTTCCTTTATTGGCGTGCAGCCGTCACAATTCGCTGGGGAAAGATAGAGAATCGGTGGTGAGAAGACGGGATGTTGTGATAGGGGCCAAGAATGATTATTTTGATGTTTCCAATGTTTAAATGAAGGAGACGGCAGCTTATCTAAGGCTGAATGTGGAGAGCTTGAAAGAGATGGTGGAGAAGTGGAACTAGGTGTCATTTGCACATATTCATGGTTATTGCATAAGGAAAAAGTTCAGCCCTCCATAGCTAAACCACTAAACTCCGTCCTGAAGAATGATCATTGGTGCAGGGTTTACAGGAGGTACTGATGCTTGTTGAACTATGTCTAGATTAAGGTCGGAATATCTGATAAGAAAGGTCTATGTGACCAGAAACCCACTCTATCATGGCCTTGTATCATCATTCTGCTATGACATTTATTTGCTTGTTGAGTTGTTTGTCTGTCACTACAGAGGGCATTAAATCAGTGTGCGACTGAGCACAGGAGTGGACCAGGTCAGGGGGTAGCAAGTTCTCTTCCTCAAAGAACTTTAGTGAAGGCATATGGGTTTGTACAACTCACAACTTGCCAAGGTACATTCAACAACAGCTCCTAAACTTGGGACTTCTACCACCTGGACAAACAAGGGCAGCAGATTTATGGAAACACCGCAACCTACAAATTCCCCTCCAACTCACACACCATCCTGACTTGGAAATATATTGTTGTTCCTTCATTGTGGCTGGGTCAAAATTATGGAACTCCCTTCCAAAGGGCACCGGGTGTGTAGCTACACCACATGGTCTGCAGTGGTTCATGAAGTTGGTTCACCAACAACTTCTCAATGGGAATTAGGGATGGGCAATAAGTGCTGGTCTAGCACTTTCAATCCTGTGAATGAACAAAAAAAAGTTGCCAGTTGTCACTTGAAATGTTGGGTGGAATTTAGTGGAGCCTACTGGAGTGGGTGAGATGGTGCGTGAGGCCAAATAACTGTGCAAGACGCTGAGAGTCTGAATCCCAGTATTGGGAAAACTGTCCCTCAGTAAATGAAAGGAGGAAAGATGCATCACAGGAAACTTACTCCCTGCTAGTGGGCAGGTAATTAGGCTTGTAAAACATAAAGCTGGTGTTGGTAATTATATTAATCAAATGCTTAAAGCGTTTTCTAAACTTACCCCTTCTGCTATTTTAATGGAAGCATTAGCTAGTTTAAAATAGACAGTTAATTGCCTCTGTTAGGAAAGTGGGCACATGAAATGGGGGTATCGCTGTGTTGTGGTTGTCATGCGGGAAAAGCAACTCAGAGGTTGTGAGTTCAAACTGCACCATAACAAGTGGTGAAGCTTTCAATGAATCTACAAAAAAATGGCCAGCCAAATTAGTTACTAAATACACAGAAGCAAAATGCAGCGGATTCTAAAAATCTGAAATAAAAACAGAAAATGCTGGGGTCCTTCATTCATAGGCATTCAATGCCCAAACTAGAAGCCCGACATTAGAGGGGGGGTGATTGGTGAAAGCCACCAACCTGTCTTACATCCAACTCCCTTCCCCTACCTAGCCGGTAATCCCTCCCTACAATTCTCATCCCGCCTCACTTACCCCTTTCCGGGGATCCAGCGCTAATCCCTGGTGAATGCCACAGGGTGTTACTGGTTATGACCATCTCTCTTAAAGAAAGATTTTAGATCTACCAGGGAGTTAGGGTTATGGGGGGCCAGGCAGGAAAGTGGAGTTGAGGCCACAATCAGATCAGCCATGATCTAACTGAATGGCAGAGCAGGCTCAATGGGCTGAATGGCCTACTCCTGCTTCTAGTTCTTATGATCCTATGATCTATCAATGGCACTGCAGGTACTTGAGAGCTGCCAGCCTCTGATTAGTCAGCAGCTCTTGGGGCCGGATTTGTGCCCTACTGGGGACTTAATCCATTGGGAGACCAGGTGCTGTGCAGGTTGATGCCTGTTTACCCACTAATTACATCGGGCCTCCTATTGAAAGATGACATGGGGTTCTCCAACTGGTGGGCGCACACAACTAAATTCCACCCATTAACTCTGTTTCTCTCTCCACAGCTGCTGCCAGACCCGCTGAGTACTTCCAGCATTTTCTGTTTTTATTTCAGATTTCCAGCATCTGCTGTATTTTGCTTTTAAGTGTCTCGTAAATAACTTTGCTAGCCATTTTTTTGTAGATTCACTGAAAGCTTCACCACTTAGAACCATTGAAAAGTTACAATGCAGAAAGAGTCTATTCAGCCCATCGTATCTGTGCCGGTCAAAAAGAGAAAAAAGAAACTAGCCACTCATTTTAATCCCACTTTCCAGCACCTGGTCCATAGCTTTGCAGGTTACAGCGCTTCAGATGCAGATCGAGGTACCTTTTAAATGAGTTTTGAGTGTTTCAGCCTCAACCACCAACGTAGGCATTGAATTTCAGACATTCACCACCCTCTGGGTGAAAAAGGTTTTCCTCATGTCCCCTCTAATCTCTCTACCAATCACCTTAAATCTATGCCTCCTGATAATTAACCCCTTAGCTAGGGGAAACAAGCCTTTCCTGTCTATCCTATCCAGGCCCCTCATAATTTTATACACCTCAATTGGATCCCTCCTTAGCCTCCTCTGTTCTAAGGAAAATAACCCTAGCCTAACCAATCTCTCCACATAGCTGCAATTTTCAAGCCCTGGCAACATTCTTGTAAATCTCCTCTGCACGCTCTCCAAAGCAAGTATGCCCTTCCTGTAATGTGGTGACCAGAACTATGTACACAAAATTCCAGCTGTGACCTAACCAACATTTGGAACCGTTCCATCATTACATCCCTTCTTTTGTATTCAATACCTCGCCCAATAAAGGAAAGCATTCCATATGCTTTCTTGACCACCTTGTCCACCTGTCCTGCTACCTTCAAGGAGCTGTGGACATGCACTCCAAGGTCTCTCACTTCCTCAACTCCTCTCAATAACTTGCCGTTAATTGAGTATTTTCTTGCTTTGTTTGCCCTCCACAAATGCATTATTACCTCACACTTTTCTGGATTGAATTCCATTTTGCCATATTTCTGCCCACTCAACCAAACCATTGATATCATTCTGGAGTTGACAGTTATCCTCTTCACTGTCAACTACATGGCCAATTTTTGTGTTGTCTGCAAATTTACCAATCCTGCCTCCAACATTTAAGTCTAACTCATTAATATGTACAACAAACAGCAAGGGCCCCAACACTGAGCCTTGTGGAGCACCGCTGGAAACCGTTTTCCATTCGCAAACCATCATCAGCCATTACCCTTTGTTTCCTGTCACTGAGTCAATTTTGGATCCAGGCTGCCACCTTCCCCTGTATCCCATGGGATCTCACTTTCCTGACCAGTTTGCCATGTGGGACCGTGTCAAATGCCTTACTAAAATCCATGTAGACAATATTCATCAATCCTCCTTGTTACTTCCTCAAGAAATTCTGTTAAGCTAGTAAGATACAATCTTCCCCTAACAAAACCATGCTGCCTATCCCTGATCAATCTGTGCCTTTCTAAATGGCACTTTATCCTGTCTCTCAGTTGTTTCCAATAATTTGCCCACCACCAAAGTCAGACTGACCAGCCTATAATTTTATGGCCTATCCTCTTGCACCCTTTTTAAATAATTGTGCAACATTTGCAGACCTCCAATCCTCTGGGACCTCACCTATATTTAGTGAGGATTGGCAAATGATCCTCAGAGCATCTGCTATTTCTTCCCTGGCTTCCTTCAACAGCCTGGGATAAAATCCATCTGGCCCTGATGATTTATCCACCTTCAAGGATGCCCTCCAGTGCTTCCTCTCTCATTATGCTTATTGTATCTAGTATTTCACACTCCTCCTTTTAACTAGAATGCCTGCATCATCCCTCTCCTTAGTGAAGACAGAGACAAAGTGCTCATTGAGAGCCCTGCCCACGTCTTCCACATCAACTAACAAGTTACCATGTACATCTCTGATAGGCCCTACTTTTTCCTTAGTTATTCTCTTGTTCTTAATGTACTGGTAAAACATCTTATTCCACCCCTGTACTTTCTATAGTCCTCTAGGCTTTTTTTTTAAATATTTGTTCATGGGATGTGGGCATCGCTGGCTAGGCCAGCATTTATTGCCCATCCCTAATTGCCCTTGTTCAGAGGGCATTTAAGAGTCAACCATATTGTGTGGGTCTGGAGTCACATGTAGACCAGACCAAGTAAGAATGGCAGATTTCCTTCCCTATAGGACATTAGTGACCCAGGTGGGTTTTTACGACAATCACCGATGGTTTCGTGGTCATCATCAGGCTTTTAATTCCAGATTTTTTTCTACAGTATTAAGTTTTTTGTAACTATCATAAGCTTTCTTTTTCTGTTTCACCTTGGCCTGTATGCTTCTGGGTAGCCAGGTGCTCTAGGTTTGACAGCATTACCCTTTTTCTTTGTCTATACTGTGCCCGTAGAATCTTGCCTTTGAATTTCTCCCATTGATTTGAAGCAGTTTTTCCGTCTAAAGCTGTATCCAGTCCACTCTCGCCAGCTCACTTCTCAGCTTCGTAAAATTTGTCTTTCCACAATTTAGAACTTTTACTCCTGTTCTATCTTTGTCCTTTTCCATAATGATGCTAAATCTAGCTATATTATGGTCACTATTTCCAAAATGGTCCCCCACTGCACCTTCATCCACTTGCCCAGCTTCATTTCCTAATACTAAGGGCAGCACTTTCCGTGCCTGCTGGCATTGGGTGTGCTCGGCGATGTGAGCAAACAATACAGCGCGATCGGTTTCACGATGGCATGAAACCAGTTCACGATCATGCACTTAGGCCACCGACAGCAGGCTGCATTTCCTGCCATCGCATGTCGGGAACCTCATTGTAATACATCTGCATTAGGCCAGTCTGCTGGAATCGTCCTCCAGTCTGCTGGATCGTCTGTTCACATCAGTGGGAAAGCACGCCGATGTGTTTCACAACAGCACATGAAAGGCGTGCCCGTGGTGGGCTGCATTTTGAGGGGAACTTGGAGGTGAGTACACAGCAACAATGTGCAGCACTCACCAGGGCCACCTACTGGACTTCGAGTTTGAGCAGCGTTGCGGGAGGACAAGGGCAGCCCTGCCGCTGAATATAGCGCACAAGCATTAATGGTGGGTGGTAGGGTAGGCGAACAAAGCAGCCACACATTATGGAAACCTGGATGAAGTGACCAGTCCTGTGCAGCTGAGACAGTTCAAATGCAGTCACATTCATATGACTGGAGTTGGGCCTCTAGCTTATCTGTCCACTCAAGGAACGCAGAGGCATCAAAGTACCACCAAGTGCTCCAAAGCTTTTCACTCCCTAGGTACAGACTGCAAACTCATGAGCATTTTAGTGGACTGCAGAACAGTTGGACGACTGCGCACATTGTACAATCTCCTTGTTAAAGCTGGCCATGGGGCAGTCACCGGTGGAGGTGCTCACAGCCCCCTGCAATATCAGCATTCTGGTTTGGACCAGTCTCCCCCATGGTTCAAGCTAACAGTGCAGTCATGCAGTGCGGGTTGGGAGAATGTCTGTGCCTGAGCTGAGAGCACAGCATACAGTCCAGTGGGCAAAGCTGCTGCCAATCAGTCAGGTGGAGTGGGGCGGAAGTGGGTGGGGTTTCAGGCAGCCATGCAGCGCAATAATCACTGGCCATCCAAGTGGTGGCCAGCACTCTCCGGGATGCATGAAGGGGCCTTCACACTTTACCAGGACAGGTTGTTAGTATACCCATGAACCATGTATCTCTCTCTTTCATCCTGCAGGAGGAGTACATCATGATCATGGAGCCTGGTACACTAGCTGTATGCCCGATGGCCTACAGAGAGCAAAGACAACGGAGAAGAGAGCGACCGAGGTCCCTGGCTGCGCAGAGGGAGGAGCAGCAGCCTCTGGAAGAAGGGATGGCATGGGCGCCGCCAAAGAGCCACAGTGAGCCGTTGCTGTTCGGTGCTTAGCAACACCCAGTGTCTATGGACACCGCCTTTCATTCCTTCTGATGACTGAGAACCAGTGTCATTGAAGACTGTGCAAGTCTAGGGACCTGGTCGGTCACATATACCAGCCACTGCAGGATTTGGCACCATGGGGACATGGAAGGCTATCACTGCCAGTATCCAAGAAAGTTAGCGCGGCGCTCAATTTCTACGCCAGTGGCTGCTCTCAGGGCTCCACAGGTGACCTCTGTGGGATCTCACAATCCTCCACCAACAAATGCATTCATGAGGTGATGGATGCCATCTTTGCAAGGGCACATGACTTTGTGCATTTTGCCTGGGACCAGGACAGCCAGGATGCAAGAACGATTGGATTCAGCCAGATCTCAGGTTTCTCACAGGTGCAGGGTGCCATCGACTGCACTCACGTGGCGTTGAGGTCTCTGTCAGAACACACGGTGAACTACATCAACCGCAAGGGGTTCCACTAGCTGAATGTGCAGTTGGTGTATGACCACCGGAAATGCATCCTGCAGGTGTGCGCACAGTTTCCAGGGAGTGTGCACGACTCCTACATCCTCTGTCAGTCACAGATCCCTGACGTCTTCCAGGGTCTACGTAAGCTGCAGGGATGGCTCCTTGGAAACAAGGGCTACCCACAAAAGACGTGGCTGATGACACCCGTGCAGCGGCCTCAGGCTGCAACAGAGCGACGAGATAATGTGGCTCAGGCTGCAATCTGCAACTTGGTTGAGCAGACCATCGGGATGCTGAAGATGAGGTTCCGGTGCTTGGACCGATCTGGTGGAGCCCTGCAATACAATCCGCAGAGGGTGTCACACATCGTTGTTGTCTGCTGCGCCCTTTACAACCTGGCGCTGCAACAGGGTGGAGGTGGCTGAGGAGGAGCTGAGGAGCTGGAGGTCCTCTCCGATGAGGAGGATGGTGACAGGGATGAGGGTAAGGAGGTCTTCAAAAGGCAACGATGACGGGGATGAGGCCCTTGCACTGGCTAGACGAGGCAGGCGATCTTGGGAGGCCCTCATAGCTGCTAGATTTGTGGAGGATGATGACGACATGCGGTGAGGTGACCCCATAGATCCACACATTGCATCTGTGAATGTGTGACTCCAGTTTGACTTATGGCAGCAGACATACCCTCTGTGAGAATGCTCCCATCATGGAGACACAGTAGAGACCCTAATAGTCCCTCAGTTGCAGGAGGAGGATGATGAAATGCAGTAAGGACACTCCATATATCTTCACATTGTCTCTGATAATCTCTGATTCCAGTCTGGCCGAGGGCAGCTCGCTGTGTGATCAGGGTCACATCATAGAGATGCAGCCATGAAACTTTAGAAGCATCTGATCCTATGTCCGCCTTCAGCATCTGAATCCTTCAGGAGCACAGTTTCACTGGTCACAGATAATGAAGAGATGGGGGCCAGCCCCACCTTAATGGTGCTGAGAGCACACAGAGAGAATAACAGAATTCTGTGACGCCTGCCCACTACATTCTCGCAGCAATGACAAGCACCGTTGAGATGCAGGTATCAGTAATGTGTCCAGGGAGTGTGAGGTCAAAGGAAGAGAAGAGTCAGATGGGCCGAATACTCCCGGAGTCACCTGGTTGGATGGGCCCGGAGTGTGCACCTGCTGATCCAACTCCCTATAGGTGCCTGAGGGCCCCAGGCTGACTCCTTGAGGAGAAGGGGTAGCTGGAGTGAGATTGAGCTGCCCGGCACCCCTGTTAGGCAAGGGAATCAAAGGTTATCAGGGTTATTTAGGAATGTGGAAATCAAAACACAAGATCAGCATGATCTTGTCGAATGGCAGAGCAGGCTCGAGGGGCCGAATGGTCTACTCCTGATCCTATTTCTTATGTTCTTATGTTCTCCATGGTGGCTGCCATCCTACCAGTGTTGACCTCGGTGCTTTGGCATGTCAGTGCTATCACCTCAGAGTGAAAACTGACAGGCTCCTCTATCTTGCCTTGCAATCCGAGGAGTGCAGCGGACATCCCATCCTGATGTTCCTGAGCTTGCCTTTGCAGCTCAGGCAACAGTGACAGGATCGAGTCCAGAGGCTCATCATCTGACTTGGACTCAGCAAATGTCTGGCCTCCAGCAGCCCTCCAAGTGCTGGAAACCTGGGACATCCCTGCCACCACCTGCTGTGGATCAGACCATACAATGTGCTCACCAGATTGTGATCCTGAGGCTAATCTTCAAAGGTTTCTTCAGAGCTTGATTGGAGGCTCTGGGTCATGGACTCAGTCGGCTATTTCCCAGATGTGCCTGCGGAAGCAAGGGGAGATAATTAGTGCATGGCAGTGGCCTGTGAAACAGGACACATCACTCACAGCATGGTTGTCTGCACTGCTGGACCCTCACTTGGTAGAGCACTGCCGACCTCACTGTTAGCACAGTATCGGGCTAGATCCTCACCGGCCAGCTGGATGGCTCTGTTTTCAAAGTCCATGGGGGCCTTGATTTCACGCATTCCTCCACCAGTAAGCCAACTCTCCCTCTTGTTGTGTGCCAGCTTGTCCTTCATGAATAGAGATGGAGAGAGTGTAAGCAGGATGCCTTCCCAGGCCAGATGATAAGCATGCCCGGCATGTGTGGGTGGTGAGTGGTCCCATGACGGGATGAGAACAATGACGGTGAGTATTAGAGAGTGAATGGTGATGTCCCTTGAACTGGCAGTGAGTGAGATCCCTGTGGATGTGTGATGGGTTTGTCAGTGTGTGACTTCAAAGTGATGAGAAGAGTGACGACCCTTGGCAGAACAGAGGAGATCATTCATCCTCTTGCGGCACTGGATGACTGTCCCTCTTTTGAAGGACATTGACGCTGACCACTGCTGCCAACCTCTCCACCAAGCCTGGTTGGTCATGCCGCTGCCCATTCTGTGGCCAAAGCGGGGTAAAGAACATCCCAGCAGGACTCCACGATATTCCAATGACGGGTCACTAAACCTGGGGGGCTGCAGTCTTTTTGCCTTTTGTAGACATCTTCCCTGCAGCAGTCGTGGGCTGAAAGCACTGAAATGTGTGCACGCAGCTGAACTTTAAGTATGGCGCCCAGCACGATGAGGCAGCAGGGTGTTTCCGGGCGGACTGGAAATGGTGTGTGCATAAATAATGTGGGGGGTTTGGGATGATACAACATGAAAATCTGCCATCATGCCCGGCGGGTACAACGTAATTTTACCCGCCTGCAACCGCACTTATTGCAAATCTGGGACGATTCTGCCCTAAATCTAGAATTACAACCCCCTCTCACTGGGCTTGTTACGTGCTGGCTAAAAAGTTCTCTTGACTGCAGTTCAAGAATTTTCTCTGTGCCCTTCACACTGTTCGTATCCCAATTGATATTAGGATAGTTGAAGACCCCATTGATTACTGCCCTACTGTTTTTGCACTCAGAAATCTGTCTACACATTTGCTCTTCTATCTCCCTTCCATTATTTAGGGATCTATAGTACACCCCCAGCAGTGTGGCTGCCCCTTTTTTATTTCTGAGCTCAACCCATATGGCCTCATTTGATGCTTCATCTAGTATATCATCCCTCCTCACAGCTATAATTGATTCTTAAACCAAAAATGCTACACCCCCATCTTTTTTATCCTCCCTCCCTATCCTGCCTGAAAACTCTATATCCAGGGATGTTGAGCTGCCATTTTTGACCCTCCTTAAGCCACGTTTCTGTTATAGCAATGATATCATGCTACCATGTGTCTATCTGTGCTCTCAGCTCATTGGCTTTAAATACTATGCTCCTTGCATTTACATATATACCTTTTAACACTGCCAAATTTCTGTGCTGTACACTTTTTAACCTGTGCTGCTTCTGTCTTTCAGAATCACTCATTAGTTCTCCATCTCTTGTTCCCTGCTCTGAATCTGCCCTCAGCTTCGCATCCCACATCCAATCTAGTTTAAACACTCCCCGCATCCTGAACAGAACTGGCAAATCTCCCTGCAAGGATATTCGTCTCAGTCCTATTCAGCTGTAGACCATCAGGCTTGTACAGGTCCCACCTCCCCCACAACCGGTCCTCTCACACTCTCCTCTCGGTGCTGCTGACTGCCTGTACCAGGATCCTCCTCTCACTCTCTCCTCTAGGTGCTGCTGGCTGCCAGTCCCAGGGTCCTCCTCTCACACTCTCCTCTAGGTGCTGCTGCCTGTCTATCCCAGGGTCCTCCTCTCACACTCTCCTCTAGGTGCTGCTGACTGTCTATCCCAGGGTCCTCCTCTCACACTCTCCTGTTGGTGCTACTTGTTGTGGTAGAGTTTGAACTCACAACCTCTAAGTTCTCTACCACTACACACCGATACCGCAACTTCATGTGTCCACTTCCCTAACAGAGACATTTAACTGTTTATCTTAAACTGGCTGATGCTTCCATTAAAATAGCAGAAGGAGTAAGCTTAGAAAAATGCATTAAGCTTTTGATTAATATAATTACAAATATGCAGTTTTACCTTCCACTGAAGAGGAAAGCACGGTTAATATTTCTATAACCTCCAAGGATCTATCTCCAAAGGAAGCAGACAGTAAACACAGAGTCAAATATAGGCTCAAAATGTTCAAAGATGAAAAATTTTAAGTATTTATGAATTCTTTATTCCAGAAAGAGGTGAATGGTCCTTCTCCAGAAGAACTCATGTTAATCTAGAAGCATAGCTTTGAATTTACCCCAGCTCTCGTGTGCTTTGATATTGAATTCATTGTTTGGTGTGTGTTAGTGCCAAGATTAAATGTCTGTGTAAAATTGGGGTCAACCACGGCTTTAGGGAGAAATCGCTCAAGTCTCTTTGATATCTGCTGCTTCTTTCAATTTAGATAACTAGCTGAGACAGCAAGGTTTGATAAAGCCCTTCATATTTGTTGCCTTTTTCCCTCTAGTGCACTGCAAATGTGGTGTACATTAATGTGGAAGGAGTTTGAGAAACTGTAACGATCTAATGAGACAGACTAGGTGAGCTAGTTCAATCATCATCACAGCAAATCTAGGTTCTGTTCAGCTGGTGGCGTTCTCACCCCTGACTTAAGAAGTCCTGGATTCAAATCCCACTCAAGAACAAAAATCTAGGCTGACACTCTGAGGAAGTGTTGCACTGACAGAGGTGCTACCTGTTGGGTGAAATGCTAAGCTGAGGCCCTTGCTGCCCCCTCAGGTGGACACAAAGATCCCATGATACTGTTTCAAAGAAGAGCAGGGGAGTGATGACCTGTAAGTATTTATCCTTTAACCAAGATCACTGAACCAGATTACATGGTGATTAGCACATGGCTGTTTCTGGGATATTACTGCTGCATTTGCTACCTTATAGTATGGGCTACACTTTAAATTGTACATCAGTTGTTTTAAAGTGCACTTGGACATCCTGAAGTGGTGAAAGGCGCTATGGAAATGCAAGTTTTTTTTTAATTTAAAAATTAATTTAATTTAATTTATCAATTAAAACAATGAAATATCCTCTCCCTGGTGAAATAAGAGTTTGGTGCAGTTACTAATTCCTAATAAGCACAGGCATGAAGCATGTGTCTCTAAGCTACCTAACTCACAGAGGTTAAATTGGCAATCTTCCACATAGTGGCTGATGTGAACCATGCCAGATTTCACATTCCAAAATCAGAAGGGAGGCTTCAATGGAGATGATCCTTCAGCCCATTGGATTCTATCCTTCCAGAACTTCAACCCAACTGCAGTCTCTCCATTGCAGCATCCATCCTGCCAGCCAGCCAGCTGTCCATCAACCACTGTATAATATTTCATAAACACATCTTCCCTCAATTTATTGCCCTGAATCTACGCCCTCTTCCGCTGCTGCCCTGCTGTAACTAACAACCTTGTTTTGACTTGATGTCACCTGCACCTTAGACATCTCTGCATCCCCTCAGAGACATTCCTCCATGAAGCTGAAGATCTTTAGTATATCAGATGCTACCATCACTTTCTCAAAGACTATGACTAGTAACTTGCTTCTCTTCTGTACTGTCCCTACAGAACACCTTGTGAACAGCAACTAAGTGGATACTGTAGCTGTGGTCTTAGCAGCCCTGCACCATGTCATTTCAGTGATGTGTTTCAGTGGTGAAACACCTATTTTGGATGTTTTGTTCTATTGCAGTTCATCTACCATTCTGACTCGTTTACTTTCAACATTCTCCCTTATAAGAACAAGAAGATCCTGGAGATATTCAGTAAGTCCAGCTACATCTATGGAGAGATAACAGTTATTACTGTTTCAGTTCAGTGACCTTTCATCAGAACCCTCCTTTTAATGCATCTAATTGCAATTTAGTAAATCAAGAATATGAACTTTAAGTAGTTGAGGGCACCAGGGGTCTTAATTGGCTGAGGCTTTATTCTTTGCTCTGTGTAATCAATTATGCCAATGTAATCACTGGCTTCTCTGGCCTGACAGCTAATATTTCCAAATAAAATATCCAAGTAATGCCACATATCACGCTTCTGAATAAGCGTGTGGAATAAAAATCCCTAAAGCTTACCTGTAGACTATGAATACTGAAGAGAACAGTGTAACGGATAGGACAGAATCATCCCAGATTTGCACTAAGTGCGGAAGCGGGCGAGTAAAACACTGTATCATCCCAATCCCGCAGCATTAATTATGCATTCCCAGGAAACACGCCGTTTGTATGGCAGGCGGGCTCTCATTCACCTGCCACGCTATCACCTCGCAGCTTCATCACACAGGGCACCACATTTAAAATGCAACCCCGCGCACACCTCTCAGACCTTCAACCACGGCTGCTGCAAAGAAGACATGGCCCTGAAAAGCAAAAAGACTGCAGCCCCCAGGTTCAAAGATGCATCCCTCGAGCCCCTTTTGGACACAGTGGAGGCTCGCTGTGATGTCCTCCACACCCACTCTGGCCGCAGGACGGGTAGCAACCTCATTAATCTGGCTTGGGAGACAGTGGCAGTGGTGGTCAGTGCCAACACCCTGCAGAGGAGGACAGCCACCCAGTACCACAAGAGGATGAATGATTTCCTCTGTTCCACCAGGGTAAGTCACTCTTCTCGTCACTCTCAGCTCACACTCACAAACCCATCGCACATCCACAGGGCCCTCACTCACTGCCAGTTCAATGGACATCACCATTCACTCTCTGACACTCACTGTCATTGTCCTTATCCCGTCCATGGGACCACTCACCAACCGCACATGCTAGGCATACTTATCATCCTGCGTCCTGTTTACACTCTCTCCAACTCTATTTAAGCAGGACAAGCTAACACACAAGAGAGAGAGAGGTCTCTTTCCTGTGGAGGATTGCCTGAAATCAAGGTCCTCACAGACTTTGAAAACAGAGCCATCCAGCTGGCCGGTGAGGATCTGGACTGTTCCTGTGCTGACGGTGAGGTTGGCGCTGCTCTACCAAGTGAGGATCCAGCAGTGCAACATTCATCTGACAACCATGTTGTGAGTGATGTGTCCTGTTTCACAGGCCACTGTCAGGCCACTAGTTATCTCTCCTTGCTTCCACAAGCACATCTGGGAAACAGCCGATAGAGTCGTCAACCCAGGGCCTCCAATTAAGCCCTGAAGAAACCTCTGAAGAAGAATCTGAAGGCCCCCTCCCTGAAGTCTCGTCACAGCGCTCAGCACACCCTTCACCAGCGCAGACACAGACCTAGCCTTGGGATCACAATCTGGTGAGCACATCACACTTTCTGATCCACAGCAGGGGACTGCAGGGGCTTTGTAGGCATTCGGCACTTGGAGGGCTGCTGGAGGCCAGAAATTTGCTGAGTCTGAGTCAGATGATGAGTCTCTGGACTCGGTCATTTCACAGTTTCTGGAGTTGCAAAGGCAAGCTCAGGAACATCAAGAAGGGATGTCCGCTGCACTCCTCAGATTACAAGGCATGATGGAGGAGTCTGTCCACCTTCAGGCTGATGCTTGGCCTAAATAGCCAAGTGGTTATGGTACTGGGTTTGTAACCCCAAGATCAAGAGTTCAGGCTGATGTGATGGAGACGGCATGCCAATACTGATAGATATATGTCAATACTGATAGGATGGCAGCTGCCATAGAGACCTTGGTCCAGGACATCGCTCCTGCACTGCTGCGCTGGCTGAACTCTATTGCTGATGCCATAGTTGGCTCCCAACAATGTGTAAGCACGAGGGTTGTGGGGCAGCTCAAGCTCACTCCAGCTACCCGGTCTCCTCAAAAAGTCACCAGGGGCCCTGGGGCATTCAAACAGAGGAGGATCAGCAGGTGAACATCCTGAGACCATCCATCAGGTGACTCCGGGAGTGCCCAGCCCATCTGAATACTCTCTCCTTTAACCCCAGCAGCTCCAGCGTGCTCGGTGGGCACCGCGGGGACTGGGGTGCTTTATTGACCCCTTTAATCACATTTTGGTTTGAAGTTGTAAGTTTCCTTTAAATTTTGTCTTTAGTTTTACAGCTGACCTGAATTAGGGGCTGTGCTTGATTTGTCCTCATTTTGTTGATTTGGTTTAATTGGTTTCACCAGAAAGATACCCAGCAGCTCCAGTTACACAGGTCAAAGTGGGTGTTACTGCCACATAGCAGGTCCCAGAAAGCAGGCCGGGGCCCTCTAGAGGATGGCCATCAAGGAGGAGAGTGCAAGAGGAGGATCCTGGGACAGGCAGTCAGCAGCACCTAAAAGATCTAGTCTATCTAGAAGATCTAGCATCTAGTCTATACTCAAGTAGGAGTAACAGTAAAATATTCTATTTAGTTAAGATATGTCTGGGAGCTCAGTCCCGTGATTTGCACATCCTGCGCTATGTGGGAAATCCTAGACCCTCCTAGGCGGTCTGGATGACCATGTGAGCAGGAGGTGCTCTGAGTGGAGTAACTCGAGCTCTGGGTTTTGGAGGTTGAGTGGCAGCTGGGTGCACTATGATGCATTCACGAGGCTGAGAGGTTTGTGGACGTGGTCACCCTGCAGCTTAGGGAAGTGCAGGCAGAGAGGGGATGGGTGACCACCAGACAGAAGGAGGGGACCAGGCAGGTAGTGAGGGAATCCTCCAAGAGCATCTCACGAGCAAACTGTTTTTCAGCCTTGGAAAACGGTGAGAGTGATGGTTCCTCTGTGGAGGCCAAACAGAGCAAAGGCCATGGCACTGTGGGCGGTCCAGCTTCTCAGGGGAGGAGGAAGAAGTGTGGAAGGGCAAGATTGGTAGGGGATTCATTAGTGAGGGGAGTAGACAGGTGTTTCTGCCACCATAGACGTGATTCCAGGATGGTATGTCAAACTAATTAGGGAATCCTGAAAAGTAGTTCAGAGGAGGGAGAAGCTGAGATGGAATTAGAAATTAAAACACTAGTAAGTGAGTTTGGAAGGCAGAGGAAACATAGGATAGATAAGAAAGAAGTGAGATTAGCAAGACTAAATGGAATATATTTTAATGCAAGGAGCTTGAGGAATAAGACAGATGAGCTGAGGGCACAGATAGGCACGTGGGTGTATGATATCGTAGCTATGACTGAGACTTGGCTAAAAGGGCAGGATTGGCAGCTCAACTTTCCTGGTTATAGGGTATTTGGACGGGATAGAGGGGGATACAAGAGGAGTGGGGGTTGCAATATTGATCAAGGACAGTGAGCAGGGATGATATCTTGGAAGGATGATCAAATGAAGCCATATGGGTAGAAGTAAAAAACACAAAATGGGCAAATATGCTGTTGTGTGTGTACTATAGGCCCACAAACAGTCAGGGAGCGATAGAGAATCAAATATGTAATCAAATTTCAGAGAAGTGTAAAGATAATAAGGCAGTAATTGTAGGGGTTTTAACTATCCAAATACTAACTGGGATAGTTTTAGTGTGCAAGGTAGGGAGGGAGCAAAATTCTTAAGTTGCACCAGGAGAACTGTTTTAGCCAGTACGTAGAAAGCCTAAAAAGGGAGTGGGCAGTTCTGGACCTAATATTCAGAAATGAGCCCAGGTAGGTGGAAGGTGTATCAGTCGGGGGGCATTTTGGAGACAGTGATCATAACTCAGTTAGATTTAGGATAGTTATGGAAAATGATAAGTTTGGGCTGGGAACAAAAGTTCTAAACTGGGGAAAGGCTAATTTTACTAAGCTGAGATACGATTTGGCCCAAGTGGACTGGGAGCAGCAACTTGCAGATAAAATTGTGTCAGAGCAGCGGGAGGCATTCAAGGAGTTAATAGCGAGAGTACATGGCAAATATGTTCCTGACAAGGTGGGGGGAGAACCAAGTCCAGAGACCCCTGCATATCAAGGGACATAAAGGTTAGGATTAAGAAAAAAAGAGAAGCTTACAGCAGATACCCAGGCTCAATATGGCAGAATCCCTAGACGAGTATAAAAAGTTCAGGGGGGAACTTAAAAAGGAAATTAGGAAAGCTAAGAGAGTGCATGAGAAAGCATTGTTGGATAGAATAAAGGAAATCCCAAAAGGGCTTTTTAAATATATAAAGAGCAAGAGAATAACATGGGAAAGAGTAGGGCCAATTACGGACCATAGAGGTAATCTGTGTGTGGACCCAAAAGACATGGGTACAGTCCTCAATGAATACTTTGCATCAGTCTTCACAATGGAAAAAGACAACGCAGGTATAGACATCAGGGTAGAGGACTGTGAAATATTAGAGGAAATTAACATAGAGAGAGAGGAGATAATAATGGGTTTAGGGGCCTTAAAAGTGGATAAATCCACAGGCTCCAATGAGATATATCCCAGGTTGTTGAGGGAGGCAAGGGAAGAGCTATCAGGGGCCCTGGCAGTAATTTTCAAATCCTCTCTGGCCATAGGCGAGGTGCCAGGGGACTAGAGGACTGCTAACATTGTCCCATTATTAAAAAAGGGAAGGGATAGATCAGGAAATACAGGACAGTCAGTCTAACCTCAGCGGTGGGGAAGTTACCAGAAAGAATTCTGAGGGACCAAATATATCTGCAATTGGAGAGACACGGATTAATCAGGGATAGTCAGCATGGATTTGTTAAGGGACGGTCGTGTTTGACAAATTTGATCAAATTTTTTGAGGAGGTAACCAGGAGTGTTGATGAGGGTAATGCATTTGATGTGGTTTACATGGACTTTAGAAAGGTTTTTGATTAGGTGCCTCAAGGCAGACTGGTCAAGAAAGTAAGAGCCCATGGGATCCAAGGCAAAATGGCACATTGAATCCAAAATTAGCTGAGAGGCAGGAAGCAGAGGGTGATGATAGAGGAATATTTCTGTGACTGGAAGTAGCTGAAAAGCTTAACATATGAGGAACGTTTGAGGAATCTGGGTCTATACTCGATGGAGTTTAGAAGGATGAGGGGGGATCTGATTGAAACTTACAGAATACTGAAAGGCCTGGATAGAGTGGACTTGGGGAAGATGTTTCATTAGTAGGAGAGACTAAGACCCGAGGGCACAGCCTCAGAGTAAAGGGAAGACCTTTTAGAACAGAGATGAGGAGAAACTTCTTTGGCCAGAGAGTGGTGAGTCTATGGAATTCCTTGCCACAGAAGGCGGTGGAGGCCGGGTCATTGAGTGTATTTAATACCGAGATAGATAGGTTCTTGATTGGTAAGGGGATCAAAGGTTACGGGGAGAAGGCAGGAGAATGGGGTTGAGAAACTGATCAGCCATGATTGAATGGTGGAGCAGACTCAATGTGCCGAATGGCCTAATTTCTGCTCCTATGTCTTATGAAAGTCCATTTCCAGTGGGGTTCCGCAGGGCTTGGTGCTGGGGCCCTTGCTGTTTGTGGTGTACCTAAATGATTTGGACATAAATTTAGAGGGGATGATCAAGAAGTTCGCAGATGGATCGAAAATGGGTAGGGTGGTAAATAGTGAGAAGGATAACCAAAAAGTGCAGGAGGATATCAATGGACTGGTCAGGTAGGCAGAGCAGTGGCAAATGGAATTCAACCGAGAAAATTGTGAGGTAACGCACTTGGGGAGGGCTAACAAGGCAAGGGATTACAGTATGAATGGTAGGACCCTGGGAAGTACTGAAGGTC